>NW_026585644.1:33875832-33913277 GCF_907164565.1 Psammomys obesus
ACTGTATCCACACTGTGTGCACACTGCATCCACACTCTGTCCACACTGTATCCACACTGTGTCCACACTCTATTCATACTTCATCCACACTGTATTCACACTCTGTCCACAGTCAGGAAACACAAAAACACTCCCAAAAAGCCTTTGTCCTTTTTCCAGCCCATGGAATGGCACCACCCACGTTCAAGATAGATCTTACCTCCTCAGTTAAACCTATCTGGAAACTCTCTCATGGACGCCCCAGATGTGTTTCCAGTGACTTAACTCATTCAAATTGACAGTGGAGATTAACCATTGCAGGGCATTAAATTAATCAAGTAATAGATTATTTACTGCTTAAAAATACAGTAAAAAGTTTATAAATAACCTGACTTAGAAGCAGAGGGCCAAGCTTCTTTCCAATGTCTTCATCTCCTTAGGGGGGTTTTGAGGCAGTGTGCTACGGGGCGTGACAGGTGCAGGATGGAAAGATGATTAAAGATCCCTTATGCCCCATGCTCTCTGAGCTCCCAAAAGCTGCTTTCTCGCCCTTGATATCATTCTTGCTGGTATACAAGTGGATTTTGTTGAGGGCTGAAAGAGCATAAAACAAAGCTTTGTTATCCTCATCTGCATAATGTTGGTATTGTGAGACTCAACAATTCTTAGGTTCCTTCTGATTTAAAGAATCTCTTGTGTGAGTGAAATAAATGCAGGTTTAAAGCTGTGGATTTCAAATGCAGGGCCAGAGCAGCCAGAATCATCCCGTGGTTGTGGGAATCATCATCCCGTGAGGTGGGTTTTGAAAATTCTGACTGGAAAAGACGACACACTTTCATCTCAAATTTTTATTTTTAAAAAAATTAAAATATAAGATCACACCGTAGGCTAGGAGGGATGGCTGTTAATTTCTGGGGTGTCCCTTGGCATTTCAGACAGTGACTTTGATGCTTTCCTCTAAACACCCACCTTCAGCCCCTCTGGGTCCTCTCTCCTGTGTCTCCTGTGTCAGGCTGGGTGGCCTGGGTCTCGTTTCCCACTGCCCCTTTTTTTTGTGTCTGATTGTCTCTTTGTTTGCTGTGTGCTTGTTTATACTGGAGACTGAATGTAGGACCTTATGTACAGTAGGCTCAGCCCTTGACACTCCCCTTCTCTCTCTCTCCACTTCCATCTCTTGGTCTTTAGATTTCCTTCCTGCTTTCTGTGTCCATTCTCCCTCTCTCAATACCCATTTTTCTGTTTTTGTGTCCCTGTTTTGGCTCCTGCTCCATGACACTGACCTGGAAACAGAGGTTTGGCTCTCAGTTCAGTTATTTTAATGGCTAAATGGAGCTCAAAGTGTTCTCCGTAGAGGGCTGTTGCTTAGAAATGTGAGGGAGCAGAAGGTGAAAAGAGCAGGCTGATGAACCTTTTTCAAGGGGTGAGGACTGGGGCAGGGTCTTTCTGTGTACTCCTGGCTGTCCTGAAGCTACAGATGAGGCTGGCCTGGAACTCACAAAGAACCACTTCCTTCTGCTTCCCAAGTGCTGGGATTAAAGGTGTGCACCACCACTCCTGGCTCAGTTGAAGAAGAATCTTAACACAGTGTCCTGGAGAACCCTTTTCTCAGAAGGACCCGGAAGAGAAACAGCTGAAAGGGAAGGGGATAGATGGTCCGAGGTTAGTGGAATGTCAATGCCGTCCAGGAGTCATTTACTATTTACTCGGGAGAGTCAGCCTCCTGGGATGAGAGGAGGAGCAAGGGGCAGCAGGAGAGGCTGGCTTTGCATCATGAAGATGGCCTTTGGAATTCTGCTTCTGTTCCCCAGAACAATGAGTGTGACCTTGGGGGCACCTCAGAGTAAGTTGAGTTGGTAAGAAGCGAGCGCTTTTACCTGCTTGGTGAAACTGTAAGGATTGAATGGCGTATCCTAGAGTACCTAATCAGCCCTGCTTATAGAGCCTAAGACCCTCTCCATCCTCCTTCTACAACCCCCAATGTGGTCCTTATTCTCATTTGCTGTGAAGGGTATTTCAAACCTGGTGTATGCACGATTGTTGCAAACAGTAGCCTCAGCGTTTGTGGGTTCTGGCCCCGACCGCTGCCTACTCTCTCTTCCCACCCCTTCCACTCATGAATGGTCTTGATGGCCAAGCTCTGGGAAGGTTCTCAGCTGTCTCCCAAACACCCCTAGACTCCCCCCTCCTCAGCTTACACTCCTTCGTCCTGGACTCTCAGATCCCTGTTCAGAACCACGCATCGAGGGTGGTATACCGAGAAGCTAAGGCGCAGGTTTGGCTCCTTTGCCAGAATCAACTAGCCGTAACGTGGCGGGAGCAAGGGTTCCGATCTAGATAGAGGAGACTCGAAGTTCTAAATTAAGTAAAAAACAAAAAGCAAAAAATCAAGTACCGAGGATACCTGTGCGACACCTCAGGTTTGGAGAGGATTTCTATCAGTATTTCAGGCCAGCTGGAAAGCAGTTTGCAGTAGGAAGACTGGATAAACAAACAAACAAAAAAAACAAAACAACAACAACAACAAACAAAATCCATTCAAACATGAGCGCAACAAAGTGCTGCAGAAAGCTCTTACTGCCACTAAGGGGCTCCCTCTACCTTAGGCAAAAGGTGATCAAAGGCCCAAGCTGCCCTGAGCTGGCTGGGTGTTTCACTACACCCAGAGGCGCAATGCATTTTGCAAACATTTCCCTGGATGGTCTAGGGAGACTATGCAGAATCCCAGGCTGGAGTAATTCTCTCCCTCCCTCTCCCCCCACCTCTAGAATTAGGGTGTGTTTTGAAGATGGCCATGCTTCTCTGGAGGTTCTTTGCGGGAGAAGGCAGAAAAAAAATTTTTTTTTCTTTTCAGAACTGGAGACCAAATGGAGTAACCCCGCATCCCCTAGATGCAAGCCTGTGTGGCCCTAAACTCATCCAGAATGGATTGCAGAGTACATGGCCCTGTGGGACCCCCTACTTTCGGGGACTGAGGGTTCATGCCCTGGTGTACATTTGGCTAAAATTCTGAGGCTCCTGCTCTCTCCGCCAGAAGTTACAACGTACGACTTTCTTTGAAAACACCCTGTAGAGAAAAGCACCACAGGAAAGCAGCCAAGAGATTCACACCCTCGTTGCCACCCCCGGAACCCGAGGGAAGCCCTGGAAAGAACCGGCTTCTTCAACAGCAGTTGGAGATTCCCAGGGTAGGGGTGCGGAGCGGGATTAACGTTGCATTTCAACGCGGTTTTGCAAGGGAAAAGAGGCAAATTCTGATGCTATATTTAAACTCTCGCCACAGCTACAGACTGACTCGGAGCCCGGGAAAGGCTTGGGCCGTAGGTTAGTAAGGAAGAGGGACTATCCTCTGGCTCCTTTTACGGGATTGTTCTTGGTTAAATCAAGTGTGTCCTGAAAAGGCTGGGCCAGGTGCTGTGGTGTGCATTTGTAATTCCACCACTCGGGGAGCGGGGACAGGAGGACCACCGCAAGTTCTAGGCTAGCAGGGTGCCTACATAACGAGACTATCAAAACGACAACAGCAAACGGGAAAGAAAATAAGGATAGATGATGCTGATGTGAACTGAGTTTAACACACACGCGCATGCACACAGGCATTTCCAGGGGGTTCACTATCTTTTAAAGGAGATGTCAAAGTAGGGTAGGCATTTTGGACGTCGGTGCTGGATACAGATGCCCAAGCGCTGCTCTGGATAAAACTGTAGTCACCCATAGAACGAACCGTGACCGGTTCGAGACCTCAAGCAGGGACAGATGCAGACGGAGGCGACCCAGAGGGGCCGTTCCTTTGGTCTATAAAAACAGTTTCCCCGTACCGACCACCTTCGCCCTCTCCAGCCTGTAATGCGGGCAGCGTCAGACTCGGTAGGACGTTAACCCAATGGCGCAAGTGGAGACCAGCCCGGCTCGGAGAGCGGCCGCCGCCGCATTGTTTCAGCGCCTCGGGTGGGGTCTTGCAGGGGGAGGGGAGGCGGTGTGTCCTCGGGAGCCGCCCCACACCCTCCCAGGGGACCAGAGCAGCCGCGCGCCCCAGCGCCGGGGCTTTGTGAAGTGTCGCTAGTTACCATGGGACTGGAAAGGAACTTGGAGAATGGCGCTTAGAGGGCTGGGGGCTGTGGAGGGTCTGGGGCCATGCCCTCTGTCCCCTCTCGGACCCCGGCCCTGCACCAAGGGCTGTCGGGATTTGTAGTCCCAAAGGCGGCGGCCGCGCGGAGGATGCGGGGCGCTGCTGGTCCCGCCTCCCTCTAACCTGCTAGTGCGAGGTGGCGAGCGCTGGGGCGGAGCCCTGGGATCTGTGATTGGCCCGGGCGGCTCCCAGCCCCCACCCTCGTCCCCACCCCCGCTCGCCACTCGGGACTCCAGCTCCAGGCGCGCGAGGCGGCCACCGAGCGAGCGCGCTAGCAGCCGCTCCCGCCCCGTGCATCCGCAGCTACCGCGCCGCGGCGAGACCCGGAGACCGACCGACGGACCCGCGCAGTCGCAGCATCCTGGAGGAGTGGGTGATGGCGAGGGGAGGGTGGTGGGCTCGATCTTAGCGGGCTGGAGCATCCTCCCCTCTCCCTGTTTCTCCCCGAGGCGTACAAAAGAGAGGGAATTGGGATGCGCCTGGGCTCCCCGGGCCGCGGAGAGGTTTAAGATTTGGGCAGCCATCCCGCTTAAGGTGGGGCGCTAGCCAGGTTCTTTGTACGCCCACAGAGCTCGGCGCGGTGCCTTGCGGTGCCTTGGGCGTTTGATGTGTGCTGGAGAGATTTACGAATAACTGGAGTAAGGAGGCGGCCGGGTTGAAGGGGTTCACGCCTAGCACCCAGCGGTCGCGCTGCTGTAGCTAGTCGACGTGCAGTAAATGGCTAGAAGGTGGGAGCGCGGGGGAGTGTTTCTCCAGTGGCCAACCTGCCCTCCTGTCTGTCCCTGGTTCCCACCCACCGCCCAGATAAACGCCCTCGGGTCCGTTTGCTCCGGGTTGAGATCTGCCCAACCTGGACCGAACCCCGACCGTCTGTATTCTTTCCTTAAGAAGAGTGGAGGCCCTCGAGGCACCTGCGGGAACCACAAAGGCCTTCTTGCGTCTGCCCAGCCCCTCGCGCGCGGCCCTAGGGTCCCTCCGCCGGAGCCCCGTCGCCCAGTCTGCCACGCAGCGGTCGATCTTGGTGCGCGAGGGACATCGACGCCCCTGGCCAGGGTTGCTGGCTGGCGATTAACTGCGAAGGGGACACATGGGGGTGGAGGCCTGGATTTGAGCAAAAAAACGGGGAGCTGGGTGGGGACGGATGATCGAGCGTGGGGGAGGAGGCCGTGGCTTGGGAGGGACTGAGAAGTGGGCGGCGGGAGGGGGGTGTCCTGAAGCTTCGTGCAGGTGGCGCGATGCGAGCGGGGCTGGTCTGAAGAATGAGGAGGGAAGGGAGAGGTGAGGGAGGGCGGGACCTCCGGGGTTTCAGGGGAGTAGACAGGCACGGGGAGGGGACTGAGCCTGCGGCGGGGGAGGGGCGGGCATCTGAGGAGGGGCGAGTCTTCGCCCGGAGACCCTCAGCTCCAGGCCAGTCGCCGTTCGGGCTGAGACTCTGGCTGGGCGTGGCCCTTAGACAGGGCTCGGGAGCTTGGGTGGCGGGTCCCCGACGGGGCAGGGCTGGCGCGACTAGGACCTTTGTTTCTAAGCCTGGAACAACCCACGGAGACTGGTTTAGGATCTTAGGATGATCCGCAGCGCCCCCCGGCACGCCCTGTTCACGCGGAGCTGAAAGGCTTTGCCCAGCGGCAGATGCTTCCCGGGGGGCGGGTGGGGGGCGTCTCCCGCCCAGGAGACCCTGAGAACAATAGCCCGCAGAGTGTCCGCCCGTCGTCGAAACGAGGACCCCCGCCCCCCGTTCCCCACCCCCGCCCCAGGATTCAAGGGTGAGGTGTTGCTGGTGCGGAAGACGCTCGCCCGAGAAAGCTCAGAGCGCGCGTGGTCTCTGGGATTTGCCTTAGGGCACCTGGCACCGCCGGGGATTCCAAGTGGGAGTCGTTTGTTTTCCCCAGGCTGTGGAGCCCGGGCACCGCCCCCCCCCCCTTCCCCCCGGTGTCGCTGGCTGCAGCGCCTCTGTCCGCGGTACGCTATCGACGAGTTTAGGTAGTGGCGCGGAGCAGCATGGCAGCCAAGCCAGTCCCAGGGGCCGAAGGTCGCCGCGGTGCAAAGCGGGCTTTGTCTGTCCAGACCGCCCGAGCCCAAGTCTAGGAGGAGCTGCTCTGCTCCCTCAATGAGCCCTCGGGGGGTAGGGGTGGGGCTGGTGAGCTTGGAGGTAAATTAGGGGAGAAGCCGTATAGTGGTGGGGATTACACATCAAGGGTGCGGCTCTTGGTTTTAGAACTTGCAACCCGGGAGTCTAAGCTTCCAATGACCACACCCAAGCGAGGGCATCTTCTGCAGATTTCACCCGTTTTTGTCTGCTGACCTAAGGTGGGATGGCTGGTATGGGTGATGGCTGCTCGCCCACAGGAAAGCTGATGGGCAGAGTCAATACACAGGGGTCTGCAGTCTAAATGCCCTCGCTGTTGCTGTCTAATCGCCTTGCACGTCAGCTTCAGCACTCTCACAAATGAACTAACAGCTGTAATCTATTACTATTGTTATTATTTTGTAATTGTGTGACTAGTAAGTTAAAGGTGACTCTTTGGCATAAAGTTCAAATTGATTTGCAAAAGACAAAAAGCAGGCATGTTTTTACCTCGGGGGTGAAAGACTGAACGTCAAAACAGCATAGGACTGGCGTTGTTCAGGTGTTCCCTCAAGTTAATTTGCATTAAAGTGTGACATGACTGCTGGTCATTTCCTGGGAGGTGGGTGGTCATCCACCTGAGGACCGCTTCTCTAAGGACTTGACTAGCTATAGAAATCAGTAAGTCAGAGATCATTGGTTTTAAAAGGTGATGATTTGAGAAGGTGCCTCTTGGAATTTTCAAAACCAGTCTCCAAAGACCGACTGGAATGCTGCTCACTGGATGTTTTTAACTACAGTTTTACTAAATCTTACACAACACACACCACGTATATATAGATATACATAAACTCAGTTATGTGGATATACAGATATATATAACTGAATACGTTCATCCAGGTATATGAAAACCAGAATTCCAACATTGCAAAACCAGAAATCTGACAATAGAGAGAGCTTTTCTTGTGAAAGAAATGCACCTTTTTTCCTTTTCTTTTTCCCAAAAGAAAAAACTTTGAGAAAAAACATTTTGTTGGTTTGCTCTTTTTGTAATAAACCTATGAATTTTGGATTTGTTTACATTTGAGGGTTTTTTTTTGTTGTTGTTGTTTGTTTTCATTTGCAAGACAGGGTTTCTCTTTGTAGCCCTGGCTGCACTGGAACTCACAGAGGTCTGTCTGCATCTGCCACCTGAGTGCTGGGATTAAAGTTGTATGCTGCAGCCACCACCCAGCTGGGTTTTTTTTTTTTTTTCTTTTCTTTCCTTTTTTTTGAGGCCGTTTAGCTCAAACTGGCTTCAAACTTTGAGCAGTTCTTCCTCAGACTCCCTAGTGTCAAATTATAAGCACAAGTCACCAGATTTGCCAATCCAGTTTGATCCGATGAGAGTACAGATCTAACACAGTCCTCAGGGAGGAGAGTCTGGGTGAGGAGTGCTGTTGTGTTCAGCTGGCTTCTACAAGAGAGAGAGAAAGCCGCACCCCCAGCCCCCAAGCTGCTCCTGGGAAACCCCTAAAACATAAAACCCAGGAAGAACAGAGACAGGTGGCCCCAGAGAAGGTCTCCTAGGGTACACAATTTTGTACTTGGCCCAGGAACCCCAGGGGTTTTCAGCATTGCCTCTAAGCGGCACTGGCATCGGTCTGGGTAGTTGCTTGGTCCTCATGTGCTGTGTGCTCCTGTCTCTGGGAACAGGTACACAGAGTTACACAGCTGACCACAATTAGCTTTGGGAACCTGGCGTGGTACCTCCACTGCTCTCCACCCTCCTGCCTTCACAACAGTGCGGTCCTTACTTAGCTCCTCTAATCAGGATGCAGAGCCTCAGAGCCGCCTGCAAACCGCTGTGGCAGAGGCAAACTGTGCTCACAGATACTCTTTTTAAGTAGCACTTAGAAAGGTAGGAAGGGATGGCAGGCTGAAATTGTGAGACTAGGGTATTTGAGATCCAGTCTGTCTTTCTCATATAAAAATAACTTCCAGGGTCCTGGTAGGAGCTGGTATCTTTTCCCCCTTTCTCTGAAAACCACTGTTTCAGAAAAGAGTGAGTTTGTGGGATCCTGTAGAGCAATCATACAGAACGCCTTGTCGGTGTGAAATACTGTAGAAAGAAATTTATGCCATATGAGAGCAAATAAGAATTAAGTGTGTTTCATTACTTTTTAAAGAGAGCAGATATTTGATTTATTGCACTGTTAGTTGGTAAATAAGAACTCACTTAAGATTGCTTCAGAATTTTTACAGGAAGACAACAGGTTGAAATGCCAAGGTATGAACTTTATGAACTTTGATATGTATGTATAAAAGCTGCTGTCAATTTAGCGAAATAAATTCGGGAAGGTATGCTGTTTATGATTTGTTCTATTTCGGTCTTTGAAGTTTTTTATTTAAAATAAACTGTCTAACCCTTAGCATCGCTCCAGCCTCTGAGGGATTTCCAGCCACCTGATCCCTTAGCTCCTTCCATAGAGGCCTGTTATTAAAATCCAGGCTCGGAGATAGTGTCGCGGTGGGGAGAACAGGCCACCTCTATTAGCTGCCACCACTATTTCCTGTCTGTCTAACCTTAGGTGAGTACTGTAGGTGTGGCTGATGGGGACAGTATGCACCAGAGGTTGAGAGGATTCAGTGGCTGTGGAGACCTTTGAATAGGGTCTGGCACCAAATAAGTGGCCTGTAAAAATGATGCCACCACCACACTGTCCCCCATAATCCATGCCTATGAAAGCAACATTTTGAGTCCTTGTTTGGTCTTTCACTCCCCAGGACAGGCTGTAGCTAAGACACCTTTCTGGAGCTCCACCCTTGCAAATGGTAGGAATGGCCTGTCTTTAACACACAGCTGTTTAGAGCAGCTGAGAACTTGGGGAGTTTAGGAATGTTCCAGAAGCGCACTCATCCAGGGTTTGGTGAATCGCCTTTATGTATGGGGTTAGCTTACTATCTCAGCCCCCCCTCATACCATCCAAAGGAGCAGTCAAGCACCCCAAGCCTGTTCTGAGTGAGGGGTATCATCCCCAGGCTACTCTGTCCTGGCAGGTGGGATGATTGACGGTGCTTAATGTAAAATGTTGGGACTGAAATAGCTCTAAGTTTTCCAGCTAAGAAATATAGACTGTGGCTAGGGAGACGACTCAGTATGAAGGCCTTATATTTGGATCCATGTAAAAGCCGGATGTAGTTTATAATCTGGGGGGAGAGAGAGAGGGTGATTCCTGGCTCCTTGGCCTGCCAGTCCAGCTGAATCGGTGTGCTTCAGGTTCGCTGGGACTCTGTCTCAGAAAATAAAATAGAAAACCATTGAGGAAGAGACTCAACATTGACCTTTGTCTCCCTCCCCACATGTATATTCACCCATAGTATATGTGTTCACCTTCACACACACACACACACACACATGCACACACACACACAAAGAAATATAGATCTCACAGAACTGTTAACTTTCCAAACATGTTCAAAATATTTTCTCTATATTGGAGTAGATCCTGTGATTATTCCCAATTTACAAATGAGGCCACGGAAATAGAAAGGCTCTCTCCCTCAGAGAAGGAAGTGGCTGACCTTGCTCAAACCCCAGGAGCCTGCTTACAGCTTGTGTTGTCAGCCGGCTTGGGAGTTGGCACATCTGGCCACTCGTAGGGCAGGCTGACGGGTTAGAAATATGGGCAGGAGCTGATGGTGCAGCCGTAAGCTAAAATTGCTTTTTGGTTTTTCTCTAGATGTCAGCTTTTTTATTATCTATCTATTTATTTATTTTTAATTTAACTGATTAGATGAAAGCCGTTCAAATTGAGAAACGACGCCTTTGCTTATGGCCAGCTGACGGCCTATGTTAATCAACACACACACCTTCAGCCTCCATTCTGAGGAACTTAGGTGATACTGGACATGGTAGCCTAACCTTGGTGACACAAAATCTGACTGTCTGGGCCTAAGGTTTATAGTAAATAACAGTTCTCACAGGTACCATGACACAATGCTTGGTAGGTAGACAGAAAAATCAGGAGTTAAGGCAGTGTTTCAGATTCAAGGCCAGCCTCAGCATTGTGAGACCTTGTCTCAGAAATAAACAAACCAAAACTAGGGTCTGGAGAGTGGTCAAAAGGGCTATTGCTCTCACAGAGAACTGGAGGCTGGCTCTCAGCACCCACACTGGGCCACTTACAGCTACAGATCACTCCAACTGCAGGGGATTGAATGTCCTTGCTTGGCCTCCAGGAACGTCCAAACACACACAGCACATACCTGCAAATAAAAAGAATAGATTCCTAAAGAAAACCAGAAGTGAACGTAATAAATTGAATGGTAGGCCCTGAAATCACACAGAGCTGGGGCGGTGTTGCACACCTGTATTCCCAGCACTCAGGGAGGCAGAGGCAGGAGGATCTCCGAGTTCTAGGCCAGCCTGGTCTACAGAGTGAGTCCAGGACAGCCAAGGCTACACAGAGAAACCCTGTCATAAAACAAAACAAAGTTACACAGAAGTATATTTCACCATGTTTAAAATGGATTTTTTTTCCCTCTTTTCTCATCTGTTTGTTTTCAACACAAAATACTGCTCAGAGTTAAGCGCTTACTGGGTGATGCTGAAAGAGCAACTGACTGACCATTTTAGATAATATTTCATGGAATTTTTCCAGCCATTGAGACCTCTGACTCCTCATTTAAGTTTGCAACCATTTGAGCTAAATGAAGTTAAGGTTTTGTGAATGGCCAGCTTCTCCTAGGGAGGAGAAAAGAGCATTTCTGCTTGCTGAACTGAGCGTTGTCACTTCCCGCCCCCTGACATCTGTCCATTTTCATCGGTTTGGCACAGTGTTCTGGGTCTGTCACTGCCTCGACTGTGTGTGAATGTGTGTCTCCCACATGTTAGCAGTGCCCAGCACTCAATCACACCACCTTTGTGTCACACTGGGGTCTGTTTCCAGGCTGTCCCTTTGTTGATTTCAAATCCGCCATTGGCTCGCAGGAATTTCTCAGGCCTGTGGTCTTTATTCTCTCTCCTTTTGTCTGGCCCTGTCTGTCCCTTTGTCCTTCTGCAGAACAAGGCCTCTGTTGAATCAGAGGCTGATTTCTTTCTCGTTTTTACTAATGTAGATTTTTTACTAATGTAGATTGATGCACTTCTTCTGCTACACAGCCCAAATGCCACCTCGGATTTTAAAATCAAATAACTTATTTGGAGCACGCGCAGAATCCTCCTGTCTTGGCAAAGTTACTTGGACTGGCTTAAGTTTGCTGAGTTCCCAAGTGGCAAAGCATGTACATAAAATGGCGACTTTGGGAGAAATGCATAGAGTAGCTGAGGGCATATTAAAATACATATATGGGCTGGGATTATAGCTCAATGGTAGTGTGCTTGTCTAGCATACACAGGGCTCTGGTTCAAGACTTAGTAATCCCTCACCTTAAAAACGTTTTCAAATGGTTTGTGGTCCCAGCAGGTAAAGGCACTTGCTGCCAAGCTGAACAATCTGAATTCAGTCTCTGGAACCCACATGCTCATGGCTTGTCATGCATGTGCCCGCAATAGATAAATGTCAGAGAAGAAAGCAATACCTATGTGTGCTTGCATATGTTTGTAGATATTTTGATGCCAGGGATTGAGTACAGGGCTTTATCCATAAGAGGCAAGTGCTCTGCCACTGAGCTGCACTTCCTGGCGCGCGCACGCACACACACACACACACACACACACACACACACACACACACATTCCTATAGGCGCTCACACACGTACACAAATACACATGCTCATAACACACAAACGTCGCCCCCACAAACACCGCCCCACACATACACACACTACTTTTTAGTGAAACCTAATGCTCAGAAAAGCACCTAAATGTATAGCTTGATGATTTTTTGCAAGCTAAAACACATCAACATATAGTAATCATCTTTGAAGGATCAGATGACCAAATATTCAAAATCTCCTGTGCCTCTATTCAATTAGTAACATTTCTTCCAAAGTAACCAGATACTGTGTGTGTGTGTGTGTGTGTGTGTGTGTGTGTGTGTGCGTGTGTGCGTGTGCGCACGCACACTCGCACATGTATAGGCACATGTGCCATGGCAGGTACAGACAACTTTGGCCAGTGTGTGTCTGTGTACACTGTAGTATGTGTGCACAGGTCCAAGGGAGTTGGTTCTCACCTTCCACTTGTAGGTCCCTGGGATGGAACTTGGGTTGCCAGCCTTAGTGCCAGGGACCTTGACCTCATAAGTCATCCCCCTACCCCCAAACTCTTTATTCTTGAGCAAAAAAGCAAAGCCTTAAGCTGTGTGTCTGAGTCCACAGTAGCCTGTCCTGGGGTAGCGGTGGAGTACACTTTCATCCATAGTAACTGATAGGGGTTTTCTTTCTGTTTTTTTTGCCTTAAGATATGGCATCACTCTCTAGCCCTGGCTGGTCTGGAACTTGCTGTGTAGTCCAGGCTGGCCTTGGACTCAGAGATTCACCTGCCACTGCCTCGCAAGTGCTGGGATTGAAGGTGTGGGCCACTGGGTCTGGCGATGGTTCTTAAAGGGAAGCTCTAAGTTCCTGATAGTTTCTTGATCAGCGTCACAAATCTGAGGAGAGATCGGTCTTTTCAGTGCTAGAGACAGAGCCCAAAGCCTTGTGTGCTCGGCCAGGGCTCTACCACTGAGCTACTGCCCCAGAAAATGCGTCCTAGACAGCCTCGTCGGCAAGTTTGTCATCAAAGAGTGAGAAAGTTGGCATAAAATTGTCAGAGGTGGACCTGGCTCAGCAACTAAGAACACTGGCTGCTCTTGCAGAGGTCCCAGGTTCAATTCCCAGCACCCACATGGCAGCTCACAGCTGTCTGTAACTCTAGTGCTAGGGGATCCTGCGCCCTCTTCTGGTCTCTGCAGGCATGTGGCACACAGACACACATTCAGGTAAAACACCCATATGCACAGAAACAAGTAATAAAACAAAACAAAACAAAACAAAACAAAAGTCTGAGGTCATCAGTCCAGACCTGCAGTAAGAATTTGGAAGGCAAAAAAGACCCAAAGAAAAAGCTGATTTTCATCAGTAACTTCTGTCTAATGATGCAATCTCTTACTGGCAGGTAGTGCCTAGAATTGGCCACTGTAAGAGAAATGAAATCATCTCCCAGCTGTGTGGGAAGATGAGACAGTTCTGGGGCTTTTGGTGCATCCAGGGTCCGAGAACACGGTGCCCACCGTCAGGGGCAGGAATGAAGGCTGGCACAGCCTGGCAAGTTAAGCTTAGTGACCAGGCAGTGAAAGGAGAACTTGACTCTGCTCGGAGCTGATGTTTAAGATGGGCTTGAGCTTCCTCTCTCAGGACTGCCCTTATCTGCTGAGTGCCTGCAGCAGGCACAGAAAGGAGCTAGCATGTGGGGAAGAGAGATGGGGTGTGCCGTTTCATCCCCCAAGCCTGTTTCTTTGTGAACTAAGGAATTGTTAGAGTCGCCTTCGCAGGTTTGTTGGGGGCTAATGGTACCGTCTAGGTGGTAAGCTGGGGACCTCGAGATGTGCAAAGATGCAGGGGGTTGGGGCGGAGCCGGGGAAAGGAACTTATTGGAAGCATGGTGGCCTGGCCAGCACTCCGTGGTGTGGCTTTTTTCACTATGCACAACCCATCCCGGGAGTTAGTCCAGCCACTGCCGTCTTGCTCTCGCTCTGTTTTGAGTGAACGTGAGCCACTCTAAGTCCTCCTTTTGGAAATGCTTCTGTGGCATCTCAGAGGTTTCCCTCCACTCAGGGAGGAGGTGACTTCTTCCCCTACTCTCCACAGAAGATCCTCCATAGCCATCATCCACAGAACCCGTCTGGGGGGCCTAGCCTCTTCCCACATGCTGCATGGAGGAAGACCCTTTATGTTCATCCAAGCTGTCATCTGAGCCAGTCCATAAAGTTCCCTGTGTGCAATTCCTTGGGCTTCAGTATGTTCACAGAGGCACAAACACCACCACGTTCTAGTATTAGAATACTTTCACTGCTTGGGAAGAAACCCCAGGCCCAACAGCATTCACTCCCCATCTTCCCCATGAATCTTCTCTCTGCCTCTGCACCCCCTGGCAACCATTTGGCCACTTCCGTCTGTGTGATTCGCCCATTCTTGGTATTTCAAACAAATGGAACCGTATATTACTTGACCTTTTATGACCATCGAAGCCCAGTGTTTCAGTCACTTATGCTGTAACGCAATGCCTGTACTCTAGGTCACAATATACCCTTTTAATTTTTGCTTTACTATAAAGATCAAGACATTTGGGAAACTGCCTACCATTAAATAGGTGCCCTCCAAGCATGCTAACGCTGGATTGTAGCTCAGCTGTGGAGGGCTTGTCTGTCATGTGTGAGGCCCTAGGCTCCATCCAAAGAAAAGAGGGAGAGGAAAAAGAACCGAGGTTATCTGGTGCCACACCCTGAAAAGGATGCTGGTAAGACACCTACTCCTCTTTCCCTCCGGAGCAGGAATGAATCCCACAGCAGGATTCTTCAAGTAGGTGATGGAGATGGTGACTGACAGCTAAGTAGCTCAGAAAGGAAAAGGTGATGTGTTGTGTTTCCATCACTGTGGCAGACACCTGAGAAAACAGTTTTAAGGGGGAAGGATTTGCTTTGGCTCACGGGGTCAGAGGGTCCGTGGTGGAGTGGCTCCTTTTGCTTTAGGCCTGTGGTGAGACAGAACCTCATGGCAGCAGGGGCTGCTCACCTCAGCAGAGCGGCAGAGAACGGAGGAAGGGCAGGGACAAGAGCATCCGTCAGAGGCATGCTCCCAGGGACCCTCTCCCTCCAGCCAGGCCCACCGCCTAATCTCCGCTCCTCCCAATAATGCCATCAGATTACGAACCTGTGCACGGATGGACCCACTGATGTGCAGTCGTTACTCTGCAGTCCCGCCACTGAGCAGCTCATTGGTGGGGGCCCAAGCCCTTGGCAGGTGAGCCTCTGGCGGACAACACTTCATATCCAAACCACGAAAAAGTGGAGGTGGAGGTGCCAGCTGGAGGGTGCTCAGCTGCCTTCTGTGTAGCGACTGCAGCTGGCAGAGTGTGGCAGCAAATAGCTAATGCACAGCACAGCTATGGCACTGCCTCCAAGAGAACCTTCTTGGATGCAGCAATCCAACTCATAGCTTCACCGATCTGGTCTGGTGTAGGGATGGGTTTGGTAGGGAGAAGGCTTCAAGAGGAATGACGGGTGTGAGGTGCCCACAGATCTGAGGAGCTGGTGGGATCAGCTTGACTGGGAAAAGCTTGGGCAGAAGAGAGAGGGAGAGAGGCAAACAGTGGTTAGAGGCAGCTGAGACCATGGCCATTACACTGTTTCCATTTTTTTCCCCTTGGCTCTTCCGTATTGGCATCTATCGGTTTTCCAGAGTCCAAGGTTGCTAGGCTTCATCGACAGTTACTAATAAAGCTTGGCCATTGTCCTAAGTCTGTAGACTGCCCTTAATGCCTTCTTTTCCCTGTGAATTAAACTTAATGACAACGCATGGACACATTTGAAAAATATATTTTAGCTTCTGTGTATGTTTAAGAATATCCTGTGCATTTGTGCAATGTTGTTTCTTTCCTGTGGGCTTATATTAAAATAATGCCACACATTTCTCTTCCCCTTGGGAACTTCTGTTAGGTCTTTTGTGCTTTACATAGCTAGCAAGTGCATGAAACATGTGGCCCCTACTTGACCATAGTCTCTTGTTCCAAGGGAAGATGTAGTGATTTTGTGTTGTTTTACATTTAGGATGACCTTGGGGTCATCAGGGCATTTTTTAATGACATACAAATTATAACGTAATTGGTATGGACCACAAGAAAGACCCTGTGTGGAAAAGAGAGTCCAGAACATGGAAACTGTAGTTCATGGTGTGTGTGTGTGTGTGTGTGTGTGTGTGTGTGTGTGTGTGTGTGAAGTAGTGAATAACTTGAGTGTTTACAAGGACCCAGCGCCAAGTATTGCCACCCACGTTACCACTGAGATGTGTATAGCTGTCCTGCCCGTTCAGTCACCATAGACTGCAATGCTAGCAGGTAAGAGATTCTTGAAGGCAGGGACCTTGTAATGCCCATTTGAACCCTGCCATCAAGGATGCTGAAAGCTGCCACCACGTGTGTCTTCACGCTTGCCGTGTTTGTTATTCATGTGTGTGCTGTGGGGCAAGCCACTTAACCTTTCTGAACAGGAGGGGCCTCATTCATTGCAGTATATAGCTAGGAGAACTAGAAATTAAGTATCGTTAGCCTTTCACGGCTAATGATTCAGCCAACTGCGGGCTGGGAAATAATCTGGGAAAAAAATTGTCTGTGTTCAGTGTGTACACACTCCACTATCATTTCCTACACTCTAAACTACTTAGGTGGTATTAAAACGATATTAAAGGAGCCAGGTGTGATGGTGCAGGCCTTCCATCCCAGCAGAGGCAGGTGGTTCTCTGAGTTCAAGGCCAGCCTGGTCTACAGAGTGAGTTCCAGGACAGCTAGAGCTACACAGAGACACCCTGTCTCAAAACAACCACAACATTATATTAAAGGATAAGTAAGCTGGAGAATCCTACTTTATATTTAGGTATTTATTTAGCATGTGGGGATAAGGGGTGTTGGAGTGCCTACGGAAGTCAGAGGACAGCTTGCAGCATTGATTCTCTTCTTCCACCGTGTGGATCTGAGGGACTGGACTCGGGTCCTCGGCCTTGGCAGCAAGCACCTTTCCCCACTGAGTTATCTTGCCAGCCTGAGGATGCCTAAAGCATACAGGAGAATGTGTAAACACCCTACAGAAATATTACGCCATTTGTTGATAAGCTGCTTGAGCATCCTCAGATTTTAGCATCTTGGAAAAGGGGATCCTGGAACCCGCCCCTTTCAGAGATGGCTGGATGAGCTCATGTAAAGCATGTGGCCTGCTCAGCATGTGACAGAGCTGAGCAAGATCAAAAGACTGCAAAGGGGTGAGTAGTCCACATTTCCACCACGTAGAAGTCAAACGTGCTGTAAGGGTACATCATGAGGAAGGAAGACGTGAACTCTCACTGCCCGAGGACGGCTGCCATCACAGTGTGCCAGCCATCTTTCATGCACCCGTTATAAAAATGCACACATACAAGGTTCATTACTAGTTTTGGAGTGCTTTTTTTAAAAGATTTATTTTTATTTTAAAATTATGTGTATATACCTGTTCTTGTGCACTTGGCTGAAGGTGCCGGTGGAAGCCAGAAGAGGGTGTTGGATCCCCTGGGGGCTGTAATCGTGGGTGATTGTGAGCCACCTAATGTATATAGTTCCTGGGAACAAAACTCTTTAAGCTCAATACATGCTTTTAACTCAGTTTCCCGGAAAGCTCAGTACGTGCTTTTAAGTACTGAGCCATCTCTCCAGCCCCAGGTTCATCGTTTTAATGGTTAATATTCTTATTTTCCTAATTGAGCGTTTTCATTATGACCCACTGAACATTACCACCGACCCTGAAGTAACCAGTGGTGTGTCTCGGTTCCTGTTTACCCCATGAATGTGCCACTGCATGGACCTATAGGTATGGAGGTAGATAATTTTTGTCATTGTTCATTTGTGAAAATGAACAAGTTTGCATCTGTGTGCAGATATGACAGGTGTCTGCACTGGGTTTCCATTTTCGTGAATTATGTCTGCAACCTGAGGAGGAGAAGGTCTGTACATATATAACATTCATAGGGATGGAGTGGTTTTCCATCCACTGCTTACTGATGAGCAGCGCAGCTGCCTCCCATTTCTGTTTGACACGAGCAGCATTGCTGTGGCCATCCCTGTAGCTGCCTCCTCGGGCTCCAGCATCTATATTTCTGTACGTAGAGTCCTAACAGTGGAGCCATGGGTCTTTCTGATTTTTAATTTTTATTTTAATTAAATAAAAAGGGGGAGGGGTCTCAAGACAGAATTTCTTTGTGTGACTCTGGCTGCCTTAGAGCACTTTCCTGACTTTCTCCAGAAAGGTGCAACACTTCTTGTCTCCATCAGCCACATCTGAGACTGTGTTCATCCCAAATCCACACTCTCAACTCTTGCCAACTTCAAGAATCACCTCATCGTCGCTTCTGCTCACACGACCTTGTCTTTGCAGGCCTTTTAACTGTTTGTTTAGTGACTTTATTTTTGTGGCACCGTTTCTTTTCCTGTGGCTGTGGTAAAGTACTCTGACAAAAGGAACAAGTATGTGTAGGGGGTGGGGGAGGATGGTTCATTTTAGCTCACAGCTCAAGGTAGGCATGGAACTTGATGCAGCTGGTCGCAGCCCAGCCATAGTCAGAAGCGTGCAATAAATGCATGTGTGCCGTGCAGTTTCTTTTCTGCATTTATACAACCTCACTCAGGGAAGTGGAGTCACCTGCAGAGAGCCAGTCCTTCCGCCTCAATCAATGCAGGAGAATCCTGCCCAGGCCACTTCCCAGGTGACTCTAGACACCCTGGTTCTTAACCCGTGGGTCGCAAACCCCCACAGGGGTCATTGTCGGGTATCTGGAATATCAGATATTTACACCACAATTCATAATAGTAACAACATTACAGCTGTGAAGTAATAACAAAACAATTTTATGGTTGGGGGGTGACCAGGACACGGAAAACTGTATTAGAGGGTGGCAGCATTAGGAAGGTTGAGACACGCTGATCCAGGCTGTCGAATTGACAGTTAACATTAACACTTGGGGGCATCTTTTACTTTATCAAGTTAAAAAATATGTATAGAGTATCAGAAAGCTGTCCTGTCCTTGATGGCTTAGGCTTCCAGATTCAGTTAAAAAGTCTCCCCTGCTCCTTGGTCGGACATGTTGTTTCATGGATCATTCACTTTACAGTTTTTTTTTTTTTGTTTTGTTTTGTATTTTACATTTAAATAAAGTCCAGATAGATTAGAGGCTTGGTGTATACTCAGAGGTAAGATGAAAATTTAGTATCCTTCCTGGAGAATAACCAGTTATGCAGAATAACCAGTTGTTGATCGCACACGTCATTTCCCTCCCTGGCTTCTGCCGGAGTGCATGGGAATCCGTTGCCAGGCATTCTCTTCTCCACGCGTGTTTTTGTCAAATGCCGATGCCTGCAGCCGTGACTACAGTTATTGAGTGGCACGTTCTAACATTTACTGTGGTAGTCTTCAGCAATCTCTCATCTTAAATATGCAGTCCCTTGATGATTAGAACCATGCAGCCATCATGCACTCCATGTGAGGAAACCTTCCGTGACTGAAAGAATCCTTTAGCCATTTGCCGCCGCTTCTTGTCCCTACCCTTGGCCCTTTAGAAACCACCAGTCAAAACGGAAGTAAAGAAGGTACTGTCTGTGGGGGTGTGCCTTTTCTGGGCCAGACATAGTGCTTTTATTCTTCACTCCTAGGTATTTTTAATGTCTCCCCCTATTGCAAATAAAACATTTTCCCTGTTTTTTTTTTCTTTTACCTATTTGCTAGAAAAAGTACCTATTTTACTCACGAAATATTAGACCTTTTTGTTGTTGCTGCTGATGTTTGTTTGGATTCACTTATTTATTATGTGTATGAGTGTTTGCCTGCATGTATGTATATGAACTGTGTATACGACTGGTTCCTGAGGAGGCCTAAAGAGGGCATTGGAGTCCCTAGAACTGAATTTATAGAAGGTTATGAGCCACCATCATGTAGGTGTTGGGAATCAAACCTGTGTCCTCTGGGAGGACAGCCAGTGCTGCTAGCCACTGAGCCCTCTTTCCAGAACCCTATTATTAGCTTTTGAAATAAGTAATTGTAATTTGTTTTCATAAGAATTTTTCTTGTTGCGTTTCTAGTAGCTCTAAAGTATTAATGATAGGACTCAGAGGAGTCACCCTGCTCTATTCTATTCCTTATTATAATGACGACAACTTTAGTGTTTCACCCATCAAAGTGTGTGTGTGTGTGTGTGTGTGTGTGTGTGTGTGTGTGTGTGTGTGTTGGGGTCTTACATATCTTCTAACTTGCTATCTAGCCAAAGATAGCCTTGAACTCCTGATGCCATCTCTCAGGGCTACAATTGTAAATGTCACCACTATATCAGGTTCTATGTGCTGCTGGGGGTGGAAGGGTGTGGCAGTTTGGATAAAAATGGTCCCCATAGGCTTGTATATTTGAATGTTTAGTCATCTGGGAATGGTACTATTTGAGAACGATTAGGAGGTCTGGCCTTGTTGGAGGAAGTGTGTCACCGGAGATGGGCTTTGAGGTTTTAAAAGCCCAAGCCAGACCCAGTGTCTGTCTGTCTCTCTCTGTTTCTTCCTCCCTCTCTCTGTTTGTATGACTTCTCTCTGTGTCCTGTCTCTCTTTGTCTCTCTGTCTCTCTCTCTGCCTACAGATCATGATGTAGCTCACAGCCTGCCTGCCTGCCGCCGTGCTCTCTGCCATGATGATAATGGACTGAACCTCTGAAACTGTAAGCCAGCCCCCAGTTAAATGCTTTCTTTCAGAAGAATTACCTTGGTGGCGGGGTCTCTTCACAGCGGTAGAGCAGTGGCTGAGCCAGCAGGCCTTTGCTGCTAGACAAGTACTCCACCAGCTGAGCTACATCCCAGCTCAACAGTATTTCCCTCCACTACTTCTTTTGCGGGGGAGGGGTTATGTCTTTTTTTCTCCTT
This sequence comes from Psammomys obesus, assembly GCF_907164565.1. NCBI lineage: Eukaryota > Metazoa > Chordata > Mammalia > Rodentia > Muridae > Psammomys > Psammomys obesus. Next base: position 33,896,603 of record NW_026585644.1, read on the forward strand.
GGAAACCCATCCACCTTACACTTGAATAATTCTGTCCCACACAGTTAGAATTTTTACTTGGGGTGGCTCTTTAGCAAGCTTTTCAGAATTGATTGTTTTGATTCCTTGTCCTTTTTTGGGTGGGTGTGCTGATGTGAAGAATGGTGTCCCGTGATCATGAATTGCCCTTGTTTTGTGGAACAGACCCCAGGAAGCCAAAGCTTATGATTTTTTCCGGTACATCGATGGACCCTGTTTGCTAGAACTGTGTTTTATGTCCTGTATTAGGTTGGCATCTTTGTGAAAACAGTCAGCCCTCTGTAGGTGGTCCTATTCCTAGACTTTCTTCCATTTCCTGTCATATCTGTCTGCTCTCACACCAGCACCCCACCTCCTGGCCCTGTAGCTTTACACTAAGTCTTGAAACCTTCCTAATTTATCCTTTTAAAAGAAAAACCTGGCTCATTTGTTCCCTGTCCTGTGATTCCTACTGGACTCAGTTCATCACGTCTACACTCGGCCTATTAGGGGAGGGTGCACTGGAGCGGATCTAGCGATCTACCTGGGGAGGGCTAACCCTTGACTTCACAGTCTTCACAGTCCACAAAGGCGTTACTGTGTTCCATTTCATTTTTCTTGAGTCTCAGACTCAAACACCGTAACTTCTCACTGTATGGAGTTTACATATATCCTGTTAAATGTCTCTCTCTTTTTTTAATGTCACATAAATGAGATGAACACATTTTAACACTGAAACTGCTCTCATCCTGTCGGCTCTCAGAATGGCCATAGATCAGTCAATTACCACAACACAGTGAGGCCAACTGTGACGAGGAACGGCTGGAGGGGGGTGGAGGATGACGGGTGACAAACACTGGACCGGCTTCCATCTCCTGGGAGGAGCACCTGTGATGGGAGGGGAACACTTGGCAGATAACCCAGGCATGCATATGGTCTGAAAACAGGTGAGTTGGCTCAGTGTCGATGAGATGTAAGTGCAGGTAGGAAGGAGGCAAGCAGCTGAAGTCAGGAAAGAGAGCCGACAGGAGGCGGTCAGCAACAGGCAGCTCTCGTCTGGAGGGAATGGTACCAGCTGAGCAGTGCATGCTTAAAGGAAATAAAGACACCAGGCCCTTGACAGCCAGGGCCCGGGGAAGCAGCCCATGACTGGGGTCTGACTGCTAGGATAAGAGTTGCAGCAGGCTGTCAGGGCTTGTCTAGCACCAGGTGTCCCCGGCTGGAGTCTCAATGTATTGGATTCTAAACTTGCCCTTAGCCTCAGTCCAGGATGGCCTAGGGGTCCGTAAGGAGCCGCCAGGGACCAGGCACAGAGGAAGACTGGGAGAAGTAAGCATTGATGGGAAAGCGTCAGTCCTCCTCAGGCAGGGACAGTGAACAAGAGGAAGTGCTGGTGTTCGGTGTGGTTGGGTTACCCATGCAGACAGACAGCCACACCTCTATCCCCACTTTGTACTGGCTTTTGAGATAGAGCACATCCATGGGCAGCACATGGGCATCCCTGCCCTTGTCCGGAAGGGTAGGTAGGCTCTGGGACACTGCAAGGTGGCAAAGCCTTGGAACTCCGTGCTATCACTTCCCTCTTCCCGTATTTGTTCAAGGAAGGCAGCAGCAGGAAGGCCGGCTCACTGGGTGGGGCCGGGGCCTGTTTAGCATCCATAGGGGAAGATGCCACTCTTCTAGGGTGTCAAGAAGCACAATGGGGAAAGGGGGACACTCACTACTGCTGGCTGAGATGGCCCTGTAATTTACTCTTTGCATGGAAGGTGACGTCTTGATGCTAGGTGAGTCCCAGGCAGGATGAGGGTGACTTTCACTGAGCTGGGGGCACTGGAACCGGAGCCAGGTGGAGGGAGAGCATGAGGAACTTTGTGGGGACCAAAAGATGCCAAAGTAGATGCTTCCAATAGGCCAGCGGTTCTCAGCCTTCCTAATGCCGTGACCCTTTAATACAGCTCCTCATGTTATGGTGACCCCAACCATAAAAACAGTTTCGTTGCTGCTTCATAACAGTAATTTTGCTACTGAGTGGTGTTCCTAAGACCGTTGGGAGTGTGTTTGCCAGGGGTCACGATGCACAGGCTGAGAGCCACTGCGAGAGGTCATTTGCTATACAAGTTTGTTGCTAAATAGTGTACAAGAGGCCATAGGTAGCTTTCCGGGAAGCTTGCCTGCTCTTCTGCCACCTGAGTTTTTGTGTCACTGCCACCTAGCCAGGGCTATTGCTGATTCCACAACCATGTTACTGTAGGAATGCCTTCAAAACCAAACGTGAAGCGAGGCTGTGTCCACTAAATTCCTCTTCATATATGTAATTATTTATACACACACACACACACACACACACACACACACACACACACACACACACATATGTAGTTTAAAAAATTTGAGACAGGGTCCCTTGTCATATTCAGACTCGCTGTGTAGCCTTGGATGACCTTGAACTTTTGATTCTTTTGCCCCCACTTCCCCTGAGTGTTGGTGTTATAGGCGTGTCTACCATGCCTAGTTGTATGCAATTGTGAGGGTCAGACCCAAGGCTTTCTGCATTCGGTCTATCCAATGGACTACATTACATCTCCAGTTCTTAGCCTTCCATTTCTAAATTAAGGTGTTTTGGTTAGCATTCAAAATAATGTTTTCAGTATGACATTTCCATACTTACATATCATTTTACTTTGTTCATAATCGTCCCAATTATTCTCCTTTGTCCCTCCTCCCCCTCCTTTTCTTGTTATATCTGTTTGTGCATTTAAGTGTGTGTGTGTGTCTATGTGTCTGTGCGTCTGTGTCTGTATGTAGCCCTGACTGACCTCAAACTCATGATCCACTTGTGTCTCCCAATCCCACCCCAAGTGCTGGGATCACAGGCGTGTGTCACCAGGCCCGTTGTAGTGCCTGCTTTTCTCACTCACTCTGGGCATTGTTCCTTTTCCCCTGTGCCTTTCTGACAGGTGTAAAATGTAAGCTCATCTTGATTTGCATTTCTTTGAATATTAATAAAGGTGAACATCTTTTCATTGTTAGCCATCTCTGTTCCTCTCTCCCAGTAGCTTGGCTGCTCACATTCCTCTCTCCTGTTTTCTCTATTGGAGTACTTCTGTCCCTCTGAAGATTTACGAGGCATTGGCAAGCCTTCCTGCTGCTCTCAGAGTCTTGACCACACTCTCAGGCCATTCTCAAACCTTAGAGGATGTGGGCCCTGCCCTTTACATTCCCACATGTGCCGTGCACCAGCTGTTGAACACACAGAGACAAATGGCCACAGGGGCTCCTGTCTGGAATTCCCTTGCTTGGCCTCTCCCATGTCCTGGGGAGCTAAACAACCACCAAGTTTCAGCTCAGAAGCATTTCTGAGAAGGGGCCCTCCGCTCGTGTCAGAGCTAAGTGTGTTCCCACCTCACTCAGTGCTGACATAGCTCATCTGGTTCCCACCTCATTGGAAATGTCTAACTGTGCATTTCTTCCTGCTACAAACTTCTGACTCACCGGCTGATAGTGCGACAGCCTTGTACAGAGCTATCATAGAATCTATGACCTTGTGTGTTGTTGTTTCTACTATGACAAAAACACCTCAAACAAGCACTTAAAATTTTCTTTTTGCTTTGGCTCACAGTTTGAGAGGTTACAGTCCGGCTTGGTGCAGTTTGTGGCAGTGGAGTATGAGGTTACAGGTGCTCATCATACACTTCAGGAAGTAGAGAGCTCAGGAGGGAAGCAGGTGTCTGTCACCTTCAAGGTCCACCTCACAGTGACCCAGTCCTCAAGCTAAGTTCCACCTCCCAAAACAGTGTCACCATGCAGGGACCAAACATTCAAAAACATGGGACAGCAAAGTGTGTTGGGGGGGGGGTTTCCCATCACAGTGTAATACCCCGCCTCTGTGATTTGCGTTGCAACATTAGAGCAGCGTAGAGATCCAGGCACCAATTAGAGTATTCATGTGCTAGCAGTGTCCCAGGTCAGGTAAGCATTAAGGATCTGGGCTGAACACAATGGGACAGATGAAAAACATTTATGTAACAGAGAGAAATGAGTTAAAAATGCTTGAGTGCCATGCTGGGCCCGAAGTGTCCCCTAAACATTCCATACGAGAAAGGATCAATGTGTTAGCCCATTAGCACCGTCCAGGCCTTTGATTCTTACATAATTGTTTCGACTCACTCCTCCTCTTAGCCCTTCCCACAAAGCGTGTGACCTCCCAGGTCATGATCACCACATTATCTTCTGTAAAGTGAAATTAGAATAGAGCCAAGGCCAGCTTGGGAGAAAGGCTCCCTCAAGTGCCATATACTAAGAGTAGCTAGTACTCAGGGCTGCTGCTCTGTTCTCTGCCACAAGGGATTTCAAGAAAGAAGGGAAAATGCGGCTTTTAAAAGTTGTATTTATTTAGTTATTAAATTTTTGTGTATTTAATTTTTGGGACACACCCTGACTATGTATAGTTCAGACAGCCCTCCCTAAAAGACATTTGAACCCTTCCTAGCTCTGTTCCTTCATTTTCTATTCTGTGGAACACTTAATTAACTCAGTGCACCCCCAGGCCCCACTGCCATGAACATGGCTTTCCTGCCCCCACGCAGCTAGAGCCATCTGAAGAACCAAAGACCAGCGCCTACCCCATGTTCATCCATGACCCTACATTGGCTGCCATTCTGGCTGCTGCTGACATCCCGGGAGCTGTGTGTCCCTCAGAGCCTCCGATGATGGTTCCTACACCTTACCCGGAGTCTGAAAGCAGCTCCCTCCTTGTCCCACCTCTTAGCCCCAGTCCACACTTGTGCTTCTTCAAAAGAAGTGAGTGGCTGCCTGTTGCGGCCCTCTCCCACCGCTGGCCCACGGAACTCTCAAGAAGCCTTCTTGCCCATTTCTGTTAAACCCCTTGACACAAGCACAGCGCCATCAGGCCAGCTCATTCCTCCTTCAGCTGGCGATTAGTGGACCCCTTCATTTCTCTCAGAATGATAGCGTGAATTCAGCAAGGTTCAACTGTCAAGGGGCCGCAGCCTGATTCCTTAGGAATTCACTCATCTCCTCAGCCGTGGCAAGAGTCACCTCAGAGGGCTCTTGTGAGAGTGAATGAAGCTGACATGCAAAGGAGCTCAAGAGTTACGACGTACTGGTAGGGTTGATGTCGCCACATAGCCACAGCTGCCCGCCAAGGGGGATGACATCAAATCCGATGCTCCTGGCTCTACCTCCTGCTGAACCCCGACTCCATTCCCTCTGCACACACCCTCTGAAACCTTGGCGCCTTCACTCCCCTCCAATGTCCCTCTGAGGTGGGGTGGGGAACATCCTCATTTTGTTTTGTTTTTGAGAGTTCAGAAAATACATGTGCGGTTTAAAGACTAATTTGCAGCCGACGCCTGCGCCACTCACAGCCAGGCATGTTACAGGAGGGTTTGAGGAGTCCATGGCAGTGCCCTTTCTCCCCACCTGACAGCTACTGTCCTATGACTCTTCTTCACACTTCGTCACTACATGCCTCTCATTCACTTTTACCTGGTTCAGTCACTGTATTATTGAAATCATACTGTGTTCATGCGTTCATGTCTAGCTTGTCCCCTTTATTATTGCTTGCAAGTATTGCATTTGGCTATACTTAATTCATTCTAATTTTCAGTCTAAATGAGAAAAAAAAATGCACTTCTTTTTCACGTTCCATTTCAATCTAAATGTAGATTTTTATAAGGTAGCCAGGCTTGTGGTATTTCTGCACTTAGGAAAACTTGGGGTTTTTTGTGATTTTTTTTTTTAATGTGCATTATTGTTTTACCTGCATGTATATCCTTGTGAGGATATTTGATCCCCTGGAACTGAAGTTATAGGCTGCCCTGTGAGCTGCCCTTATGGGTACTGGGAATTGAACCTGGATCCTCTGGAAGAACAGCCAGTGCTGAGCCATGTCTCCAGCCCTGTTTTTTTTTGTTTGTTGGTTTGGTTTGGTTTTCTATTGTTGGTTTTTTTCCTGCTTAAGACTTCTTGAGTTGTTTGTCTGTTCCCTCCTAGCTCCTGACATCTGTCCCTCCACACCATGGCTGGCGTTCTGGGAAGCAGCCACTCTGCAGGTCTTTGAGCTGCAGCTGCTTCCTTCAAAGGGTGCTACTAAAATTCTTTCTGGGGTCTGGAGACAGCTGGCTGGGGGCTTGAGCAGAGCTGAAGAATCTTCCGGGGAGCAGGAAGGGGACCCTGGGATGGTAGTGACCGCTGATTCCCAGTGTTGAGTTAATATCCTTGTCACCTCTGTCAGCCCTCCTCTGGGGCCTGGGGGACCAGGCTTGTGAATGTGGGTTTTTATCATACTTAACATTTCTTCAGGATACATGACCCCTAGACACTTAGAGCCAGTGTCTGCCTAACACACACACACACACACACACACACCACTGAACTCTGACTTCTGACAGCTGCCAGTTTCCCTCCCCGGTCTAGCAGCCAACCTTGCTGAACAAGTGCTCTGTGATCCACCTCTTCCCACCCTCTCCCAGCTAATCCTTGGGAATGTCGTTCCTGTCCTCAATGTACTGCTGCTGCTGGCTCATTAGGCGGTCACACTGAGCCAGGCCAATCCAGATGGGATTAAAACCTCTTACTAGATCTTAGCCTGTTAAGGACTCGGTGCCCTTGGCTTCACACTCGCCTTCATCTCCTCCCTGGCCTAGAAGGAGGAGGCGGCTGCTCTTGGGTGTGGTTTGCAGCTGATCCATTGTCTGCCTTAGTTTTAAAATTTTTTCAAAAACAAAATACCCAGCATCAGATGGGCATCCCAGGAGCAGAGCTCTCTTCCTGCAGAGCTCTTAGAATTCTAATCACCTAATTCCAGTCACCTAGGGTCTCTCCAGCCCCATAAATACCATTTTAAATCAACTTAATAGTTATTAAAATTATTAAGAATTAATTATAAAATCTGTTTTGGATTAGTTAAGTACTGTTTGGTGCTTTCTAAATTTAAAAATCAGTTTACTTAAAAAAAAATTAGGACTGAAGGGACGGCTCAATTGTTAAGAGCACTGGCTGCTCTTCCAGGTGACTTCCAGCACCCACATGGCAGCTCACAACCGTCTGTGACTGCAGTTCCAGGGGCTCTGATGCCTTGTTCTAACCTTCAAAGTCATGCACATGATATACAGACATACAAGAGAGCAGAGAACCCATACATGTAAAATAATTTAACATTAATCTATTAACTCAAACCCAGCATTTCCCACTTGCTTCCAGCTTCCCCTCTGGCTTTCACGACCTGCTGAGGCTTTGATTTATTGTTATGTTTTAAACTCAAAAGGCAGTCCTGTTTCTGAGCGGCTCCAGGTTGCTCTGTCAACCCTCCCAGCATTCCCTTCTTTTTGTGGTTTTCCAATGTCGGGATCAAACCAAGAGCCTCACATACTAGGCAAGCTCTACTGAGATACACCCCCGTATCCTCCCCCCAATGTTGCCCCCCCATTGAAGATGGCTCACCTCTTGAGAAAGCTGCCAAATGCCATCTCACTATTCCTTTCTTTTGTGCAGATCAGAAGAAAGCTAGCTAGGTTGTCTGCGCATTTTATTCTGAAGCAACTGCTACCGTTGCCTTTTGAATCCATGACAAGCCGTGACCGCTTACCGCCACACCAGTCAGCCTGTGTTGGCTTCCAATTGCACCAGCTTCACCGACCCCTTGAACTGCCACCCAGCTAACAGTTGGGTTGGCTTAAATTCCATGGGAACTTATTGCCTTTTTTTTTTTTTTTAATGTCCCTGGAGCAAGTTATATGACAAGCTACATTCTCTCTTTCTCTTTCTTTCTTTCTTTCTCTCTCTTTCTCACTCTCTCTCTTTCTCTCCCTCTTTCCTCTCCTCTCTTCTCGAAAAGCAGAAGCAGGCTTTATTAAGAATCGTCACAGAAAAATGAAAAAAAAAATGATGAAAACTGAGAAGTCAAGGAAAAGTCAGAGAAACATCCCAGAGTGGGAAGAGGTCTACAAGGGAGGGAAAAAGTCACCAGGTACTTGCTCGGAATTTCTCAAAAAAAGAAATGTGTGCCAACCAGTACCCGTTAAGAATAGGAACCTGTGTCTTAACCAATGCCAAGTTCACGCTGAGGCCCTTGTGCAGGAAGGAGCCCCATCTCACCCCTGGGCCTGTGCAGCCTACAGCTGAGCTGCTGCTGTGGGGTTGGGGATTGGGGGGAAGAGGAGGCAGCTGTGCAGGGCAGACTGTGCAGGCCCCCCCTGTCTGCCACCTCCCCACAAGCACGGGGAGCTGGGAAGGTGATGACAGAAGCAGATAATTCCAAAATGCAGGCTTTGGAGTTGGCATTTTCTTGGCAGAGCACCGCTGCCTTTGAGGAGTCTGGGGGTGGGGGGTGCATTTTGTGGATGCAGCGCTAATCTTGACCGTCTCTCTGTTTAGCAAGATGCTGGCCCTCCTGGTTCTGGGTTAGGAACCCCTGCCTGCAGTTTCCAAGATGTGCGGTTTCTGTTATTCAGCAAGACTGTTGCTGGATAGCACCATCTGTTGCTATTTTAAACCTGAAGAGGCGCTCTCTGAAAGACCTCACTTCCTGCTCACAATGTTGCCTCCCACCCCGAAGGCCCTGCTCCTCTTAGTACTAACCCACCTGGGACTGGCTGAGGAAATACAGACTCTAGGCCACAGAATCAGGACATCTGGGGAGGCAAGCTGTTGCTGTTAGAGAAATCTTGGCACATAAAGATATGCAGCATCTTGCTGTTGAAAGGCCTCACTGCTCCTGAATGAATTTTAGAATTCTTCAGGGGCCTCAGTTTGCAGGAGAGTGCTACCCTTGTCCTTCCTGGGAAATCCTTCTTTGTTGATAAAAGTCCAGAATGGAGGGAAAGTCACAGCAGATGAACAGTTCTTGCAGTTCCAGAATGCCATGCTTTTATTCTCTCTAATGGCTTTAACTACCTGGCATTTTAATCATTTCTGCCTGAGACAGACATGTGTTCTGAATTCTTTTGCATGCATAGACAAATAACTGTCTGATTACAGTTTTTGTGGTTGTTAAATGTATGGGCCAGAAGTCTCTAAAGGAGGTGACATTTATTTCAAAGCCCAGTTGTACCTTAATAGTGATTTAATTATAATGCTCATTTCTGTCTAATGTGATGCTAATCTCTTCAGACTGACAGAACAGAAAAACCCAGGGATTTAGTGATTGGACAGTTCTGAAGCCTGGGTGTGCTTGAGGTCAAGGTATTCACTGATTCCATTTTTGAGGAGGGAGCTGTTCCTGGCCCCAGGGGACAAATGCCTTTATGTTGTATCTTCATGTGGAGGAGAGGAAAGGGCGAGAGCTCACTCTCCTGTCCTTCTAGTAAAGATACTAATCCCATTTGTAAGGGTTTCACCTTGTAACCTAATTACCTCCCAGAGGCTCCACATCTAGATACCATCCATAGCCCCCAGGATTCAGGTTTCAGGCTTGGGAGGGAAACACACAGCTTGCACTTTATAGCGTGCAGTGAACCTGGGAGCCAGAGATGGGCTTTTATTGATGCACTTGCAAGCGATTGGGGAGGAAACTGGGTGCTCTGGTAAAATCAATACTAACATTCTGTCTAGTGTCTGTTTTCTTCTGACTGGAACCTTCTGCAGGAATGCTGCCAGGATCAGCTGGCTCCACAGAGCATACTACTGGCAGACTAGCCAGGGTCATTGGTGGTGCTAAAGAGGATGGATATATTACAATTGCCTTCAGATCTCTCCCCTTTGGGGATGCTCCAAAGAGGACCAGCGTATCCAACATCAGCTCTGTTCTGTCCCAAACCCTGCCACATGCAGAAGGCTGGCAGGGCTGTGGAAAGTTGCCAGGAACATCCTTTTTTTTTTTTTGTTTTTGTTTTTGTTTTTTTGTTTAGTTTAGCGGAGATGAGCAGGAAAGCCTTACGACAGGTGCTAATGAGGTTATGAGGGAGGTGAGAATCATAATGAATGTCAACAGCCAACAGCGGATTGGCATCTTGGTGAAACAGACTTGGAAATGTAGGATTCTGATGTCACAAGGCTTTCCTACCATCACCGAACAGCTGGTCTCCCCCGTGCCAGCTCTGGTCTGGTAGACTGGGAAAGGCACCCACTGTAAGCCTGTATCTGTCGATTGTTCATCCCTTTACCTTTTAGCTCCTCTGTGAAGTGGTTACCTGTGTCTCCCTCGTACAGTAGGCTGGGTTTCTCCAGAGCAGGGCCTGGCTCTTTCCCACAATTTTGTCCAGTAAAGAGGAGTGAAGTTGCAAGCTGTTAGTTGCAGTGTGGCTTTTAAAGAAATAATCTCCAAACGTATGAGCAGGGAATGTGCTCAACAACCTTGCTTCAGTATTATCTACAAGGCAAGGCAGGTTGAGGGTGTCCCAAAGCCATGGTCATCTTCAAAGGCTTAGCCCCCACAGGTGATGACAGTCCGCTGTGCCTCCTGTAACTAGAACCAGAAGTCAGGATGGTGTGTGTGTGGCACCAACATTCTGCATCAAGGCTAGTCTTTGGTTTATCCTGAAGTGGCTCTGCTGAGCAGCTGCAGCCTGGGAGCTAAAACAACCTACTTCCATGTTGGTAGCACAGCTTAAGGCTAAGAATGTGTGCATTCGTATTTGTATGGCAAGGTTGCTATAACAAATAGCCACAGGCCAGGTGGAGTAAACGCTTGAAAACTTAACTCGCCTCTGGTTCTGAGGCTGGAAGTCTGGGGTTTGGGGAGGCCCTGCCCTAGCTGGAAAGTGGCCACCTTCTCCCTGTGTTCTCAGATGGCTTTCCATTTTTATTTTTCAACATTCTTAGAAAGAAAAAGAAAAACAAGACCATTTGTTCTCTTAACAAGGGCACCAACCCCACCAGGTCAGGGTTCCATCTTATTTATAGCCTCATTTAACTTTAAAGACTCATCTCCAGAAACAGCCATCTGCTCCTGGGTTAGGGCTTCGGCATATACAGTTGAGGGTGGGGAGACATGGGGAGCGGATGAAATCCTGAGGAGATGTGCATTGTTGACACCAGGATGGTCATGTCAAGGACAATGCCTCAGGCCTAGGGAAATGGCAAGGCCATCACGTGGTCTGTGTGCAGATCTTGACAGTATGCGCACAGTATGTGTCCATCGTAGCTCCCTCCTCCCACGGATAAGTAATGAGTGAGGGAGTTCCCCCTTGAGTGGTTCTAAGTCCAGCTACCCAAGACTGGCCCAGTCCTATGGCAATGAGACCCCATTGCGTAGGGTTCCCTACTAATCTAAGGGCCATATTTGCCCTCAGGGATTTTCAACAGGGAAGTAGGAAAAAAAAACCTTTTTTTGTTTGTTTGTTTTTGTTTTCTGGTTTTTCAAGACAGGGTTTCACTATGTAGCCCTGGCTGTTCTGGAATTCACGCTGTAGACTAGGCTGGCCTCGAACTCACAGAGAGCTGCCTGGCTCTGCCTCCTGAGTGCTAGGATCAGCTTGTATTCCTCCTGGCTTCTCTTTAGACAAGGGGACCAAAAAGCTTTCAAAAATCATTGGGCACATCGGTTCAAGCCTTTAGTCTTAGCACTCTGGGAGAGAGGAGCAAATAGATTTCTGAGAGTTCAAGGCTAGTCTGGTCTACATAGGAAGTTCCAGTTTAGCCAGAGCTATGCAGAGAGGCCCCGTCTCAAAAACAACAAGAAAAGCCAAGCAAACATATGAATGTACTTATTGTAAAAGTAATACAAGTTTATTGAATAACATTTTGAAAATGCTGGACCTAGGGAGAATATAGCAATCACTGGGCTGAGTTCCCAGGACTAACTTCCCTTCACCTTGCCCATCCTGAATCTATCCCTTCCCCTGGAGTGTGGGACCTTTCACCCCCATTGCCCGAGCTTCCAAACTTCTGTTTCCTCCTGTTCAACTGAGGCTAACACTTCCTGCCATATTCACTCCTTGCAGGGTTGCACAGAAAGTGCTGGGCCCAGGATGTTAATGTTCTGACAATCTCTGCTAGTATTTTCACCAAAGACAGTGCCCTTGGTTTTTGATTCCGGTGGCAGAGCTCAGAGCAGAATCCCCTGTAAGTTATTCCTGCCTCATACTTCCTGGTTTCCCGCCCTGTGCATACGTACTGATCACTGAGGCAAATCAGTATTTCCTTTTAAAACATGAATACAGTATGTGGCAGTGTCCTGGTATGTGTGAGCCTGAGAGTTGCATGGAAAGGCAGGGGTTATGTATTTGCACCTCCTCCCCTCAGTCCTGCCACCACCATCATCCTGTCACAAAAACTGGACCTGCCCCTTCCTCAGCACACCTGGACTTCGTAATGAGAGAGACGGAAAGAAGGCAAAAGAAAGGATTTGACCAGAATAGTTTTTCCATCACCTCAGAATCAACCCCATTTTTTTTTAAAGATTATTACTTATAAAGTTAAGACTCCAGTTTTCAGTGTGTGGGACAAAAGATATGGGTTTAGCCTCGGACAACAGACTTGTGCCCCCATCTTCCCTGGCCTATTTCAGCCTCCTCCCATGGCCTGTTTGCCAATGTCTCCCACACTGGGGAGCAAGGCCCCTTCTCCCCAGGGGTCAGAAGGATACCTTGCTGGGAGCAGATGTTCAAGGGCACAGCTGTCACTCTCAGACACCTGCCTCCTATCCCAGCACTCCTCGGGGCCACAGCTCCCACACCAGTCAGGAGCACCTGGCAGGTGCTGGACTCTCTCTTGGGGTTGTTTGCACACATGACAAAAACATGAGGCCACTGCACTAACCAGCTGAGCAGGAGAGCGAGCCAAACACTACAGGTTGCTGATGAATCTTCTTGCTAGAAATGTTTCTTCCACAGACCCCCCCCCCCCCCAAGAAACTCCTGGGTGTGATCTTGCTTGCTGGCTGGAAAAATGAAAGGAGGAGAGAGAATGTGTCGTTTCTGTCACTCTGTTTACAATAGTTTGCTGTGTTAGATGCATGAGCTTGTGTCCAAGATTGCCAGATGTTCCAGAAACTTCTGGAACTGGGCTTCTGCTCATGCTTTAAGCCACATTGCTTATCAGAGTGCTGTGAGGAGCTGAGCTCTTTCATCATTTACACACTAGTTTCTCATATTGTAGTGAGTTTCAGTCGGCTACTTGACATATTTGGAAAGAGGGAGCCTCAACTGAGAAATTGCCTCCCGTCAGGTTGGCACATAGGCGTGTCTGTGTCATATTTTCTTAATTGCTAATTATGTGGGAGGGTCCGTCCATCTTGGGTGGGTGGTGCTGCCCGTGGGCAGGTGGGCCTGAGCTGTATGAAAAAGGAAACAGAGCAAGCCAGTGATTGGTGTTCCTCCGTGGCCTCTGCTTCAGTTCTTGCTTTCAGGTTCCTGCCTTGAGCTCATGCCGTGGCTCCCTTTGTGATAGACTGTAGACTGGAATAAGCACACTCCTTCCCAAGTTTCTTTTGGCCATGGTGATTATCACAGCAACAGCAACCAGGAAAATACACATATCCTCTACTAGATACTGGGGAAGAGGAAGGGTGAGGTCAAAGGTGACTGAGGAGATTCCTCTGTGAAGCCTCAGACCATAGATAGGCATAGAATCCAGTACCATGAAAGCACTTGAGTGTATAGAAGATACAGGAAGAGTCAGAGGAAGCTTCTTCATAGAGAGGACAGTAGAATTGGGTTCTGAAGGACAAGACATTTACCATGTATGCAAGTGGACTTAAAAGCTAGGCGTAGGGGCACATGCCTATAATCACAGCACTTGGGAGGAAGGGGCAGATGAATCTCTGTAAGGTCTGGTCTACAGAGTGAGTTCCAGGCCATCCAAGGCGACATAGTAAGATCCTGTCTCAAAAGTAAAATAAAATAGAATAAAGTAATAAGGTTTCCAGTTTTTAATCTCTGGGGTTGGGTGCTTGGTGATAGGAGTTTTTTTTAACAGTTTGACAAGCTACAGGCAATTACAAAGGCTTCATGGATAGACTTTTGAGCCCCATCCAAGGGCATGAAGGCTACTGACTCTCTATGAAGAATGTCATGAGTTAGTTGTGGGGTTTGGAGGATGTGGCTCTTTGAAACATGCCCCAAGAGCCTTCTACACCATGGAGAGCTAGAGAGATACTGCTCACATAAGCCACATTGGTTGAGCTGGCTATTTGGTGATCGCAAATTCCTTAGCAGTTTCAGCTTTCTTGCTTGTCAAATGTGACTCCCAGTGAGATTTTGGAAATAAAATTAGATAGTAAGCATGAAGATGTTTTAAACTCATATAGCAAGCTGGCCTAGGGTTACATACTTGTAATCCCAGTATTTGGGAGGAAAGGGGCAAAAGTTCAAGGCCAGCCAAGATTACAGAGAACTATATAAATTCAGACTGTATTTTAGAAAGGTAAAAAGTGATGGGGCTGGGAAGATGGCTTGGTCAGTAACGAGCTTTCTGCAGAAGCATTAAGACCTGAGCTCAGTCTCCTACACCCATGTGAGAAGCTGAGTGTGGTGGTACATCCTGGTAATCCCAGAGCCGGAAGGCAGAGCCGGGAGACAGAGCCGGGAGACAGAGCCGGGAGAATCCTGGGTCCTGCTGAGCAGCCAGCCTAGCCTGGCCAGAAAGCTCCAGGTCCCACTGAAAGCTCCTCTCTCAAGAAACATGGTAAATGGGTCTGGAGAGATGGCTCAGTGGTTCAAAGCACTGGGTACCCTCCCGGAGAACCAGGTTTTTATTCCCAACACCCATACTGTGGCTCACCACCATCCTTAACTCAAATCTCACAAGGTACTACAACCCTCTTCTGACCTTCTTGGACACCAGGCACACACACGGTACACATACATATATGCAGACAAAACATTCATACACATAAAATAAATAAACCTAATTTTTTTTAAAAAGGAAAGAAACGCCATGCACAACACCTGAAGAATAGCATCCAAGGTTGGCCTCTGACCTCCACATGTTTTTGTGTTTTTTTTTTTTTCACACATTCATGTGTACTTGTACACACCTAAAAGTGGTGTTTCTGTGGGTCCCAGTCTCCCCCTTCCCGCACCCAGCTTCTCTATTAATGCCATTGTGTCATGATGGAAAGGCTTATGATTAAAGCTTCCTAGAGGAC
The DNA here is from genome assembly GCF_907164565.1 of Psammomys obesus. NCBI lineage: Eukaryota > Metazoa > Chordata > Mammalia > Rodentia > Muridae > Psammomys > Psammomys obesus. The sequence continues at coordinate 33,911,649 of NW_026585644.1, forward strand.
CAGTTTTCACAGGCTATCCCTCCCTATTCACTCTGCCTGTGGCGTTGAACTCCGAGAGGAAGGGGCCGGGGGCTTTAGTGACTGAGCTGTCAGTAGATGAAGTAACCTTAACCAGATTCCCCCCTGTACCTTCCCCAGGAACATGCTTGCCAATTCGGCCAGTGTGCGAATTCTCATCAAGGGAGGCAAGGTGGTGAATGATGACTGCACCCACGAGGCAGACGTCTACATCGAGAACGGCATCATCCAGCAGGTGGGCCGTGAGCTCATGATCCCTGGTGGGGCCAAGGTGATCGACGCCACCGGGAAACTGGTGCTCCCTGGGGGCATCGACACCAGCACCCACTTCCACCAGACCTTCATGAACGCCACATGTGTGGACGACTTCTACCACGGGACCAAGGTAATGCCCTTAGAGTGGCCTTCTCTTTGTTGCTTTCTCCTCCTGGCACTGCTGCAGATGAGGCCCACGTGAACCAACGTGTCCCTGTACTGCTACAAGAAGGGTTTCTCCTGGGGGTCCATGTGGCAATTAGACTAAGGGTTTCAGCCAACCACCCTGGATCATTTAAAAGGAAGCTCGTAGGTCAGTTTGTTTCGCTGATTGAATCACCCATGTGCCAAGCGGGAGCTGACTTCACGTTTACATTTTTATGTCGTGTAACACAAACCTAGGAAGAGGAGAATCAGCTGTGTTTATTGCAGTGTGTATTGATTTGGTAGGCGTGTTTATGCATGGTAAGCTAAATTAGGACTCCAGTGTCTGTGACAGATTGTAAAGTCACCTCTCCATGTTTTAAGTGGCAGGAAGTGTGAATGAGACATAGCTAGCTTCCGTAATTCTCTCCTGGTTTATTTGTTTTTGAGACAGGGTCTTACTGTGTAGCCCTGGCTAGCTTCCCGAGTGAAAGGGATCCTCCAGGTTCTGGCCCCGTGCCTGCAGTTCTATGTCCCACTCGGGCCTGCAGCCTCAAAGCCCCTGTGATCCTGCACCCTAAATTCCCCAAGCTCAGGACTCTCCCTAGGAGATTCATTTTCCTAGGGCTCAGGTGTTCCTGCTGCTAGGCAGCAACTGACAGGTTCCCCAAGCTCACCCTGAGCATTCCGGCTGGGGCTTTAGAGACAGGAAAGGCTGGGCTCTGGGCAGACAGTCCTACAGGCTTGTCTGTCCAAGGCCTAGAGGTCTTCTGGGATGAAGACAGACTCACTTCTGAACCCAGAAGCTGCAGGATCAATGCCTGGAGGGCCATATTGTGACAGAGCCCAAGAGCCACAGGCCTGGCCTCTGAGTAGAAGGGTGCAGAGGCTGTGCCTTCTGCTCTGAGAACTTCCCTGCCTTCCACAGGTGATATTTCCCGAGTGAATTAGGGAACCCCATCCTCATAAACTGGGGTCCTTTTGCAGGATGCTGTGGTGGCACTGCGGACTTTTCTTAACGCTAAGACGACCCCGAGCATAAAGGCCCAGGCGTGTTTGTTGTGTTTGTTTGTGGTTATTTTCTTTCTTCTTTTTTTATTTTCCTTTCTTTCTTTCTTTCTTTCTTTCTTTCTTTCTTTCTTTCTTTCTTTCTTTCTTTCTTTCCTTCCTTCCTTCCTTCCTTCCTTCCTTCCTTCCTTCCTTCCTTCCTTC
>NW_026585644.1:33913287-33923283 GCF_907164565.1 Psammomys obesus
TTCCTTCCTTCCTTCCTTCCTTCCTTCCTTCCTTCCTTCCTTCCTTCTTCAGTTTTTCAAGGTAGGGTTTCTCTGTGTAACCCTGACTGTCCTGGAACTCACTCTGTAGAGCAGGCTGGCCTTGAACTTGCGGATCCACCTGCCTCAGTCTCCCAAGTGCTGGGACTAAAGGTGTGTATTGCCACCACCCAGCTGTTTGTGGTTCGGTGTACACACAGAGGCATGCACAGGCACCCAGAGTCGTCACACCTAAATGGGCTCTTGTCACCAGCTCTTTTTAATGAAACAAGACCCAGAGGTTCCACCCAATCTCCATCAAGTGTAACCACTGTCCTGACTTCAAATACTACAGATCTTTGAACATAACAGTGAGGTATTATTCACAAATCATATGATTCACTGTGTAAAGTATACAAGAGCCAGGGATAGGGGACACGCCACAACTGAAAGACGGGTGTGGGAGGATTGTTTCGAGTTTGAGGATAGACTGGGCTGCAGAGAATTGGGTGATGGAGGCTACATAGACAGACCCTGTCTCCAAATGGATGAATACATAAATAAAAACCAAAGCAGCTCAGCCAATGGTTGTTAGTATATTTGTTGTAGATTGGCTGTATTTACCTACGCTATCTTATGTAAATGAAACCCAGTAGCTCTTTCACTCAAAACTCCTTCCAAGTTTTGTTGCATGTCATTGTCTGTTGAGTGTCCTGACCCTGTGGCATTCTGCGTAGAATGTATCCACCAGACTGTCAGTGGTCCTTCTAGTGGGAGGCCACTGTGAATGCTGTCGCCGTGGATGTTTCTGTGACTGTCTTTCGGCAAGCGTGTGTGGTCACAGTGCCACGTATATTGCAGATGTAACGTGACAGGTCGTGGTCTGGTTCACAGGCATGCTCAGCGTTTGTAGCTGCTGCCCAGTAGCTTCCTAACTGGTTATGATAACGTAAACCCTAACAGGTAGTGTAGGAGGTACAGTGATTAACCTTGCCATGACTGAAAACCACTCCAGTTGGCCCCGGGGGCCCATTCTGCAGGATGTTCCAGGCCTTAAACCAAAAAAGTATAGCTTGCTGGTTGCTGCCTCTACTTTTGGGAGATCTTTAGTCCTGAGCCAGATGCCACACTGTCCCTGTGCTTTCGGCCAGCCTCACAGAAGCCAAGCTGGCCTTCACTGTCCTCCTTTCCTTTCCGCACTGTCTACGGCAGGGGCCTCATTAGCCAGGAGTGACAGGTTTTTCCCTGGAGAGCCTTCAGCTGTTCATAGCTGATGAAGAGTTCTGTGCACTGGCTCTCTGTGCAGGGTGGAAGAGAACCCTTGATCTTTTCCAGGCTGCTCAGCCATTAGGACAGAAAATACAAGAGAACATCCAAAGACCCCTGTGGAATTAAAGATCAGTAGATTTGGGCTGCCGCAGACACCTCCACTCTGTGTAATGCGTTGTGGGGAATTTCAATCATAGGTACCCCTCCCCCGAGCCATCTTGGTTCCTGGTGACAGTGACACCTAAATAGGTGTGTGTGTGTGTGTGTGTGTGTGTGTGTGTGTGTGTGTGTGTTCTGGGCCTGTAGAGTAAGTTGTAACCAAGTAATTACAACTTGGTGTAATAGGTTCTCTCCTTCCACCTTTACCTGGGTTTCAGGGCTTGAACTTAACATTGCTCTCCTGTTGACACTGACTGATGTGGACCTCTGGGTTTAAGCTTGCCACCATGGCCTTCATGCAGAGGCTGAACGCTCCGGATAAATGCCACTGATCTGCTTAGCTCTCATCAGGAAATGCTGATTGACTCCGAGGACCTGGGTTTATTATAGCACAATCACAGCCTGGAGGGAGAGCTCCCGAGCGATGGAGCTGCATCTCTTCCTGCTTGTCGGGCACACCCAATGCATGCCCTCCTCAAAGTTTGCATGCTTGATGTTTGGAGACCAGCCATCAAGGCTAGGGGAGAAGAAAAAAAAAAAACAAACAGTTGAAAGCCTGGCTTTGCCAGGAGAATCTGGGTCTCCATTGTGCTGGGTCTGAAGGGAAGTCTCTCTCGCACTGTAGCAAGCCAGTGGCAGGCTCTGCCTTGCTCCCCAACTCACAGCTCTGTCACTTGATCCACCATTATCCTGCATGCCCCAGGCACCACTTCCCCCCCCCCCTCCCACCTACAGGCTCCCCTTCTAGTGCCAACCACTTGGCAATAATACAGATCCCATTCCTGAAGACTGTTTCCCAATGTGGAGAGGCAGATGCAGGGGAAGAAACACCCACTGACCAGTTGTTTCGGTTAAAGGTTAGGATTATCGGCTTGTGAGTCCCTCATATTGTGCCACCAAGAACATTTATATGGATGTTTGCCTGCTGTCAGTTAGTGGTTTTCATGGCCAGGTGAAATCATCAGCATCAGTTTTGTTTTGTTTTGTTTTGTTTTGTTGTAGTGTGTGTGTGTGTGTGTGTGTGTCTCTTTTGCCTACTGTGTGTCTGTGGGTCCTCTGGAACTGGAGTTAAAGGCTGCCATGTGGGCGATGGGAATTGAATCTCCATCCTCTGGAATAGCAGCTCGAGCTCTTAACTGCTGAGCCATCTCTCCAGTCCAAAATGAGTTTTTTAAAAACTATAGGCACCAGCCTCCTCACTAACATGCTGATAGATGGGCAGACGTGTACCGCCGTCAAAAGCGTCCTGTGTGTCTCTCATGTCTCCTCCCCAAAATACTAAAGAGCCACAGCCTAGGCCGTTGGTTTTCAGTCCTTGGAAACAACTTTCATTAGAACTATTTGGGGAATTTTTAACAGATGCCACTGTCAGGCCCTAGCGCAGACAGTTAAATCAGGTCTGCCCTGTCCCTCATCCATATTTTTTTCAAGGTACCCTGGTGATTCTAGGCACTGGTAGGAAGACTGTTGGGGACATTCCTGGCTATCTGGAATGGCACCGTGCCTTAGCTGTGCTCTGATGCCCATCTGACTGGCCCTCGCCTCAAGTGCCAAGGCTGACAGCTGAATTCCATTTGATATCATAGCCTGCCTGCCAAACTTATTTGCATCTGTTTTTCCACTCACATTCCCAAGATGTGAGCTCCCAAACCCTAACCTAAGCCTGCCACCCTGTAACTTTCTGTGCGACCCTGGCACCATAATCTACCTTTCTGTATGTCCCTTGCAGAAATCGTTATGGAGAAGTGGGCGGCTGGTTAGAGCAGACATCACACAGACTTCTGGCTGAGATGGACCCATTGCTTGGTGGTCTCAGAGATAACCTCCTTTGTGCCCCAAGGGCTGTGGGTCACAAAGATCACCCTCCCATGGAAAAGTCAGCCCTAAGGGGTTTTTACAGTCAGCCTGTAGGTGGGGGGCAGCTTGCCAGGTGTGCGGCAGGCTTAGGAGCTGTTGTTAAGTGGCATACATTAAAATGGCCTGTTACAGTGCCGGATGTGGTAGCGCACACCTTTGATCCCAATTCTCAGGGAGACAGAGGCAGGTGGATCACTGAGTACAAGGGCAGCCTGTTCTACAAACCAAGTCCAGGGCTGCCAAGGCTACACAGAGAAACCCTGTCTCAAAAAAAAAAAAAAAAAAAAGACCTGTTACATTCTATCCCCACTGGAGAGTCCTTTCCATCTCCAACTACAGAGGGTCCTATCTGACAGGGTCCTTCGATATGCCAGACCCTATGTGTTCAGCCTTGCCAACATCCTTCCCAAGGAACCCATTTGCCCATTGGGCAGGCTGGTTTTGCCTCTGAAATTTGCTATCTTGGAATTAAACCTTTTAAATGTTTGCTTATTGCCTTTCTTCTTTTGCTTTAACTCAGTTTCTCTCTAATTCTGGCTAAAATAGTGTTTCTAATCTGTAAATACTGCAGTAATGCTTCCTGCCTGTGGGAATCCAGACTCACAAGGTTTTGCTAATTAATTGATGTTCCTAGGGTCACATATTTCCTTATTCCTGTATGAAGCTGGGAGAGACCTTTGAAGTCATGTAATTCCATTCCCCAGGGAAATAGAGATGTGGGGTGGGGGAGAGGAGGAGTTAATTACTGCCCAGTCCCAAAGCTAATTGGACCAGAACAGACAACTCTGGCTGGCCTGGAATTCACTCTGTAGACCCGGCTGGCCTCAAATTCATGGAGATCCACCTGCCTCTGCTTCCTGAGTGCTGAAGTTAAAGGTGTGCACCACCACACCTGACAGAATTTAGGTCTTTTCACTAATGTTCTCAGGAATTCCTTAAACCAGTGGTTCTCAATCTGGGGGTTGAGGCTCCTTTGGTGGGGGGATAGGGGGAAGTCTAACAACCTTTTCACAGGCATCGCATATCAAATACCCCGAGGATCAGATATTTACATTACAATAACAGTAGCAAAACTGCAGTTCTGAAGTAGCAATGAAATCATTTCCTGGTCAGGAGTCATCACAACATGAGAAACTCTAGTAAAAAGTCGCAGCATTCGGAAGGTTGAGAACCACTGCCTTAAACAGTCACCTCTTTGGACAACCTTAAGATTTCCTAATCGACCACACACAAACAATTGCCTTGGCACCCCATGACCTTTAAAGATGTCACAGAACTGACACAGTTCAGACAAGCTGTTGGGTCTACCACCCACCCAAGGTGGCAGCTTGATCTATTCCTATGTGGACAGATTTTATTTTTATTATGTGTGTGTTACCTAATGAAGCCAAAAGATAGCAGAGGAACTGGAGTTACAGGTAGTTGTGAGCTCCTGGCTGTAGGTGCAGGGGACTAAATGCAAACCTCTGCAAGACTGAGCTGTCTCTCTGGCCCTCTGCCCGCTTAAATACCCTTGCTGCCTGTGTCTCTGGCTGTGCCACCCTGACGTCTTCACTGGCCTTCGGGCATCATCCCTCATCTCCCGGCCCCTTTTGCTACTTCAGCTGCTGCTATGCCAGGCTGCCCTCCTGGCTGCCGCCACCCCTCGGGACTGGCTGTGCTAGTTGGGATCAGCTTAGCTCAGTCCTTCTTTCTATTTTGCTGTCTAGGCACTTGGACGAAATCCTTTTTCTCCTCTCTGGTGGTGGCTGGTCCGCTTGCAACGAGTTCTGTCACTTATCTTCTGTGTAGCTAATTACTGTATTCGTCTCATTTTACAATGGCCATTTATTAGCTGTTTAGCAGGTTGGTGGTTCGGGCGCAGGTTCACTGCCACCCACAGTTTCACAAGCTATCATCAAGGTGTCACTGCTAAGGTCTTACGCTAGCAGTAGGACCCCATTTCTTGCAGTTGGGGAAGGCTGAGGATCCTGTTCTTGTTGGCTCTCAGCTGAAGGCTGTCCTCAGCTCTCAGAGGCTGGCAGCAGTACCTTGCCTCACTCCCCGCTCCATCTTCAAAGCTACTCTCATCTTCTGCCACCAAATCCCCAGCCAGAATCTCTTTCCATCAAGATAAGCCCTGACCCGGGATAGGTTGGCTAACTTGGCTGAGACCTACTTAAAGAGCTGACTTTATTCCTGCAAGGCCGTGGTGCCATCTTCTTCGCTGGGTCCCTTCCTTCCTCCGTGGAAGGGTGCATGTCACTGTGAGTTCAGTCATAAATCTTCCTGCCACAAAGCATCACATGCATAATCAGGGCTGTCCTTCTGCCCTCCACTCACCAGTTAAACTACTTAAACTTTTTAAAGATTCTATCCTTGGGCTGGGGAGATGGCACAGTGGATAAAGTATGAGGATCTGAATTTGATCGTCAATACCCACACAAAACCTAGGCACAGCAGTACCCTTGGCACTGGATGAGTCAAATGGATCTTGAGAGGTTGCCGGCCTTCAGTGCTTTTCAGCAAGAGACGCTGCCTCAAAAACTGAGGTGAAGAGCAATAAGGAAAGACACTCAGTATCAGCTTCTGACCTTCACATGATGAGCTCACTGATGCACTCACTTGTGCGCGCACACACACGCATAAAACACACGGACATGAATAGGTAGGCAGGTAATATTGTACAAACTGATTTCGAAATTTTAAAATTAGATTTATTCACTCATCACTTCTCAGCCTTTCGGCTGAGATCAAGTGTAGGTTTGCTCATGTCTTTGGTGTGGGTGTGGGTGAAGGCTTTGCCTGTATGTTGATTTGTGCGCCATGTGCATGCCTGGTGCCCGAGGAAGAGGTCAGAACAGGACGTCAGATCCCCCGGAACTGGAGTTGTAGATGGTTGTGAGCCACCACGTGGGTGCTAGGAATAGAACTTCAGCCCTCTGCAAAAGCAGTCAGCGCATGGATCCATCTCTCCAGCCCTGAACAGATATATTTTGAAAGTCAGACGTCACCCCAGCCCCTTCACCAGCAGCCGTCTCTCTGCCTTGACCATAGCCCAGCTTTAAGTACTGCTGTGGCTCCCCGCTTGTCTAAGCTTTGAGGTTAGATTTCTAGATCTTAACTACGAAGACCCCACGCCTGACCATGTCCTAGCTGTCCTCCCCTCCTGGCCACGCTACTTGCAGCCCATCTGTGGCACCCTTCCTCAGTACCCGAGCGTCACACTCCCTGCAGCGAATTCGGTCCCCGCTTCCCTCTTCCCTAATCTCGAGTCATTTCCCATCCTGGGCTTTGAGGTCACTTCCTGAGCGAAGTTTGTCTCTCAGGCAGGTGGAGGAGAGTCTGGTTTATGTTTGGCCTGTGATTGCCTGAAGACTCACCACACGACAGACACCCTCACAGCCGATGACTCTCAGCTCAGTGGGGTAGTTAGGAGTGGAGCTGGGGCACGCTGCCCAGGCTTAATGTTAGTGCCGCCTTCACAGACTGTGAGCTGCCCTGGTTCCCGTCTCCTGGCCACTGAAGTCCTCTGTGATGGCCCTTCACTTACGTTCATTAAGTTACTCTTTGTGAAGAACTTAAACAGCACTTGATGCTTGTTAAGCATTAAGTAAGCATTTATTAAGCATTAAGTAAGCATTGGTCATATTGACTGAAGGCAGAGCTGTGAAAACCAGCTTGTGCCTGGAGAGTTGGTAGCTCAGGCCTTTAATCTCAGCAGTTGGGGGGCAGAGACAGGTGGATCTCTGAATTTGAGGCCAGCCTGGTCTATATATAGGGCAGGTTCCAGGATAGCTGGGGCTACACAGAGAAACCCTGTTTTGAAAAACAAAACAAACTAGATAAATAAAAAAGAAAGAAAAAAGAAAGGAAGAGAGAGAGATACTTGTAGGCAAATATAAAATAAAAAATAAAATTACATAATTCACATAAAATAAATACGTCTATACAAAGAGAAAGAAAACAAGTCTATTGAGGTACTAATATGCCATAAGCTACACATTTTTAAGTTGTTTTTTTTTAATTAAAATTATATCATTTTCCCTCTTCCCTTTCATTCTAACTACTCCCATGTACCCTCCACCTTACTCTCTCTCAAATTCATAGCCTCCTTTTCAATAATTGTTGCTGTGTGTGTCTGTGTGTTTCTAAATATATAAAGACAAACTGCCCCATCTTTATAATGTTACTTGATTTTACAGCTGACCATTTAGTATTGGCTATCCAAATGGAAGCTACGCTACACATTTTAAAGCACACAGTTCATTACCCTTTGGTATATTTATACTGGCATGGCATCCCAGTTAATATAAGAAAGATGCCTGTTATCCCCTAGTTTCTTTATATCCTTGTAATCTTTCCAATTCTCTCCAGCCCCAGGTAGCCACTGACCTTTTCCCTGTCAATACAGGCTAGTTTGTATTTCCCAGCACTTCTAAATGGGAGGGTGAAATATGCATCCTCCGCCCTCCCCCACCTTCTATCTGAGCTTTGTCTTAGTGTTATTAAGCTTGGGGCTATTTCAGACAAAGCTACTATGAGCATCCGTGCCTATGTGTTTGTATGGGCACGAGCTATCATTTCCCTTTGGAAAGTGTTTAGAAGTGAGTGTCTCAGTCAGGCCGTGGGTGTGTGTTTGGCTTTTTAGGAAGTCGTCAAACTGGTTCCCACGCTGACTGCAACAGTTTATGTTCCTCCGAGCAGATGCTCTGCCTCTTTGCAGTCACTCCGTGTGGTCTGCTTGTTGAACTGGGGCCGTTCTAATGCGCAGTGCGTCCCATTGTGCTGTCTCCCTAATGAGTGTGGCCGAATACGTTGCCATGCTCATCTGCCCATGCCTATCTTTGGTTGTCACCTTGTGCCTTTTGCAAGTTTTAGTTGGGTTATCGGAGGGTGGTTCTTATCAGCAAGAGTAGCTTATGTGGTCTCGTGATAGGTCCTGGGTTGCTATCTGCTTTGTAAAATACGGATTTTCCTCCAGTCTCTTACTCAACAATGACTTTCACTTAATTTATTTGTTGTGGGGGGGGGGCGTGAGTAAATGGGCGCACAGTTGCCACGGCACCCTTGTGAAGGACAGCCTTAAGTCGTGTCAGTCCTTGCCTCCTATCTTGTTTGAGAGGGGGTCTCGCTTGTAGCCTTGGATGGTCGCAAACTCACTCCGTAGACCAGATTGGCTTGGAACTCACAGAGATCCTCCTGCCTCTGCCTCCAGGGTGCTGCTGTTAAAGGTGTGCGCCACCGAGGCTGGATGAAATGGGTTTCTTTTGTTTCTGCTGCATCTACTGAGCCAGCTGGCTACGGACTGCGGGGGCTCTTTTACCTCTGCTCCCCATTTTCCCTGTACAAGCATTAGGATTACAGCTGTATCTGACTTCTGTGTGGGGGCTTTGATCTCAGGTCCTCATGTGTCTGCAGCAAGCACCTTGTCTCACTGAGCCATCTTCCAGGCTCCTCAACAATTACCTTTTTTTTTTTTTTGAAGAGTCAAAGCCCTAGAAGGTTAATATATATATAATTTCATGTATATGTTTTTTGTTTGTTTGTTTTGAAGTTTTATGTGTTGATTTCTTTTTCACCTTCATTTCTTTGTGGTAGAATCAAGAAGTTTTTACAAAATCCACAGTCAGTAAGATTTTTTTTCTTTTTTGGAAGGCTTTTTGTGTTTTGTTTTTTTTTTAATGTGTACAGGTATTTCCCCTGTGTGTAACATGTATGTGCACCATGTTCTTGCCTGCTGCTCAAGGAAGCCAGAAGAAGGCATCAGATCCCTTGAGACTGGAGTTACAGATGGTTGTGAGCCACTGTGTGTGTTGGAAGTTGACCCCAGGTTCACTGGAAGAACAGCCAGTGCTGTTAACAGCACTCGTTTTATTTTGTTTCTTTTTTTTTTTTAGACAGGGTTTCTCTATGTAGCTCTGTCTGTCCTAAAACTCACTCTGTAGACCAGGCTGGCCTCAAACTCACTGAGATCCTCCTGCCTCTACCTACATTAAAGGCGTGTGCCACCAATGCCTGGCTCTCCTACATTTTCTTTAAGTGCGCTTTCGGCTGCTTGAACTAAATGCCACAAACTTGCGAAGAATAGAGCTGAATCGGCTCATTGTGGTTAGGAGAGCGTGGCAAGAATCTGGTGAGGAACTGCTTGCTACACCATAATGTGGCAAAAGCCATCACATGGCAAGAGAGAGCAGTTGTGCTGGGCTTGGTCATTGGTCTTTCTAGAAAGCCGCTGTTGTTAGCATGGGGATCCTATCTTCACGAGTTCTAATTTATTTCCCAGAGGCTTCACCTCCAAAACCATCAACACAGGAATTTAGGGATAACGCTTGTAACATATGAACTTTCCGTGCTTATCTTCTGAGACAGTCTTGGGTGTATAGCACAGGCTGGCTTTGAACTCTCAGTCTTCCTGGGTCTGCCTACTAAGTACTGAGATCTTAGGCATAAACCAGTACATCTGACCAACCTATGGCTTTCAGCTCTTACAAATTTTCTTCTATAATTTTAGCCTCATGTAAGGCCTGTGGCTATTTTAAGTTAGCTTCTCTGAGTAACACATGGTAAGGGTTGGTGTTGAGTTTTCCTCCATATGGCTATCAAGGTGCCCCATACCACTTATGTAAAAGATTACCTACCCCCTGTTAAAGGTCAGTGGATCATAGGTATTTCTGGACTTCCTTCCTTCCTTCCTTCCTTCCTTCCTTCCTTCCTTCCTTCCTTCCTTCCTTC
>NW_026585644.1:33923293-33924872 GCF_907164565.1 Psammomys obesus
TTCCTTCCTTCCTTCCTTCCTTCCTTCCTTCCTTCCTTCCTTCCTTCTTTCTCTCTCTCTCTCTTTTCTTTCTTTCTTTCTTTCTTTCTTTCTTTCTTTCTTTCTTTCTCTCTCTCTCTTCTTTCTTTCTCTCTCTTTCTCTTTCTCTCTTTCTTTCTCTCTTTTTTTCCTGAATTTGTCTGTCTCTACACCAGAACCATACACTCGATTGTAGCAGCTTTAGGTAAGTTCTTCAGAGCAGGTAGCAGGAAACCTTCCAACTCCCATCTTCACCTTTAAACTTGTCTCTGCCCATCCATGTACATGAAGCTACCATTTTTCATTTAGGCTCAAAACCAAAAGCATTTTTAAAAACTGAGACTATCAACCAAGCACCTGGCAAACATCCTTGGTTTCCTAGCACAATTCCTTCCCAGGTGGAGACAAGGTCTCCTGTAGCCCAGGCTGGCCTTGAACTCACTGCGCACCTGAGCATGACTTTGATCTTCTGACCCTTCTGCTTGTACCACTCAGGTGCTAGGATTCAGGTGTGTGCCACTGTGCTTGTTTTTTGTAGTGCTGGGCTCGAACCCAGGGCTTCATTGTATGCCAGGTAAGCTCTCTGCCAACTGCTAGATTCCCGGCCCTTTTAAAGTTCCTTATGTTACTTAAAGGGGGGAGATATTTATGGCACGACCATAGGTATCGTGTAAATGTATGTATGGCCTGTGTGTAACCTTCCAGTTTGAAGTGTGAAAGTAGGACAGCAGCATGAAAGAGAATTTGTTCTGCACTCCCCTATGTTCCAAATTCATGCTCTGGGGGTCGACTCGAGAATCCTGAGTCGATAGACAGGGGTAACTTTTTCTAGACTTAAAGACTAAGCACTGTCAGGTTTGCAAGCTTCCTTGTGGTCAGTTTCCCATCACGCCTGGGCTGGCTTCTCTCTTCATGCTTGCTGCTTGCCTCTCCCTTTGCCAGACATAACATACACTTGGACTTGGGTCTTTAATCTCTAAGCCCCAGACTCAGTGGTCCTGAGGTAGTCTGTTTTTCCTGCCATGTAAAAAAAACACAGAGTTTAAAATGAGGCATGTTCAGGACCAGCAGGCTGGGATCCCAGACCCCTGCTAGAGCACGGAAGCATGGCACTCCCCCAACCCTGGACCTTTCTTTTGCTTTCCCTTGCATCCCCTTGCTTCGATAGTAGGCCCCCTGACCCCCTGTCTGAGCCATCAGACTCTGACTTGTTGCTCAGAGCACCTCTCTGTAAGTCAGGCACCTGTTCTAGTTTTCAGAAGCCCACTCAGGCAGATCTTGCAATCTGTCCGCCCTTCCTAGGTAGGAAGCTGGATCTCAGAAGTTACAGCATTTGCCAGATTAATAAATGCAGGGCATGCAGAGGTGGGGGGAGCACATGCTTTTAGTTCCAGCACTCGGGAGGCAGGGACAGGGAGATCTCTGAGTTTGAAGCCAGCCTGATCTACAGAGGGAGTTCCAGGATAGCCAGTGCCACACAGAGAAACCCTGCCTCAAAAAACCCAAAATAAATAAATAAATAAATAAATAAATAAATAAATAAATAAATAAATAAATAAAT
>NW_026585644.1:33924882-33936347 GCF_907164565.1 Psammomys obesus
AATAAATAAATAAATAAATAAATAAATAAATAAATAAATAAATAAATGTAGTAAATGCAGGGCTTGCCTAGCATTCCTCCTTAACAGCTTTGCGGCCCTGTTACCATTTAGCTACGGGACTAAATTAAGGCCCTGATATCATTGAAACACCACACACAGAGAGCAAGTAGGGTTGTATGCACTTCATTCTGGAGTGCTGGTCTACCGTCCTCTCGGGCATCTGTGGACAGCCTGGACTTTTACTAGGCATCCGTGTGGCCTGCTGGTCTGTAAACTTTCCCACTTTGAGATTAGAAGTGGCTTTGCGAGAGGGCAGGGTGACAAAGGGTCTCTCTGTACTGCTCCGCTCTAGAGCTGTTTCCACAGGCCCCCTGGCTTCTTGAACGCTGGCAGCCCCGTTCCTTCTGCCACACAGCTCCCTTTGAGGATCATCTCCGGTCTCCATGGTAACCGCATGTCAGGAGACAGTCTGCTGCAGTGCTGGGGCTTTGTATTAAACACAATGAATTTAAATTGGGTGCTCGGCAGTGAAGATAATCATTCTGGATCAGAGAATCATTCTGGCCCCCGGCTCCTTATTTTATAATTTTAAATGTTTGTACAAGTCTCAGGGTTAGCCCTGTAATTCAAGCCCCAGACACACCCCTCCTCTGTGTCAGCTACAGCTAGGTCTAATTTCCCTTACACTCTTTCCCGTTCTTTGAATTTTGGCAGTAGGGATGCCCCGCAGTCATACTAGTCAGGGCTAGCCTGAGCGGAGGATGCCTAGGCTGAAAGGATCCTGGGGCTGGGGTCAGATGGGCTCTCATTTAGTTTGCCTGTATGCTGTCCTCTATGCTCCACTGTAAAATGAGAGGCGTCACCCTATCCTCCAATATATTTTTTTTAAATTACGTTGGTAAATAAGCTAACCAAATGTCCCACTTTAACCACGTAGACACAGCGTTCTGTGGGGTGTAGGCACATTCATCTGGACACATCCGCCACCCATGTGCCCAGAGCTTGTCATAATTGCAGCCCCACAATACTGAATGCTGACCCCTGTTTCCTCATTCTGCTTTCTGTCTCTGTGAGTGTGACTGCTCAGGTCCTGCATTTGAGTGGGATCAGACAGTGTTTGTTCATAGTGGCATGATGCCTTCCTGCCAGAAGAATATTCTGGCATTGCACGCACAGACCACACGTTTCTACCCGCCCCTATGCGACTGTGGATGGAGTCTTGGGTTAGCTATTGTGAGTGCTATCGACACGGGCGTATGCATGTCTGCTCAAGTCCCCACTCGAAATCATAGAACTTTTTCTTTTTGAGACAAGTTAGGCATCCCTGGCTGGCCTGGAATGCACTGTTGTGTGACAAAACCTTCCCTAAGGAGATACACACACACACACACACACACACACACACACACACATTTACTCATACAAGATAACCAAAGTACAGATGTACAGATACCACCAAAGTCCAACTTGACACCTATGAGTTTTCTTAACTCAAAGACAGCTGTATCACGAAAGTCCACCCCAGCATGGCTGACAGACAGTTCACAACCTGGGAACCTGGAACACAGTGCACAGCTCAGCAGGTTGGAGTGTCCTTCCCAGGGCCTCAGTTGGTCTAAACCTCTCTAGGCACCTCAGCTGCTTTCTGCTTCTTCCAAGCTGCCGGTCTGCCCTGAGTCTTCTTGAAGGCAGCTTTGCTTGTCTGAGAATCTTCTTGGCAGCTTTTACTGCTTACTCGGGCAGGGAGGGGCCCAATGAATCTGGTCAGTTTCAGGGACTTCCTGAAGCTATTTTGAGTTTTTTACCTTCCTGTTTTAAAAGGGCTTCCCTGCAGGGTGGAATATTTCAGTCTCGCAGGAAACTGTCACAGCACAACTACGTAGACAAGGCTGGCCTCCCAACTCACAGGGACCCTCTTCCGTGGGAAGGTGTACACCACTGTTTTCAGCTTCCAGAACCTTAAAAGAAAAAGGGCATCTTTTAGCTATTCCTTGGCAGTTTCATACATGTACACAATGTATCTTGATCATACTCACCCCCAACGCCCCCTCCTAATACCTCCATGCCTCCCAGAATGCCCCCCTGCCACTGTCATGACTTGTTCTAACCACCACTGAGTCCAGGTGGTGCTGCCTGCTGGGATGCTGGCCGAGCTTGTTGGCTTGAGCGTGCATAGGTAACCACAGCCGCAGTCAAGTCAAGACAGCCTTTCACAGCACGCCTCCCCATCTTCCAACCTCCTCTCTCATTCCATCCTCCCTGCCACATGTTCCTCGGGTCTCGAGGGAGTCGATACAGATGTCCGATGTCGTACCGAGCACAAACCAAACAGAAACTGCACACGAGGGGCTATCAGTAGTATTAACTTTTTCTTTCTGAAGTTAAACCTAGGAGTTCTTGTCGTAGTGGGCTAATGACTACAGGGAGGGGGATGATGTCATGCTGTGCTAGTGACTTGTTGTTTCTGCCTCCTTAGTGCCTTGTGGGAATTCATTCATCCTAGGACTTACATGTCTCAACCATGGGAGTGTGTGTCATGCCTCACCGTAAAAACCACATATGCGTCTATATTCCTCCCACCAACTGATATTCATGTATTCCTGACTTCCAAAAAGGGAAGGAAAAAAAGCCATTAGGCCCACTGTATGTGCTTTCCTGTTAGGCATCTATTTTAAGCACGCCCTCTGGGAAACCCTGTAGCTGGGGTGGGGCCGCTCTAGGCTGAAGGCTCTCAGAGTCTGATTCTGCACACTAGCCCTGTTCTCAGACGTACTGGAGAGTGTGGGCTTGGGAGTTCAGATGCCTAGATTGCAGCCTGCCTGGTCTCTGAAAGTTTGGGATGGTGGTAGTGTCTGCCGCATGTGGTAGCAGCCGTGAAGGTTAAAGGGAGCAGCCACTCCCGAACCCACCCATGACTATGGCAATAACGGACAGGGCCTAGGGATGCTCTGGGATCTGATTTCACCACATCTTCTTGCTGCCCTGGAGCCCTCCAAGTGTGAGAACCTCAGACCACGGATCCATCTTTCCCTGTGGGGTCTGCAGTGAGCCTTAGCAGGCTCCTGCCAAGTGGTCTTATTGCCAGCCAAACCCTCTGTATGCAGCCGCCCCGGCTGAAGCCAGCCAGCTCCCTTTGGATAGTGGAATTTGTGGTAGACGGGGAGGAGAATAGGAGCGCTAGTCCAGCCTCCTTTGCTCTAGGGCAGGGCCCACGGAACCCCTTATGAAAAGGCAAGGATGAGGAAAACTTGGATTTCATAGCCAAGCCTATGATTTCCTTTACCTCAGCAGCGATTTGCTGCAGGCTAAGGGTACGCACCTGCTGAGCTGGAGCCAGGACTGCTGAACACATGGGCTCGCTATGTCTGAGTGACAGAAGGCTCCGGTCTGCTCAGTGCGAAGGCCCTGCCTTTGAGCCTCCAAGCTCTCCAGAAGCCAGTGAGTCCAGGAGTATCAGTCCCTTGGCTTCTATAGCTTTGTGCAAGCCGGGGCTCCTGAGGACCCTTTGCTTGTCTCCCTCCCGTTCTTGTCTGCTCCTTTGACCCGACACTATTGGGACACCTCTTGGGCCTAAAACCAGACTTTTTCCTCTGAGCTTTAGTCTTTTCCTACAAAATCTGTAACCAACGATTCCTCTGTTCAACTAAAGAGGCACCAATGCAGATGCCCTCAAAACCAACCGAGGTCCTCACTCCTAGCAAAAGCCATTCCTCTGCCAGGGATGCCTGCTTCAGAGAATGGTACCACATTCTCCCAGCCTGAGCTTCCTTACCCAATGTCTTCGTTAGGGTTCTGTTGCTGAGAAGAGACACCATGACCACCGCAGCTTTTATAAAGGAAAGTATTTAGTTGAGGCTGCCTTACAGTTCAGAGGTTTAGTCTATTACCATCATGGTGGGAATCATGGCTTGACTCTAGAGAGGTAGCTGAAAGTTCTGCCTCCGGGTCGGCAGGCAGCCAGAAGAAAGAGAATGCCACTTGGGGTCTCAAAACAGCCTCTTCCTGGAACATAGCCATTTCGAGGGATGGGAGTGAGCCTGGGGTTCTCTCTACAGGAGCTCCTAGCCCCCTCAGTGCTACAAGTAAATACAGGTAGACAAACAGTGCTAATTTCATGGATTCCAGAATAATCAGAGCTCATGCACTCGGTCCTCATTAGACTTTACACAGCCAGGGCTGAACAGGTCCATTCTCTGTGTCCCCCAACTTTGCCACACCAGTCCTCACTCTTGAGTGCCAACCCTTCCTTGAGTGCTCTTTTGAATGTGATCTTCTCCACATCCTTGGGGACTTTGTCTTGAGCTGGCTTTCATCCCCATAGTGTCCTGATCTCATTTCTGGGAGTGAGCATTTCCCCTTTGTTCTCTCTGCTGGCTGGACTCTGCTCCATAAGGCATTTCTATTCTTGCTTCTGAGGCCCCAGCTACACAGTGGCAACTTCCAAGTCACTACTGCCAACAGTCACCATTTACTGAGCAGCTCCTGTGCAGGCACAGAGCTGGGCACTTGGCACCCGTGATGTCACTTAGTTCCTTTTCCTTTTCTACAGAAGTGTGTTACCTGTGGTCAGACTTGGCAGCAAGCATCTGAAGTCATATCTCCAGCCCCGCCAGGAGGATTGTATTCCCACCTCCACGTGTAAATGGAGCAAGTGGGGTTCAGAGTGATTAGGTACTTCTCAGGGTCTAACAGTGACTAAGTTACAAGACTGGGGTGCTCTACTGAAGTCAAAAGCCAAGAGAGACGAAAATTTTTATTTTTATCTATCTGTCTGTCTGTTTTCAGAAACAGGGTATCTCTGTGTAGCCCTGGCTGTCCCGGAACTAACTCTGTAGACCAGACTGTCCTCTAACCCAGAGTTTCACCTGCCTCTGCTGGGATTAAAGCTGTCCGCCACCACTGTGCAGTTGAGATGAAAATTTTAAAAGCAGAAAAGAAAAAGAAAGTCAGAATTTCACATAGTCCAGGACAATGTGAACCATTCTGAGTGGCTGAGGGTGCCCTTGAACTCATCCCTAGCCTCTTGCCTCCACCTCCCAAGTGCTTAGGTTATAGTGTGCACCACTCTACCTGCCTCTGGAACTAGGCTTTAAGCCTTCGTCTGCTTACACACACGCACCAGGTTTGAGTCTTGTCCAGTTAATTTTGCCTCTGGGTTTAGCATTCACATCTTTGAAGTGTCGGCACACATATAGGAAAGCGTTGTCCCTGAAGTGTGTTGTGACTTGAATGCTGCCTGTTTCCTCTAAAGCTGAGCAAGTGAGGTGTGACTGTTAAGTTCGGGAATGCTGCCCATGCGCACACTAGGGGGGTCGCGACGCGGTGTACCTACATAGTGAGTAGGAAGATTACTGTCTCACAAACAGTGTGATGCCATGAAAGAGCCTGCTCCCAAGAAGGCCAGCGAGCAGAGCAGTAGAGAACTGTGAAAGTGAGGGATGTTACCCCAAGTACGACATTGGAGTCGGTGGTTTTTTTCAGTACTTAGAATATGGATTAAAGAAAAAGAAGAAGATTTTAATGTGAGAAGAAAAAGTGGTTCAGCGATTCTTCAAGAAGCAGATCCACGTAAACCATGATGGCTTTAGCAACTGCACGAAGATACGTTTGCAAAGCACCGCTGTATTGGTCCGTTTACTGTTGCTGTAATGAAATGCTAGAGGCTGCGTGATCCCAAAGGGCCGAGGGCTGCATGTGGTGGTTTAGCCTTCGTGCCAGCAGTGTCCTC
The DNA here is from genome assembly GCF_907164565.1 of Psammomys obesus. NCBI lineage: Eukaryota > Metazoa > Chordata > Mammalia > Rodentia > Muridae > Psammomys > Psammomys obesus. The sequence goes on from NW_026585644.1 coordinate 33,930,611, forward strand.
AAAGAGTGCAGGCTGTTATACAGCATGAGACCATACAAGTATGTGGCGAAATATTCTCTGGTCTTTCTCCCTGTAAGACCATTGGTATTAAATCATGAGACTATACTCCACGGCCTCGCTTCAATCACCTTCCAAAGCCCTCACCTCTAGAAACGGTAATGGGATTGTTCCTACCCTTTTGACATCTCAGTGTGGATTAAAATTTAACACTCCAACCGCTATGGAGTCGTGTTCAGATTACATCTGAACCACGGCAACGTCAAATACTTGTCATTTGAATCTCAGTATGAACTCCCTTTAAAGTGAGGTCCTTGGGCCATCTAGCAATAGAGCAGCCATAACAGGTTCTTTTTGTACAAACAACCTCCCTACCCCCATGATCCCGCACACCTGAGCACAGGCTCTGGGGAAAACCCAGATTAGCCCTGGCCTAAGTGCCTTCTCAGCAGCAGGGGACAGTGTTTTTTGCCTTGACCTGTTCATTCTTGGCCCTGGAGCAAGACAGCCAGCACATTGCATGGGGAAGCATTGAGGGTTGGGTGGTCAGGGGACATCACCATAGGAAACTTAGGGGAACAGCGAGATCTGTAACAACGTGGGAGAAATTAAGAGAATGACCCTCCAACGCTCTTTGCCCTGATAAAGCTAAGAAGGACCAATACGTTGTTACCTCCTGTGTCCACAAATAAACATCTCTGAGAGACCACGGTACCTGCGCAGTTTGCTGAGCCAGTGTCTGGTGAGCATGCAGACCCCTGTATCGGGAGGTCTTATGGGATGCCGAGCATGAAAGGCTGAATATTAGTACAGGTTCCTGCACACTTATACCCAAATATACAAAGGAAAAAAAATTCTCACCTGGGAGTATATCATGAGAGCCTGGGTTCGTGCCACCCCAACATACACACACAGCAACATTTTTAATAAAAATAAAAAAGTTTAAAATGTTAAAACTATTAATGTCTGATAAATTTGCGTGGTGGGTTCCCTGGGCATGTTTTTTAATCTTTTGTGCATTTACTCTGAAATACCACATAATTTTAATGTCTTTTATACCTGGAAGCATGGCTAACTAAATTTAGTTTTAGCTTCTTCCAAACTTATTTGTATAGTACCTATCATAAAGATGACATCGCTTTTAGTGTAGGTTGTAAAATTAGTATATACCGTTAAATGGATTTTAGAAAAGCTAGAAAAAAAAAAAAACTCAGGACCAGTCACCCCCAAACCGCTGTCACTAATACACTTGGCATAATACACCTCCTGTGTTTCTCGTGTGTGATTCATCATAGCTCTAGGCGTCTCGTGAGCACAGTGAATCTGCTTCTTCCGCTCAGGGCACCATTGCCCTTTTGTGTTACCAGCCTGCTGGTGTTTTGTTTATTTGATGAGCTAGAGTCATTTGGAAAGAGGGATCCAGGTGAGAAAATGTCCCCACCAGACTGGCCCGTGGGCAAGCCTGCGGGGCATTTTATCTAGGGCTGATGGGTGTGGAGGGCCCGCCCCAGGGTGGGTGCTGTCGCCCCTGGGCAGCCTTAGGGTGTATTGGGAACAAGTGTAGCCCCTGTCTGAGCTCTGCCTTCAGTTCCTGCCCCGACTTCCTTTGATGGTGGACTCTTCCTCCTCAGGTTGCTTTCATGCTGTTTCCTCCCAGCAGCAGAGGCCCTATGACAGCCTCCGTGAGCACTGTGCTGTGTGCGACTTACTGCCTTCAGGTCACCTAAGCAACGGTTCTTGTCTAAGTAGTCATGACGCTTGACAGGCCCACAGCCATGTATCCTTAAACATGTTTTTTTTAGAGCATCTGAAACAGGACAGTGATGATCTCTGCAAGGCCTTTCTGTGGGGTGATGATAAAACGACCTGTCATGTCTGTGATGTCGTCGTGTTCCTGTGAACATTGAGCCCAAGGCATTCATCCTGGGTATCAGAACCGTGCCAGTTTAAAAGGCCAGTTTGTGTGTGTGTGTGTGTGTGTTGCCTGTGAGGGAATGTACACCCCCCAGTGTCAGGTAGGCCCCAAGCCTGCAGCTGGTAGGAGGAGGGTTTGCTGAGCTTATGAACTCTGGTTTGGAGGCCCAGAGTCACCAGTGTACCCTTCTGAGCCTCCCACAGCTGCTGCCCTGCACGTGTGCACGCACATGCGTGAGGCTGCATGTGGAGCTACACAGGGGGCTCCCAGCTGCCCCGGATAACAGCCAGTAGGTGGGGAAGTCAAGACCACACTGCTCTTCATGCTTTCCAGAACTCTTCAGTTCTTCCGACTCCAGAGGATGCTGCCTGGGGCCTCTGACTACCTGCTTTCCTCCCCCACACGGCTCAGAGGCTGCATCTGCCCAGGGTCTCCTAACCCAGACCCAGACCTCTGTGGGTACCTGGAATTCCCCGACTAAAGGCCAGGAGCCCTTCCAGGAGCCACAGGCGTGCGCCTCTCTTCTTGGGGATTGGAACACAAATAGCCCTCGGGGTGGCATTTTGCCACAGTGGACAGTCTAGACCTGTGTACTCAGCATGTGTCCAGGGAGGAAGTTGGGTCAGGCTGGCTCTGGGGAAAGCCGATTTCTCTGCATTGTATGGAGCTCAGTTCCAGAGGCCCTTGTAGGGACATTTGTCATGGTGGGAGGTTATCGGTTTATTAGCTTCGTCCGTACTGTTCCATATTTGGAGATTTGGCAAATGAGTTGCTTTTTTTCTACCTTTGCCTTGGGGTCCTCTGGCGTTAAGAGCCGTCCTGACTCCTTTATCACTGTGCTCCCTGTGGGTCCCCTTTTCCCCCAATCCATGGCTGTTGCTGTGCTCAAGGGGCAGCATGAAAACCAAAGAAGAACAAAATAATTTAGGGTGTACAAGGCTAGTATGTCAGCCCCCCCCCCCCCCTCACACACACACACATGTGCACATGGATGGCTAAGAAATGCATGGCAGGACAAAACGGTACAGCCACCTGCTGTGAGGATGAATCAGCCTGCAGGATGCAGCAGAACCAGGAACAGAAGCCAGCTAGTAAACTACAATCTGGGCGTCCCGCCCCGCCCCGCCCCGCCCTACCCCCTCCTACGTGAATCACACAGAGCTACCGCCCTCTGTTGGCTGCGTTAAGCAACGCAAGACGTCAAGACTACCCAGGCTCTGAGATCGTCATTCTTAATTGTTGATTGGCTGCTGGATTCATTTTCTCGGTGTCTCTGGCTTGCAAGCAGGGAATTTGACGTTGTAGAGAAGACAGCTTCATCGGCCTTTTTTACCCCTGTGGAAAGCAGAATGAATTGGGATAATTAAACACACCAGTCAGGGTGGCACCCTAAGTGCCATTTGGAGTTTACCATTTCCGAAGTGATGTTTGACGGTCTCTTCCAGCTGTCCAAGCGGGAAGAGCCCTCTCTCAGTTGTTTTAATCACAGCAGGGTTTTATTTAGGAACAGCACATCCTCTGGGCAGTGTCTGTTTTGGAAGGTCACAAAAGTCACCTGTTCAAATACGTTTTCTTTCTTGAGTTATGGGGGAATTTAGTATGGGTTTAGTCATTTTTCCCGGGGCTTTGTTCTGTGATTGTGAGTGAAGCTTCTTATAATTTCCTTTGTAAGGGCTGGGGGGTGGGGGGCTGGCTTAGTGTGATCAAAGTGAGGACTGGAATTCGGATTCCTAGCACCCTGCCTGAAAAGGTGGAGTCAGGAGACCCCAGAGCAAACAGGCAAGGCAGGCTGACCCTACCAGCAAGCTCTGGGTTTGATCAAGACCCCGCCCCACATACATGCAAACATATGCACACACACACAAACAGACCCGAGAAATGGGGGGCTATTTTTAAAGTAGCATCTTGAAGCCTGTGAACTGTGGGTCATTTTTCACTTGTAAATTAGACATGCAGCTAAAATTGCTCCGTCCCAGACAAGACAGAGATGAAGCTTATATGCTGGGTGAGGAGGAAATGTGGGCAAAGGGGCCGATGTTGAAGATGTGAATTTTTTATTTTTTTGACAACTCTCACACCAAAAGAGTACTTTATTTTGTAAACTTTGACCCATTCATTATTACTCCCAACTTAAGTAAAACTACTTCATAAGAAGTGACAGAATAGCTGGGTGGTAGTAGCAGATTTCTGTGAGTTCAAGGCCAGCCTGGTCTGCAGAGCAAGTTCTAGGACAAGTCGGGGTTACACAGAGAAACCCTGTCTTGAAAAGCAAGCCAAAAAGTTGACAGAAAAAAAACTATCCTCAAAATGCCATATTACACACTGTGGTTTCAATGTATGTATGGAACTAGATGGCCAAATTCTATACATGAACACTCGATTAGGCTTCACACCTTTAACGGGTATCTACGTACACGTGGCGTTTGCTTGTGTTGTCTATATGTTGGAGTTAGCTGAAAATCACTTGGAGGGAGATCTTACTGGAAAGGTGGGAGCTAGGCTTGGACTCCACAATATGCCAAGTGCTTTTCTCCCCAAGAAACCAAGCTAGAACTCGGCATGAAGAAGAAGCAGGTGTGTTTGCTAGACCCACAGTTCTAAAGAAAATCACCCGTCATACCCCCAAAGCGCCTCTAAACGAGCCTTGCTGTGTTTGACCCTCCTAACCTCCATGGTTGTTCCGGGTGGACCCTGAGCATTGATCCCGCCATGGAAGTGACTTAAATGCAGGCAGAGTTGTGACAAGACTGGGCTTCCCCCTCTTCCTTCAGGCGGCGCTCGTCGGCGGCACCACCATGATCATTGGTCACGTCCTGCCCGACAAGGAGACCTCCCTTGTGGAAGCCTACGAGAAGTGCAGGGGTCTGGCTGACCCCAAGGTCTGCTGCGACTATGCCCTCCATGTAGGCATCACCTGGTGGGCACCCAAGGTAACCGTGCTGATGGAACCCCCCCGAGGGAGGCACCAGTGGTCTGGCGTGCAGAGGGGTGTGTGACTGAGCTGGCTGGTGCCTGATGCTCTCCTGTGGGATGAACACTTACCACTCCAGTTTCCCTGTGTGCCAAACAAAACATCTCGGAGTCCGTAGACAGTGGGTGGGCTTGTCCTGCCTAATTTAAAGAGCCCATTTTCCTGCATTCATGGCAAGCATCATGTTGCAGTAGAGTCCAAGGCCGTGGGCCAGACTTGGGGCACTGACTGCTGCTCCTCAGTATGTCCACATGTGTGCATGAGGTACCATGGACATCTAGTGGGGAGCACTGTGCAATGGTCAGCCCAGGCACAGAGAGCTATGTCCTGTGTATACTGGAAGTTTACAGCCTGAACTGAAGCCTCTGAGACAGGCATTCGCAGCCCTTGTCAACATTGCCAGGGCCACCCCTTGACTGGGCCAGCCCCCGCTAGCCCTACTTGGCACTGACTTTGCATTTTGCTCTCCAGGTAAAAGCAGAAATGGAGACACTAGTGAGGGAGAAGGGTGTCAACTCCTTCCAAATGTTCATGACCTACAAGGACTTGTACATGCTTCGAGATAGTGAGCTGTACCAAGTGTTCCATGCCTGCAGGGACATTGGGGCCATCCCCCGGGTCCACGCTGAAAACGGGGAGCTCGTGGCTGAGGCAAGTCTGCAACTGAGGTTGTTGTGGGGATGAGGCCAATGGAGATGGTTTACAGGGGACACCTTATCACTGTCCTCCAAGGGTCACATAACAGGGTAAAATAATGTGAGATGTGAACATCTGGGGTGCCAAACCTTGGTCTGAAATCCAATATTCATGTATGTATGTATGTATGTATGTATGTATGTATGTATGTATGTATG
>NW_026585644.1:33936357-34116056 GCF_907164565.1 Psammomys obesus
ATGTATGTATGTATGTATGTATGTATGTATGTATGTATGTATGTATGTATAATTTCAAGAGGTGTCTAAGTCTTAGACGATAACTTAGTGTGAATGTTATAATTTTAAATTCAACTATAGCAAAATGATTTAAAGCATCTCTTGGGAATATTTTTTTTTTTGAGATACAGCATGCAAAATAAACAGCAATACTCCATTTTTCTATACCTCTTTGTCAGAACTGTTACATTATAAATGTCTGTCCTCTGGTACAAAGGGTGGACCCCTTAGTTCCCCTAAGTCCTGAGGTGATGCTAAGCCCGGGAGTCACTGATATCCGAGATAATTGTTGAAATTTTCAGAAAAGCAGCTCCAGCTTTTAAACCAACTAGCTGGTGTTTGTCTTTGGTGTCCCCAGGCCGTTGCTTAGCCCTGGGCTGTATTTTTAAGAATAAGAGAGATACTGCCCAGTCATTAAGATGTGAGAAGAGACCCAGGAGATGTTTACTCCCGGAGGCCCCATTTATCCTATGGATGGACACTACAGAAGGAAGCATACTGGCACACTTCACTGTCTCTCAGGTTCCGTAGTTTCTTGTATCTACGTAATTCTGTTGTCTTTCTCCCACTGTTATTCAGGGTGCCAAGGAAGCTCTAGATTTGGGTATCACAGGCCCCGAAGGAATTGAGATCAGCCGTCCAGAGGAGGTAGGAGGAACTTCCTGTGTCTGCGGTCAGCATCTTTTCTTTCATGTAGACTTCCTGTGTTCATTAGCTTTCTGTCACTGAAAATAAGGCTGAGAGAAAATATATCATTACTGTTGTTGTTATTATTATTGCTCATGCTCATTGTTTCAAACAATTCAGTGGATGTTTCCCCTTGAACAAGAGCATCCTGGTGACAGGAAAATGTGGCAAAGGAGCCCTGTTCATTTGATGACCAACCAGGAAGCAGAAAGTGAAATAGGAAGTAGCCAGGGAACCAGTAAGGAGGGCTCCAGCCACAGTGGTGTCCTACCGGCAGCTCAGCCTTGCCTGTTGTTTCCAAAAATACCACTGTTACCTAGAGACCACGAATTAGGACCATGGCACTATGGGAAACATTACCTATTCAAACCATAACATTTGTGGAATCTTTCAGAAGAGATGTCAAAAAAAAGAATGTTACATAGCAAGTTTGGGGCCAGCCTGGGCTACATGAGACCCTCCCTCAGAAAATAAGTAAAAGAAAATAAAATCATGTCATTTGCAGGGAGAAAATGCTTGTTTATATGATTTTTCCCCCTGGGTGAAATTCCCATCTGGATGCTTCCCAGAGGAAAGCTTTCTCTGTGCTCTAGCTTTCCTTGGAAGGACATCGTAAACCCCATCATGCCCCATTTAATCCTAATTTCAAGGCATTGGAGAGGTCACTTCATCCAGAATTGAATGTGGAGACAAAGGAGACAGACAGAGCCTTCGTGTGTTAGAAGAAAATTGAGCTCGGAGCCAGGACTCTGCACTCTGGAGATTGTGGAGATTCTGAGGAAGAGTTTGAGCCCTTCCCACCAGAAACAAGAGCGTGTGTGCATACAGCCCCACCCACAGAGAATACTTGGTCTCCAACGTCAGTAATGTTAGAGTACAGAAACCCTGCTCCGGGCTTGATATCAATCTCCACCTTGAGATATATTTTATGTGCCTCGAACTCATAGAGATCCTCTTGCTTCTGCCTCCCAAGTGCTGGGACTAAAGGCATGCGCCACTGCTGCCTCAGCTTGATATATTTACTGTTTCCGTGATAGCCATTGGGAGAACACACTGGCAGGCTGGGAGAGTGAGATCTAAGTTGTTGTTTGTTTACTTTCATTGCCTTAAAACATTCTTTAAGATTTATTATTACTTTGTGTATGGGGGGAGGGGTGCCACAGTACACTTGTGGCAGAGGACAAGTCACTTCCAAGCCCATGTCACCAGGCTTGCCCCATCAAACACCTTTCTAAGCCCTGAGCACCATCCGTCAAAGATATACCCGGTATCCTAAATCCCGGGGCTCCCCAGTGCCCCTGCCAGGGTCTTACCCTATCCACAGCCAGTCCCTGTAGGTGTGGCCAGCCCCTCTGCTGTGTTAGCTGCCCAGCACTGTCTGTGCAGAGTCAGGCAGATGCAGCTGGCTTGGAAGCAGATGATGAAATAAGGTTCCTTCTCGCCTTTGCTTTTCACAGCTGGAAGCCGAAGCCACCCACCGGGTCATCACCATTGCAAACAGGGTGAGTAGCTGCCATCCTCCACACTGGGAACTCATTCGTGTCTGGAGGCCAACGCTTCCAGTGGCTCTCAGGACCCTGGCTGAATGGACGTGTCAGCCCCAGAGTTCTGATGTGCATCCAACCCACCCCAGCTGTCGGTTTCACCTGCAGAAGCTGAGATTCATTGCTCAAGAATAAATGGATTATGCAGCTATAATTTAACCCTATGTCTGCTGCTGGCCCATTGTCTTCAGGCTTCTCTCCCTGGTTCCATTCCTGCAAAGCCCTTAACAAGGCACGTGGCGGGAACCAGCGAGAAGATGGCGCCAGAAATCAGAGCCTTGCTCTTACCTAATAAAAACGTGCTTTCCACCAACTGCACGTCACACCCCGTCCCCCTCTGCTCCACTACTTCATTAGCTGAAATCAGAGTGATGGCATCACTTCCTCTGCCCCGTACAAGCTCCTGGGCCTCAGAGGAACGAAGCGAGGGAGTGTGCTGTGTGCTGAGGAAAGGCCATCCTTCCCTGCAGATGTCGCTGAAGGGTTCAGTTTGCTCGGATAATCTGAACAACAGGCTTTAGAAGGATCGAATTCCAATGGAGTGGTTCCTGGGTGACAGGGTCAGCATTATGTGTCAGAAATGCAGACTCAAGAAACCAGGCTGTCAGGCTCCAGGGGGACCCGCTAGATGAGAAACCGGGATAGTGCCCAGCAGTCTGTATTTTTCCCCCAACCCCGTGATTCTAATGAGGGCTCCTGTGTGGGACCTTCCCCTCTGGAATAGCCAAAAGGATGTAAACTCGAGGTGTGGTCAGCCAACTTTAGGATTAATCAGCTCATACAGAATGGCGTCTAAGAAGGTTTCCTGTTAGCTCTGGACCTTGTTCCGTTGTCATGACAACAGTTATCATACCATATACTTCCTGATGGACACCCAGCCCATAAGAAGGAAGGGTGTGACCAACCCTCAGCTACTTGGTTCTTAGCTCAAATGTGCCCAAAGAAGTTAGACCATGGCCTACGTTTGTGCAGTTCTGTGGGAGAACAGCCAATCTGTATGACAGTCCGGATGTTTACAAGATCAGTTTCGTCCAGCCTAGACTATGAGCCTGGTTTTTCTCCTGGCTTCCTTCGACCATCAGACAACAGGCATCAAAATGTCAGGTACAGGATGTAATTCCTGACTGCTTCTGGGCCATCATGTTTATGAACAGAAAAAAAAAGATAAAACAGGAAAACCCCCACGAGATCTGAAAATATCTGAGGTTTAGACTCATCCGCCGCAACCTGAGGTCACCCCCTGGGTTGGTGGTGGTCCCCAGCGCTGGCTTCCATCCGCTTCCGCCTGCCTTGCTCCACACACTTCTGTGGTCTGTTCTGTACTCAGACCACCAGCCCTGCTTCCTGAGCATAAACTGTCACCTAGTGATGGGTGAAGAGTGGCACAGGGATATACGTTGGTGCGGGACTGATGGAGGGGTGGTTTGGGAGCGTGGCAGCCTTTTGGGGGGGGGGGTTCTGCTACTTCCTGCTGTCTTTTGCCTTTAGACTCACTGTCCCATCTACCTGGTCAACGTGTCCAGCATCTCCGCTGGTGATGTCATAGCCGCTGCTAAGATGCAAGGTGAGTCCTAGGCATGTATCCTGTGCTGTGGGACCAGGTGATGGGGTCCACCAGCTAGCGTTCTGCCAGGCTCAGCTGCCGAGACCAGGGATAGCCTGCCTGTCCCATTTCTTTGCAATTGCCCGCCTCAGGGTGCCCCGAGCTAGCCTGGGCTCCGTAGACGAGCTCAACCCCCTCCACCTCCTCCTCACATGTGCACGCATAGCAGAAACATCTATTACCTTGACCAGGTCAGGTAAAATGACCTAAGTCTTAAATTGATTCACTAATTGATGTCTTTTTGGTCTGTAATGTTAAACTAACAATTACCTTGGCATCTAACAAACTAAATCAGTGGGGGGGGGGCAGGATGGAAGACAGTGGTGAAATAACAGTGTGGGGGGCTCAACTTCCTTTTCTCACCACCTTGAACCCTGCATCTGACCTGTTTGTGTGACTCCCAGGCACCCGGTAGCACTAACACTAGTAGCCTGGGGTGCTGGTAAGAATGTGGTAACAGGAGAACCAAAGTCAGCCTAGAACCCTGGAATAGAGGCCAGAGGCACGGGTGCCATAGCCTTCATAACATTTTGACATCTGGGCCCCACCTTCTGCCTCTCCTTCAGCTGAGGTCCCCTGTGAGATCCCAGCTGGGGTGTTGGCCCAGCTTCCTGGATGGACCCCTTCCCTGACCTTCTGAACCTGCTATGGATTCTGCCCCAGCAATTTTCCCAGAGCCACCGTGTCACCTGCCCGTCCAGAGAACAGGCTGGGCTGCCCAAGGAGCTTGGCACTGCATGCCTGCCCTAACACCGCCCTCCCCCATGCTAGCCACACACAGCCAGGCTACATTTGACTCCCCGAAATTTCCTTCTTGTCCCTTGGCCTTAGAACCCATGTCCTTTTCTGCCCAGGGTCAACAGAATGAGAAAGACCCTGGGCTCTCACATGCCCAAGGGAGCCTGGACATGTTCGTTTTCAGCTCCTTTGCCTGCGTAATGGGATGCCCTTAGACTGGCGGCCTCCTAGTTATGCTCTGACTCTTCTTCCAGGGAAGGTGGTGCTGGCTGAGACCACCAACGCACATGCCACGCTCACAGGCTTGCACTACTACCACCAGGACTGGTCCCACGCAGCTGCCTACGTCACCGTGCCTCCTCTGAGACTGGACACCAACACGTCCACCTACCTCATGAGCCTGCTGGCCAAGTAAGGTGTTTGAGTGGGCAGCACTCCGTGCGAGGGGACTATAGATCTTTAAGATGATGCCCTTCAGCCCTAGAAACCAAACCTGACCTGGATTTGGTCCTATTGGGCCCACAGGGTGATTTTGCCTGAACCTTCTTCTCCAAAGCCCAACAGCCCCTTGCTATGGGTTTGAGCTTCTCTAACAAGCTGGTTTGAGGTGAGAGCATTTCAAAGGCCACTGGCACCCTCCCTAAAGCCCAGTAGGGAGCTGGGGCATAGGACCTGGCATCTTCCAATGTGTATAGACCTCATTCTTCCTGACTGCCTTAGTTTACTTTAATTGTTACTGCAACATAATACCTGAGGGAGCAACTTTTAAGAAAAGAAGGGCTTATTTCAGCTACTTTCCAGAGACACAGTCCTCCATGAAGGCATGGGAGCAGGCAGCTAGGACTCCACATCTCAGTGGGGTCAAGAGGCAGCAGAGGAACCCTGGCCGTTACCTGGTTTTCTTTCCTTTTTGTTCAGCCCCGACCCTCAGCCCTTGGGATGGTAGTACCCGTATTCTTCTCTTAGTTTGTCCTTTCTAGAAAAGCCCTCACACACACACCCCTGCAGAGGTGTGCCTCACTAAAGGCTTGGCAGTTGACATAGAGATCAGCCATGCTGACCTTCACCTCTCCCCCTCATTGCCTCACTTTCTCTCTCCCTGTGTGTCCCTCCTATGCATTCCTTCCTTCTTTCTGCCCCCTTTCTTCTTTCTTCTTCCCTCCTATACCCTCTTGTGGCCTCCATTCTCAATCCCCTCTCTATCTAATGCTCAACCCTAATCTGAAGGAAATAGTGCAAAGAATATTCTGGATTTGGCAAGGCTCAGTCATGAAAAGGTTGGTTTTGTTTCCATGACAGCTTGCAGCTTCTCTGTCCTCTGCTAGTGACATTCTGGGGAGAGAGAGACATTACTTTCTCTTCCCTTTGGCTACGAAAGTCCTGTCTACTTTAGAGTCGGCTCCTAGTCCAGTTCCTTAGCTCTTTCTGCTCATGCTGGGGCAGATGAGGGAGAAAGAAAGGTGGGATGTCTTAGTCCCCGTCCAGTACCAGCAAGGGTGCACCGACCCAGAGGAAGCTTGTGGGGCTTGGCTATCCCTTTGGGGGGAGAGCAGGTTGGACCACCCATATCTCACTCAGAGCTTGGATGTAGGGTAAACCAGTGGGAACAATGTACAAAAGCACCTCTCAAACCCTGGAAGAGAAGTCTGTCTTTGAGTCCTGACATGAAGTTTAGGTTTCTAGAGAAGCAAGAGGCACAAACAGGTCAAGGTGACATCTTGTCCATCATTGATCCATCATTGTCTAGCCCCAGTCTCCTTAGAAGATGGTCTGGCAAGTTGTCAGATCTGTGTGAAATCTCTTTGCGGGGACATGTTTTTCCTCTTTCTCGCCAAGCTTCCCTCTATTCTCTCAACATGAAGATTCCTGGGGAAAATCTAATTGAAACGGAGGTACTCAAGTGACCCAGTAAATAAAGGGAGAGGTGTTGAGGAAGACATCTGATGGCAACCTTCGGCCTCTGCATGAGTGTGTGCTCACACACACATGCACCCACACACATGCAAACATGCACAACACCCATACATACATATGTTTAAAAATACTATAGTAAAGTCTTTACTCGAGCTCAAAGAATCTTTTGAAAATACTCCACTTGCTACAAGCAAATTAATCAAAGAAACAAAAACACAAATAAGTGTCCAGGCCACTCACACTCAAATAGACTGGAAGAGGAAGCATTATTCATTGAATAATTTAAGTTTTTACATTTAGCCTGCTTTTCTACTTGCTTTAATTATTTAAATAAATTGCCCTGTAAGAATTATGATTTCATATGGTAGAGAAATAGTCTTTGTTCCTTTTTAATCAGTTCACATTGTAAATGTGTGTGCTATTTTATAGGATTCGGGGCACAATTTAACTATTTATAGGAATTTATGATTACTATAATTTTCTCCTATAACATGTTATTGGTATAATTTATGTGCTACAGAATGCTGGCTGGGAAACCCAGACATCAGTTCCCTTTCCTACGAGAGAATCTGTCGCTCACCCATCATTTACTTTATGGTGTAATTTCTTAGGTTAAGCATGAATAAAAAGTGCAATCCACATATGTCCTTTATTTTAAAATCTGGTTTCCTGGGCGACCAAGATTGCTCAGCAGGTAAAAGGCTGTTGCCACTAAACCTGACAACCTGAGTTTGTTCCTCAGAAACCCGCCTTAGAAGGTAGAACTGACGGCTGAAAGTTGTCCTCTGATCTCCATGCACACGTGTGCACAAACATGCAAAGAAAGAAAGAATAAATTTAAATGTACTACCTTTTATTCCCACTGATTAGTGCTACCTGCGTCTGAAGAAGCTGAGTGCTCAGTTAAAAGGTGGGAGCTGAACCTGAGTTTCAGGGTTCCCTAGCCTGGAGCCCATTATCATATGTTGGAATCTCCATCATTTCTCACGACTTCTGCAGGTGCAGGTGCTGGGTTATTAGATCACTCCTGTTCTGTGGGTGTCTCCTTCTGTCTCTATAGCCCAGGGCAAGATCAGCCCTGTGCCTGAAGAGCTGAGTCATCTTGCTGTGGGTCTGCCAGGGACATTAGTCTTTGGCAAGAGCCTCAACTGATGGGCCTGCCAGCTCCCAGGAGAGACAGCCCTCTGTAACTGTTCAGAAGCCTCAAAATCTGCTTCCAGACACATCGCAAGAGCCGTTCTGCTCCCAGGGCCTCTTCTGAGTGGGCAGCCCCGTGAGGCCATGTGCTCACCTCTGAGGGATGTGAAAGCCTGAGGGCCCCTACTGGATAGTCCCTGCAGTGTCCCCGGTTCTACATCATCTCCTTGCTGTAGCAGGTGCCTCCTAGGGCTGCTTTGCCTTAGTGTCAGGTATCCTCATGGCTGTGGCTTCTAGTATAGAAATCTCCAAACATGGACGGGGTGTCTCCCTTTGCGGCAGAGAACAGGCTACAGTGGGCCTCGTTCACTATGCTTCCCTGGTTGTGTATCTGCCTGAGGTCCTGATGGAGCCTTAGCCACCGGTAGCCCTAATGGTCTGAAGACTTTGTCATGGATGCTACTGTTGACAGTCTCCTCATCTTCCAGACAGTGGCTTAAGTCTTGGTCCTCTTTCTGTTGAGTGCTGTGGCTCCAGGTCACTTAGCAAGTTTAGCACTGAACTTGGAAAAGCTTTGCCATACACCTACTATGTATGTTCTGCTGAGACAGTGTGGGGCAGGCAGCTGGTGAAAGCAAGTTGGCATGTGTGCCCTTGCTAATTAGACCACTTTTACCATCTCACCCCAGCTAAACCCTAAAATGGTAGGCAAGTATCCCAACACTGTTTTTTGTTTTGTTTTGTTTTCAAGACAGGGTTTCTTTTTGTAGCCCTGGCTGTACTGGAACTCACTCTATAGACCAGGCTGGCCTTGAACACAAAGGTCCACCTGCCTCTGCCTTCTGAGTGCTGGGATTAAAGGCGTGCACCACCACCCACTATCTTAACAATCACCAGCCCAAGAATTTACTAGAGTCTCCTGGAACATGGCTCTGCAAGTATGCCAATTCTGTAGACAGATAACCTGTTCATTTAAATGAAGGAAACAAAACCATTAGAGGCCACCCAGCAAATAAGCAGCAGCAGAACGAGGTTGAAAAATGGATTCTCTTGGTGCCCAAGCCTAGGTTTTTCTCCATCAGCTTGTCCTCACCCTCAGAAACATTGGCCTCCAGCCCCTCACTGGCCATTTCTCTCTCCACAGTGACACTCTGAATATTGTGGCATCTGACCACCGGCCATTCACCACGAAGCAGAAAGCCATGGGCAAGGAAGACTTCACCAAGATCCCACACGGAGTGAGCGGAGTGCAGGATCGAATGAGCGTCATCTGGGAGAGGGGAGTGGTAGGTGTCTTCAGCCTTGCCGGCGCTAAAGGGCTCGGCACAGTCCAGAAAGTGTGGCTCAGGCCCTTCTGACCTCAAAGGATCTGGGTTTAAGATGAGTCTTCCTACCTCAAATGATCCAGTCAATAAAAATCCCTCACAGCTGCTTGCATTTTAGTTCATCCCAGTGAAGCTGACAGCCAAGAACAGCCATCACAGGAGAGCCGACCCAATCATGACTCCCGTTTGAGGCAAGAGGTTGGTGGTGTCCTCCAGAAGTGACACAGGTCGTGCTTAGCTTAGCACAGTGGCACCTCACACATACTTGGGGGAAACGCTCACCCTGTGACCTGTTACTGAAATGTGAAAAGTTCAGAGAAGCGTAAGAAAAAAGTTCTTACAATTTGGTACCTAGAAATTTATCATCTTGAGTAAGTCTTCCTGGTTCAGTGTGTGTAGGTGTGTTTGGCCTTGAATGTGTCCCTGCCTCATCCCCCCCAAATGCCAGAATTTCAGGTGTGAGCCACTGTGCCTGGCTACCACACATTATTTTAGTAACTGGATTCGTCTTTCTTTCTTCATATTTTAAATCATTTTGAGTGTCTTCCCAGAGCTTTTTAAAACATTGGGGTTTTGTTTTGTTTTGTTTTGTTTTTTTGGTACTTGTGATCTAGCCCTAGCCTTCATCCATGCTAGGCTGGAGCTCCGCCTCTGCCTACATCCCTGGGCTCAAAGTGTCTTTCTTTAATTGCTACGTAATACTCCCTCCAATGGAAATGCTAGTTTTAAATCTTCCTTTGGAACGTTTGGCTATTTCCGGTTTTCACACTTCAAGTAATGCTGTAAAGGAGTCCTTGCTTGTGAATGTCACCATTTCTAATTACTTCCTTAGGACAGACTTCTCGAAGGAGATTTCTGGGTCAAGGGATATGAGTGTAAAGTTCTGGGTATATTTTGTCTAGCTAAATTTCTAAAAAAGATAGGGGCTGCGATTTCATTTGAATACCACTTGCCCTGCCCATCAGAGTAAGTATTTTTTGGTCTTGATCTATCATGGAATACACTCAACACTCAGTGTGAGCTCAGAGAGACTGGGAGTCCTGAAAACTAAGCCACCAGCTCAGGGAGAAGCCAGGAGTTAGCTCAGGACATGTCCCCTTGAGGAAAGGCACACAGCTGCCTGGCGCAGTGTGGGCAGTCCTTTCAGAACACAGAGTAAATGGTAGCCTCCCGCACTGAGCCACAGTTTCAGGCGGTCCATGGTCCACAAAGCAGTAAATGAAAAAGTCTAAAACTTTTCATTTTCAGTTTGGGGGAGTTGTTTGTTTGAGACAGGGTTTCACACTGTAGCCCAGGCTGTCCTGGAACTCGTTATTGAACTCAGGCCTTAAACTCAGGACAGTCTTAAGATTACAGGCATGAGCTACCATTCCCTATACTGTACGTATTCAATAAGTTTTGTTACAATATGTAGTTAAATAACTCTGTTGTGCTAGCAGTTCTTAGCCTCCTGCTGTGCCTGCCTTGTGAGTTAACTTGGTTGTAGGTGAGCTTGTATAGGAAGCAAGCCTAGTATGCACAGGGCTCAGTTCTCTGCAGTTTCAGGCATCCTGTGGGGGCCTTGGAAGATCCTCAGCAAACAACAGGGAGTGTAAGCCCCCACACACGAAGGGAAGCCCTTAGTCATCCCCAGTGGTCACATGAGTGGAGCTGCTCTTAGGAGGTACATTTGCCCCAGGCAGGCAGCCTTTGGCACAAGTCACCAGGGTAGCTGGCTGGGTGAGGGAGAAAGGAGCAAGCAGGAGCCCAGGCTCTGCCACCTGACTCATGTGAGACAGTGCACAGAGCACTGTTCGCCTCAGGACCACAGACGTGACCCTCCGAGATGAAAGACCACAGGCTGGGTAGCAAGGGCCTGAGGAGGAAGCCAGGCTGACTGACGCCTCTGCCACGTTCCAGGTTGGAGGAAAGATGGATGAGAACCGTTTCGTGGCCGTCACCAGTTCCAACGCAGCCAAGATTCTCAACCTGTATCCCCGCAAGGGCCGCATCATCCCCGGAGCTGACGCCGACGTGGTGGTGTGGGACCCGGAAGCCACAAAGTAAAGCTTTGCCTCTAGCTTCCTTGGGGGAGGGGGACTTGGGGTTTTTAAGAATTTGTCTTTACAGAACTGCAAAGGCGAATAATCTTTGCACCATTTCAAGGGTAGCAAAATGTGAGCGTGGCATGCCAGTGACCTTCTTCCTTTCATGCTCATGTGTATACCCATTCCTTTGTCTATCCCTGTCCAATAATGTCCCCGTCCCCTCTTCTAAGGACACCAGTTAGACGGGGAAAGCACACACCTATAAAACCTCCTTTTGCATTAATTCTCTAAAGGCTCTATGTCCAAATACAGCCCAGCATTTGAGATACTAAGATGCTGCCGTTAAGGATTTCAGCGCACAAATTTTGAGGGGACGGGACTAAGTCCGTATCAGACAGCTCTGGGAACCGCTGCCTCCTGTTGGGCAGCATGTCTTTCCGTAAAGAGCTGCTATCTTTACACGGGCTCAGAAGGTCTTGACCGCCCTCATCTCCCACCAGGACCATCTCAGCCAGCACCCAGGTGCAGGGTGGAGACTTTAATCTGTATGAGAACATGCGCTGTCACGGCGTGCCGCTGGTCACCATCAGCCGGGGACGTGTTGTGTACGAGAATGGCGTCTTCATGTGTGCAGAGGGCACTGGCAAGTTCTGCCCCCTGAGGTCTTTCCCAGACGTTGTCTATAAGAAGCTGGTGCAGAGAGAGAAGGTAAGGTGGGGCTGGAAGGAAGATGTGTGGGAAGAGGTGGGGGCTCTTGGGGGGGTCATCTTCACTTTCCCCCTTTAACTCTCGGACACTGTCATGCTATATGTTAGTTGTGTTTGCACCAATATGACCAGAGCGCCTTAAGCGAGGAAAGGGTTAGCCCGGCTCATGGGGCTCATGCTTCCAGACACTTTAAGTGACCAGGTGCAGTTCCTGATTGATGGGAGTCTGTAGGGATGGAGAAGAGGACAGAAGCCAGGACTGGAGGCCAGCCAACACCCCTCAAAGGCCAGCCTCACCCCATCTTCTGAAGTTTCAGGCCCCCAGCCAGGGAATAAGCTTTCAGAACGTGAGCCTATGGGAGACCGTTCAGACTCAAGCCCTAACAGTTTCCTCTGGATGCTCTCTGTCACCACGGTTCCAGAAGAGTGTGTGGGAGGCGCACGAGGGATGGTGGAGTTGCAAATTTCTGTTTTCCGCTTCTCATTTATCATACATCTATGGTGATGGTGATGATGGTAGTGGGGTGTGTGTGTGTGTGTGTGTGTGTGTGTGTGTGTGTGTGTGTGTGTACATGTGCCATGGAGGCCAGAAGTTTCAGATGCCCCTGAAGCTAGAGTTACAGGCGGTTGTGAGCCACCTCCCCGGGCACTGGGAACTGAACTCAGGGTCTCCTCAAGGGCAGTACACAGTTTTAACCTCTGGGCCATCTCTACAGTCTCAATAAGGTAGATTTTAAACGGGCGAGTAGACAGGGAGCCTGACAAGTTTGTCTGTGACCAGTGAGGCCCTCCTGAAATACAGGCTCCTTGTTAGCTCAGCTTCCCCTCTTGCTAATGCTGGAGGTGGGGGAGGGGGCGTTCAGAAATCCTCTGTGCCTGTTGTTTCTCTCAAAAAGACTGTGGGCAGCATGCAACATTGTAAAAATTGAGGTTCCATCCCAGAGGATGGGGCGCTCACATGGCTGCTGCTGCTGCTCCCTCGGCGCGTACTCCAGTGTACCTCCTCCCCTCACAGTAGCGCTTTTAATGTAGTGAATCGCCATAACTGACCTAGGCCAGACAAGCTCCAAGGGACCGAGCTGAGGCTGAAACCCTGGCAGTCTGGCTTGTGAAGTTTAACCCCTCACCCTCCAGCATTGCTTCCGGCAGTTTCCCACGTCCAAACCAAATAATATCTAGTCTGAGTTTTCACCGGTTGTCAGACCACAGGGAAAGGTCTGGCCTGTTGGGAGCCGGGCATTGTCAGGACACCAGTATGTGTTTCAGAACGCGTGGAGGTGTTCCTCAACTGTTTCCCTGCCAGACTCCCCCGGAAGGATTCCACCCCTGTGGAGGGCAGAGACTGAGGCCCCTTCCTGCACACGAGCACTTGTACTTGCATGCACACATTCATCTTACACAGAAGCAAGAAGGCCGTTCTTCAGCATTTGGATCTTGGAAGCAAGAAGCCTGTCACCTGCGTGCCTTGGGGACCGTGGGTAGTGGTAGCTATGGAGGAGGCTGCAGCTGCGCCCTTGGCTCTGATGTGCCTGTCTTTTCTCTTCGCTAGACCTTAAAGGTGAGGGGAGTGGACCGCACTCCCTACCTAGGGGATGTCGCTGTTGTTGTCCACCCTGGGAAAAAAGAGATGGGGACGCCACTGGCAGACACCCCCACTCGGCCAGTCACCCGGCATGGCGGCATGCGGGACCTTCATGAATCCAGTTTCAGCCTCTCTGGTAAGGGTGAGGGTGAGGAGGGAGCTGGCAGGCAGGACAGAGGCCCAGGACGTGGGCTGCAGCCTACAGGTCCTTTGGCGTGCTTTGAGATGTGCAGTGTGTGCTGCTAGAGACATAACAGTCCGAAGGGCCTGCAGGAGCCAGGAGAGCTCTCGGCTGCTGGACAGGCCACAGGCTACTTACTGGACGCTCTCCCTGTGATATGTCTCTGTCCCTTGAAACACCTTGAGGTCATTGCAGATGGACCCGCAGATGTCCATTGCCCAGACAGAACAGCCATCCCTGCTGTCATGCGCCTCACTGTCCCCTCTCCCTCCCAGTCTCACTGTAGCCCCCGCCACCTGGTACTCCCATTCCTCAGTTCCGCCCTCCAGTCATCACACAGCACCCTCACCTTCCACTTTTTGTCTTTTAACCAGGAATCAGATGATATATATTTCAGTTTCGTTAAGTAAAATGTTTCTTTCTTTGGGCTCTGACTCCCAGTTTCTCTTCATGCCCTGGCTCTAGTCTAGCTCCAGAATGCGTAGGTTTGTCTGTCACGTTCTGTCCCCGTTTATATAATGCCATGTCCTTCCGATGACACCAACAATGAGCCTGGTCCCTTTAGGCCATGGCTGTCTATGCTATTATACCTTACATATACCTCAGATGTCCTGTGGTCCTTGGGTGGGGAACATTGCCTCAAAAATGATGAGATGTTCTCAATGGAGCACAGACAGAGAGGCTGTGAGGTGTGTCAGTCCCTCATGTTCCAGTGGGAACCATCATTACCACTTAAAAGGGCAGTGACCTCATCTCCCGACCCCAGAACTTGCCAAAGAGAATCCACTCTGCAAGGGCTGTCTCTATCCGGGGAAGAAAAGCAAGAGGAACAAGAGCATAGAGTTCTAAGATATAGGGAATGAGGACCAAACACAAACCATCCCTAGATGAGAGGCCAAGTTAGGTTCCACCTACTGAGCCTCCCCCCACCTGCCCACCGAGGTCCCGCCTAGGTGCCCAGCTTTGTGCTGAGAACCGCTTATGCCAGGGACAGGTGGTCTCCACTGGACAGTGCTGGTGGCCTGTGGAGAGGAGCCCTCCAAAAGGGCTAGTCACTCCCACAAGCAGTGGGACGGGAGCGCGGGGTGGTGTGTCTGGAGCACTGTCCAAACACAGTGAAACTTTGCCGGTCAGGGGTGTGTGGATTCCTAGGACCTGAGCACACCACACAGCCTGCAACAGCTAACCCCACAAGAAATGCTAAGGTCCTGGGACCGTGGGGCCTGACTAGCCAGTTGCCTGTTCTGCCCCAGACCAAGAGCCATGCCTGGACACGGCAGACTTCAAGTTGCCCATCATCTCTCTTCCAGCCCCACTGTGATCTCTGGGAGACTACACCCCTCCCTTCTTAGTCTTAGAATTCCATAGAGTGGGGTCTTTCATTTTCCAAAATAGTTCCCGGTTCCCTGTTCTAGTCTCTGGTCTGCTCACTTGAGCCCTGTGTCCGAAGGCCTGTGTGGTAACCAGCTAATCCCTTGCTCTGACAACACAAGAGACTGAGTGTGCCGTTCACGTGGGCAAGCGGGGAAGCTGGTAAAGTCGGCTCTGTGTCGGGAGACCAGGGTTCAAACCCAGACTCTTCAAACCCCTTACACTGTAAGAGGTGGAGCTTATATAATGTCCCTGGTTTTCTCAACCAGATAATGGAATAGAAGAATAAGGATTAAATACCTCAGGACCTGGGACTCAGGGAATGGCTCAGTCAGTAAAGCACTTGCCTTGTAAGCAAAAGGGCCTGAGTTCAATCCCAGAAACCATGTTGAAAAAGCCAGGCCTGGGGGCTCAGCAATTAGGAGCATGCAATGCTGGTCCAGGGGACCTGTGTTCAGTTCCCAGTTTACCAGCGCTCAGTGCCCGCCGTCCAGCAACTCACGGCCTATAATTCCATCCGACACTTCCTTGGGCACATGCACATATCAAGGTCTGTCTTAAAACAGATGGGCAGTGTTCTCTGGCCTCCACATACACGCTAAGGTTCACATACATGTTAAGGGAGTGCTGGGAAAGGAGAAGCTTTAACTCAGCCCCGTGGGCCTCAGTGGCGAAAGGGGCCTGCGAACCCAGGCATCGCCACCGAGTTGACCCCTCCTGCTTGCTTCTTTCCTGCAGGTTCTCAGATCGATGACCACGTTCCAAAGCGGGCCTCAGCGCGGATCCTTGCGCCCCCTGGAGGCAGGTCGAGCGGTATTTGGTAAAGGCCCTGACCAGCCCCGCCCCCGAGTGGGGTTGCTCCACGGACACCCGCCTGCACACCTTCCGGCCGCAGCTGCAGGGGGTGGGAGAGGTTGGGCTGGGCAGTGCTTCACCGGTGTGGTCTCCACCAACCAGGGAGCCCCGCCTCCCTTGTCTGACCGCGATTCACGGGGCTCTGATCCACCCCTAACAAGGCACTTTGAGCTGTTCCTCATGCTCTGCTCCTTCCTTGGCCCTGGGGTTTCCCTGGGCCCCAGAAGCCCACACTATGCACAGCACCCAATGCATAGCACCTGGCCCTGCCCCTCCTCTCACCCTGACCTCCTATGCTGGCTCTGGGAAGGCCCAGACTTTGGTGCCCTGCCCTGCTGCCTACCCAGACAGGTGTCCGGAGCACTTTACCAGATATAAGTAAGGGCCTTCCCCCCTCACCCCCTAGGCCCCATGGTGACATTTCCCAAGTCAGACAGGTGTCAACTCCCCAGCCATGCCCACTGTGTCCCATCTCTCCCGATTCGCCCCAGCCCTGTGTGGGTACAGTCGGGACACCCCAGGTGTGGCCGTGCTTGGGACACCCTGTGCCCTTTGCTAGCCTCTTTTCACTGCCTACTCACACCCTCTGGGAGTCCCAGGCCCCAGAAAGGTAGCTGGGTGGGCATGGGGCTGGTGCCAGGCGCGTGTAAATGGTTTTGTTTTGCACGTTTGGTTTGCGCAGTGGTTTGGTTTGACTTGTTTGTGCACCCTGTGGAAAATAGCGGTGCTTCGTGTCACTAGCATAGCATAGAATCGGGAATAGATTTGGTTCGTACGAGATGCTGCACTCACCGTCAACCAGACAGTACAGGGCAGAGGTGGGGGCAGGCTGTCCCCCTGGTCCCTTCCCCCCACCCAGGGTCCTTCTACTTCCAAAAGCCCCAGACCATGCCTCCCCTACCCCACACTCCTGCCTCCTGCCACCCCCTCCTACATTCCTACATTCAAATGTCCTGGATTCTGACCCTAAAAACCTTCAAGCAGCAAGGTGGGCCCTCTCCCATCTCTGCTCCTGGTTCCTCCCAGCACTAACCCCACATCCACACCCTCACAAAGCTTCCTATAACTTGCCCCTGCTGGACAAGGCCTGGCTACTCCTCCTGTGTGACTAGCAAGAGGCCTCATACCTGCTGAGAAAGGGGGAGTAGGAGAGGGTTGGCCGGCCAGCCACAGGGAAGGGGCTTCAACCCACAAGGCCTAGCTGTCGAATCCACCACACAAGTGCTATGGGACCCTGCACTCAACACTCTGCTCTTGCTGACCACCCCGTCTCAGAAGCTCCTCGGAGGTTCTCATAGGTGGCTAAACAGCCTGGGAAGTGGCTCAGCTGGCTGCCTTTGATAAGCCTTCCCACCAACCCTTGGCAAGTGATCTCACTTTTGTTTGAGCTCCCCAAACTTGCCAGAGGCTCCGGAGATCTTGGCACTCATCCCTGTACCTCTTTTTATTTTATTTATTTATTTTTCCTGCTTTGGGTACATCAAAGCCCTTCCTTCCATGTATCAGCTCTCACGGGCTCCTCTTGACAGTGGAAGGCTTACCACTCTCCCCATTTCACAGATCAAAACTGAGGTCTGGAAAGTTTAGACCCCCTGGCCCCCTAGTTGTTCATGGCTGCCATTGGATGTCTAACCTAGCTGTGGAAAACAGTTGTGGAGTGATGTCAGGCTGGCTGGGAGTTTAACCAGATAGAATGCTTTCCCTCAGGGAGCGCATTCTGCCTTGCTTTGCACAAGTCGATTTTATCTTTGTCATGAGCTGACTAATGTATACTCTTGGTTTGAGCCTGGACTAGAAAAGTGTTGGGAACTTGTGTGTGATTCTAATTGCATCTTCATCTTCCCTTCATTCCCATTATCCTCACTTAGGAGCTGAAAGGACAAATAACCCAGGGAACAGGGATAGCCACAGGAACAGTAGGTAATGGCCCTGGAAAAGCCTTCATGGACAACAACAACAGGTGGCGCTGGCCCCTGGTACAGTGTCTGACTGTATCTTTCTTTCTCCCTCTCTCCTCCTCCTTCTCCTTCTTGACACAAAGTCTTGCCTATGTAGCCTGGCCTTGAACTCACAACAATCCTGCCTTTGTTTCTCCGAGTACTGGAATTATACACATTGGCTACCACACCTAGCTATACATCAGCTTTGTCTATTTCTGCCCTTGCAGGGTCATAGGCCTTGGCCAGATGCCAGAGATCCAAGGGGTGGTAGGGCCAGCTAGGCAGGCCACATGGCATGGGCCAGGAATGCCCCACCTGCTCTGAGTGTTTCCACCCCGAGAAGTGTGTGACCTGAGTGGTGGGAGAGTGTGTGTTCAAGAGGCCGCTGTAGGCCTTCCACTTCACCCACCCACACCCTTCTGTAGGCCCAGGTCCATCCTTTCATAGACTGCTCATCCAGGAGCTTCTAAGAGCCAAACAAACCATCATCCCCCAGTGTCTGCTTCCTGCCCTGTGCAGAGCTCCAGTCAGCCCCATCACAGGTCCAGTGGCTGCTGGCTGGAGCGTAAAGGGTCTCTGGTTGCACCGAATGCAGCTCTCAAACTGGTCTTGTACTTGCTGAATAAATACTGTTGTTCTTGCCTTAGCTGCTCTCTAGGTTTGTGGGGTTAACTTACCAGAAAATTGTGCTACTGTGTGTTTGTGTGTGTGTGTGCGTGTGTGTAGTGCTAGGAGTCCACAGTAGGTCTCTTGTCAAGCCAGTGCCATGATGAGGGCATCTCTTCTATTGACCCAGAAACCACAGAACCACATGGAAGCCAACCCCCCTCCAGCTGCTGAGGTGGCAGGCACAGCCGTCAGAACGGAGCTGTCAGCGCCCCAGCCCCCAAGCGACTCCCTCGCTCCTCTGTAAATGTCATGGTGCTAAGGTTGTGTCAATCCCAAGACGACACATGGTCCTGTGCTTTGGCCACCGTTTGAGGCAAAACATAACAGCCCAACACGTTGTGTCCTGGTGCAGGTTTGTATTAAACTGTAGCTACTTCTCACTCGGCCTCCGTTTGTGTTTCTTCAAGAGGAGGCGGCCCAGCGGAAAGCCTCCTGGACGGCGGCTGTGTGTTGCTAGAACAGCTCTGATCCATCACTCTCACCTGGGAGGTCTGGGCAAGGTCTGGAAATACCAAAATAAAAAGTTTAAAAAAATAAGCATTTGTTTTAAGGGTCATCCCTCTCCTGAGAGCCCAGAATTTCTGATGGTGGAAAAGGAAATTTGGGGCCAGATTTCCTGGAACAGTTGGTGTGTTCTCTGAAATAGGAAAAATTAGAGGCGGCAGTAGAAACAAAAAGAAAAGGCTCTAGGCTCCCTCACCTACCCTTTGGCAACTTGTTCTCCTGGCTGCCGTTTTGAAAGCCAACCCCAATTGCATTCAGCAGAAGCTGGGAGACTGTATCCTCATAAAGGCATGGCATCTGACAGTCACCTCAAGGCCTCAGGGTGTCTTTTGCCTGCTTACTTACTCTCAAGAACCCCGCCTTTGAATATGGTGACTAGATCTCAAACCCCCTTGGATTGTAGGAGGGATTATCTGGTTAAACTCAGACTAAAAGGAGTGAAGTACAAGCTATCGTCACAGCATTTGGAAGGTTGGGGCAAGGGGATCATGAGTGTGAGGCCAGCCTGGGTCACATATGCGTAGACCCTGGCTCAGACAGAGTGGGTGTGTTGTTAATTTCAGTGCTGAGGGGTACCTTGTGGTGATTTCTTAACCCTCAAAGACACAACCCTAATGAGAAAATTCTAGACAATGGAGAAAATCTGTTCAGCACACTGGGGAGCACAGTAGGTTTTGACTAACTGCCCCAAATCTATGGTAAATATATGGACTGGGGGAAAAACACAAGCTTTGGTCCCAGCACTCAGGAGGCAAGGGCAGGCAGGGCTACGGAGTGAGACTCTCAAAAACCAAAGGGCAGGCACTGTCCACGGGATAGGCATTTGCACAGCATGAGGGAGAGTACAGGTAAGTGTCTAGAAAGACCCTGGATACCTTAATATGTGCAGTTGGAAAAAATAACCACAGTTTTGGACTTGAAAATTAGGAACAGGAGAATCAGCTATGCAACCATCAGCTTTGCTTTCTTAACTTGGAATTACAGGTTGACTCACAGGCAGACACATGGGACATTAGGAACTGTGAAAGGTCATTTGAACCCCAGGTTTGAAGAAGAAACAATACTGGGAAAGGATAAACATTATTGTCCTAATTGGTAAAAAGGTTTTTATTTTATTTCCTTTTTTGTTTTGTTGTTATTTGTTATTGTTTGGGGGGGGGGTTGTTGCTTTTTTTTTTTTTTTTTTTTGAGACAGGATCTCACTATGTAGACCAGGCTGGCCTTGACCTCATAGGGATTAAAGACACACCACTATACCTGACAATTAGAAGCTTTCACAAAGCTTTGCCAACAAAGCAACATATTTCGCTTAGTGCTGTTAAAAGTTTGCTTTTAAAAACACCTTGCTCTTCTCAGTATCTAGCTTTAGAGTGATGTCTGCATCCGGTGTGAGCATTGTTTTCTGGCTAGTCACATGAGTGCATTGGAAACTTCCCTTGATATGCAAGTTTTTCACATTTTTTTATATTAAAAGGAAACTTCTTTGAGATGGGATTTCTGTGTGTCATTTCTCATTGGACAGGCTGACAACAAGATTATAGGGATTCAAGCCCCCTCTGAGGGGAAATTCCCAAGGTCACCAAACTGCAAACTGTTGCTCGTAGGTCTGTGTGCTCCGGTGACATCATCTAAGCAGCGCCTCCTGTGTTGTGGGGATTTGTCAGTGCAAACTGGCCTGAATTTGGCAGGGCTGATGACCCAGGAGACCCTCTCTTGATCAGCCCCCAGCAGCACCACCATGCCACATTTTTTTTAATATTTTATTTTAAAATAATTTTATACATTGACTTGAAACTGTGTAGCCCAGGCTGGCCTCGAACTTGTGATCCTCCTGCCTCTGCCTCCTTCAGCAAATCCTACCGGTGTGCACCACCACAACCAGTGGTGCACACATTTCAAGGTACCTGAGGGCTTATCATCACTAACAAGACTTCAGGAAAGGCTTTGACCCCTTCTTTCCTGAGGGAAACCAAACAATTGGAAAAGCTCCTGGAAAACACCTCCCAGAGAGGACCAGACACGTTTTTTAGTACCAAAGACAAGACACTTCAGTCGCAATGCCTTACAGGCCTGCTCCTGTGGCCGTGGGTCATCAAAATTCCCGGTGGCCCAGAAGAAGAACTTCAGACCCAGGAAGAGTTGCTAGGTAGGGGCTGCTGAAGTTTCTTCAGATGCTCAACCGCCAGGTCTCTGTGAGTAAACCATCTGCAGCATGGTCCTAGTAGTGTCTTTGCTCAGAACATTTTGGAATTCCTCCTTAATGTCTGCTCTGTGGTTGTGAAATTCTCGGGAACTGGCACCAGAGGCAATTAGAGAATGCTGCCTTCCAGTCATAATTCTGTTTTTCAGATGCCACGCCTTCATCTGGCACCGTGGTCATGACAAGTGGTATCCCAGTTCCATTCATTAATCAACACCAACACTTTGGGGATCATAATGGTTTTCCCTGATATGAGCAAAGTAGGGCTCTCTACTAGATCGGAGGACTGAAGTTGACCATTGAGCCCAGTGGCTCTCAGCCAGGGCCAGTTGTGTCCTCCAGAAGACAAGAATAGGGAACATTTGGGCATCCTTTTGGCTGTCACAACTTGGTGGACTAGTGCTACTGGAACAGACGGGGTGGTTAAAGCTCCAAGGTACTGCTGAGCAAACTCCTTGGGATGAACTCGGGGCAGCCGCCACCCAATATATCAACAGCAGGGAGATGGAGAAAGTCTGGTCTAGCTGAATGTTGAAATGAGATCATTGCTTCAGAAAATTGTATAAGAAAGTTTTAAGAAGGGGGGAGGCAGAGCTAAGTTTATGCAATTCTGCGTGACTAGACATTCTGGACTGAAGACATCATGAGCAGAGCTGGAGCACAGCATCCCAGCATCAGTCAGGAGTAGGACCCTAAGGAGTCTCACTGTGTCCTTTCCCGTGGCTTCACCTGTCAATCCTGTGCCACCAAGATCAGGAACCATGTTGTACAAGGTTCCGCCTGACCACTCAGCGATGCTACGGGGAACGAGGCTGCGTGTGCAGATTTGATTGAGGCTGTAAGTGCAGAGAGAGGTGACACAGCAAATGGCAGCTTGATCACTGTCACATCTCAACCCCTTAACCATAAAGTGTATACACTTTCTTTTATATCTAGGTGTACACTGAGCCCCTCTCCAGGAAATATCGTGGGGTGGATGGAGGAAAGGACCCTTCTAAAACTTAAGGAATGGCGTTTGGAAAGGGAAGTAGGTATTATTGCCAAAAGCAAAATCCAAAAAAAGTGCATGAAAGGGCAGCACTATATGTCTGGAGTGGCTCCAGTATTCAACAAAGCAGCACAGTCTTATCTCTCTCCTTGACCTCTTTGTCTCAAATGTTTGAGCGAAAGCTATATAAACAACTTCTGAAGTCTAAGCGCACAGCCTGATAAACCTGTATAAAATGAAAGTGCCGACGGAGACATCACATTGCCGGCACCTGAGAGACCTGCCTCGTGAGCACTTCCTGTCATACCAGTGCCTCCCATCCCCCGATGGGTAACTACTTCCCTGGCAAATAAATGTTGTCTCGTTTTGAAGCCTGATTGATGGAGTCCTACAATGCCTACAATGCATGCTCTGTTTCTCGACATTAAGTTTTTAAGATATAAAGGGCACATCGTATTGTCCAGTGTGTGCAAGACTGTCTGAGATGATGGAGGGGACAACTCTGTCTTCAGTGTGTGCGCAGACAGGAACTTACATACAGGGTGAAAGCAGGTGTGTGTGTGTGTGTGATGGACGTAGGCGAAGTGCTTTCCTGCTGGTGTAGAACGGGACTTGTACAATTCAAGAGTGAAATGAAGAAAGCAATTCCAGTTATAGCAGCATCAAAAAGAACAAAGTGAGGGCTGTAGCAGTGCCCAGGGGTGCCTGCTTCTCTCGGAGAGGATCCAAACTCAGTTCTCAGCACCCACACGGCAGCTTGAAGCCACAGGTGACTGCAGTTTGGATTCTTCTGACTGTCTCAGGCTCCTTCATCTACATGCACATACATGCACTCAGGCACACAAACATACATGTACATGTACGGTAAATGTTTTGAAAAGAATAGTGTTTGGCAACAAATTTAGCAAGACAAATACAATTGTGCTCTGAACCCCATGAAACTATTAGAAATGTTTACAACATCTAGACAAATAAAAGATAATTCCATGGTCATAAATCAGGTGATTTCATGTCATTAAGATGGTCCCAGTCCCCAAATCTATGGACCCATAGATTCTGCATAATCCCCATCAGAACTCCAGTTGTAAAAGCGGATAACTTGTCTTAAAAATTCATTTGAAACTGCAAAGGACTCAGAAGAGTAAAATAAGGAAAATCTTAAAGGAGCTGGTAAAATCATGAACCCATTTATGAAGCCGGAGCCCCCAGCAACCTAACTACCTTTCAGTGGGTCTTTCCTCTTAAACATTCCTCCACATCAGCCCTGCCACACTGAGGACCAAGCTGCCAACACAATCGACTCCGGGCAACACGCTCAAACCTTACCCAAACCATAGCAAGTGCACACCCAACAAGGCAGGAATGAAGATATTCTAAGGACACACGCCGACCCCTTCCACTATCAGACTATGGAGACAATGAAGGAATTGACATTTCCCCCCAGAAGTCTCGTGCTGGCGAAGGAAAAGCCTGAGACCTTGGCATCAGCCAGAGAGGAACTTGTCTCCAGGAAGGAGACTGCGCAGGATGCTGATGATGCAGAACAGACTTGGAGCCAACAGTGGAAGTCAGTGCTGGGTCAGTAAGAGTCAGGACCACACTTTAACCAGAAAGGCACGGTTATGCATACCTCTTGCTCTCTATTTAGACCTCATGTCAGTACTCCGAAGATGGGCTTGGGGGCACCACTGGCGCTCTTTACTTGTCCTTCCAGTGTGGTCACAGGGAATGAATCTTTTTTGTTTGTTACTGTTATTTGCCTGTTGAGGACAGTAGCCTTGCTTGTTAAAGCTGTCCAGACTCCGACCCTAACAACTCCAGTAGCAATTTCAAGATGATTCAGCGGAGGAAAACAGTCTTCTCAACAAATTGTGCTTAGAAACATAGACATCCATATGCAAAAGGATCAAAATGGGAAATCTGCCTCACGATATGCAAGACTCAGCCAAAATGAGCCAAAACTTTAAACCTAAGAGCTAAATAAGCGCTAAAGCTAGAAAACTTTTAGAAAAGAAAAAAAAAGCTATAGAGGTAAATTTTTATAGCTTCGATTTAGTATCAGATCCATACATATGATACTAAAAGCACACACATATGCATATACATTTTATTTCAGTGGAATATAAAAATTTATATGTCAGATGAGACCATCATATATGGGGCGGGGGAGGGGAATCTTACTTCATGCCTTGAAAAATGTAGAGAAAAGAAGAAGCGGAAGATTGTGGGAGAGGGAAGCCCTTGGTATTAACCTCTTCTGGCATGCCTTCAGCTTTGGCCAGAGCAGCAGCTGCCAGAGGTATGTCTTCCCTCGTCTCATCCACTTCCACTCCTCACCTGGCCTCCTGGTGTACCAGGGCTTTTCCAGGTTGAGTGGGCCGGACTCGGGTCATGATGCTACCAAAAAAGATCTCCAGATGGCGCTGTAAACTCACCAGTGGCTACTCAGGCTTAAGCCGCAGGCCACTAGGAAGCAAACAGGTAAAGCTCAAGGAAAAACAGCCAATTTCTGTGCTCGGTCCTGGACCCCCAGAGAGGCTTACGGCTGTGCAGCCAGCAAACAAACGAGGGAGCTTAGCAGTTTTTCCCATATCTGGAGGTGTCTTAAGAGAGTTGACTTTTACCCCGATCTCCAAATAGATAAAACAGGATAGCCACTTAAATTTGAACTTTACATGAAAATATAATGTCGTGTATAGTGTTTGTGGCACGCTAAACTAAAAACAGAAAAACAAAAAATTTACTTTTAATAATGATGTCCTATATTTATCTAGCAACCTACTGAATGTTCCGACTTTCATTTAGTAGGTGCCTGTGTATCAGCTGCTGGGCCTACAGTAGGAGTGTAAAGGTGAAGCAGGGACAGCGCCTGCATTTAGTGAGCTGGGGGTTAGACATGTTGACAAATGGTTTCAATCAGAAAGTAGAGAAAGCATGGGAAAGTGTGGATATGGGTGTTAGCTGTAACTCCAGGACCTACCTCTATTTGTTTTATTTTCTTTGTTTAGTTTTTTCTCCATTTGGTTTTTTTAAGACAGGGTTTCTCTGCATAGCAACCCTGGCTGGTCTCGAACTCACAGAGCTCTGCCTGCCTCTGTCTCCCAAGCACCAGGACTTAAATTAGCATGCACCACGACTACCCAGCTGGAACCTACTTCTGATGCTCACTAGCCTCGTACTCTTAGGCAAGTTATTAACATCCCTGCGCCTTTGATGTGAAAATGGGAACGTTACCACCCTTGGAAGATTCCCCGGGAGCATCTTCCACAACAAAGCCACGGAGGAGATAACACTAACACTTGAGCAATGGACAGATGTTTATCTGAGGAGAGGTCACTCCCTAGCCTGTCTCAGCCATGAAACAACTGTTTGCTTGTACAATTCCAAGTAGCTGTTTTGGTATTTGTTGAGAAGCACTGACATGGAAAGAGTGGAGGGTGAGTGAACCTGGTGAAACAGTGTGTCAAATGCAGTCTCTGCATAAATAGGAGCCTAAACTTTTATCTTTAAGCAACTGTTTCCTCAAACGTCATCAAAGTACCCCTAAAGACACGGGCATCATCATACGAAGTGCGTCTTTGCTGGAACACCAGCTTTCCTTAAAACTCTTATTTTCAAAATCGCACAGTTTTGTATCTACTTCATACGTTTAGTTGTTTCAGTGTAAAAGATATTGTTAGCAGTGGTGGCGCACACCTTTAATGCCAGCACTCAGGAGGCAGAGGCAGGCGGATCTCTGAGTTAGAGGCCAGCCTGGTCTACAGAGAGAGTTCCAAGTTTCTACACAAACCTGTCTGTTGTGGATGTAAACATGCTTTTGTTTTGATCTCAGGTGTGGGATATGGCACTGAGTCAGACTGTTCACAGCAGCAAACTATTTGCCTGGTGCAGGCTCTGAGAGGGGGCTCTTTGCCAGCTGCAGATAGTTTAAATCTGAGGACTCTGAGAGGGAATAAAGGCCGGAGCCCAGATATATAAAGAGGGAGCTCTAAGAAAGAAGTTTTCTGGGGCTTCCCCCCGCCCCCACTGCCTCTGGCTGCTGTTGATGCAGTTTGACAAGAAGAAGTTGGAGATCTCCTGAAACGAAGATGGGACTTGCCCTAAAGAACCCGAGTATCCTAACCAACAGGAAGTAGCTAAAGGGAACTCTGTCCCATCTCCCCAGTAATCTTTTTTCTCTCCTATCTGGTACTGGGGTGTTGGAAGGGATTGGAGTGGAGCAGGGAGGGAGAGGCCTAAGAAACATACAGTAAAATAGAATTAAAAAGCAGCACCAACACCCGTCTTGAAAAACAAAACAAAAAGCTATTGTTGTTCTTACTCTCTAAAAACAAAAACCTGAAAAATGTGTATCTAATCTCTAGCTCTTCCACCCTGTTACATGACTTTCGAATAAGCCAGGGAAAGCCATAGGGACTTAAGCCCAGGAATATATGAAAGGCTTTACCTTATAGGAAGAACCCTAAGATTTGAGGGTGGATCAGAAATGGAAAGACTGACAGAGAGAGCAGGCGTGAGATGATACAATATCCTAGGTCTGTGATGGTCATGGAGAGGAAGATAGAGGGGAAACAAACAGATGTTAGTGACATTTCAGAAGCAGAATTGATTAAAATGGAAAACTGTCCTGGAAGTTGAGAAGAAGGGTGGATTAGGATCACGTCCACTTTGTTTGTTTGTTTGTTTTTGTTTTGACACCATCAACAACGTTAGGACTGTAGAGTAGGTATTGGTAAGTGGGGAGAGAGAACATGCTTCATTTAGACCCACTGGGCTTTTGATGTCAGGGCTGCCTATAAGGTCTGAGAGATGGGAGAACTGATGACGATGGAGGCACATGGAGTCAGAAGCTACAGGAAAAGATGAGGCCATTCAGGGAACACGTATGGAGAGAAGAATGCAGACAGAACGGCGGTCTAAGCCAAGGGGAGCTATTGTCGGATGGAGGCGGGTTTCAATCTTACAAGATGAAGGGGTTCTTCAGATGAATGGTGGCCATGGGAACCCTGGGAACCAGCCAGTGTTCAAGGTTACATTCGTGGGGCAAGGTAGTGTCATGACAGAGCATCAAATTAACAGGCAGCAAAAGACAACATGAACAAAATCTGTTTCATTAGCTTTTTTTTTTTTTTTCACTTGTCAAGGGGGCTGGAAGGAAGGCTCAGTGGTTAAGAACACTGAGTTCTACACAAGTTTCTACACAAACCTGTCTTGGAAAACAAAACAAACAAAAATATATTGTTGTTCTTACTCTCTAAACAAAACCAAAACCTGGGGAATGTGTATTTACTCTATAGCTCTTCCATCCAGAGGACCCAGGTTCTATTCCCAGAACTCACGTGGCAGCTCACAACTGTCTCTAACTCCAGTTCCAGGGGATCCAACACATATGCAGGAAAAAACACCAATTCACATTAAAAAATAGTATTAAAAGGGTGAAAAGAGAACCCAGAAAATAAGAAAAAAAGATTGCAATTTATATATTTGATGAGGTCAATTACCAGAAAACACTCCTAACACTGAACAACAGGGGAAAAACTCAACAATTCAAAAATGGAAAAAGAGATTCTAAGAGTCATCCTTCTCCTCACTCCCCCCAAAAAAAGATGCACAAGTAGCCAATAGCATATGAAATAGTCTCAAAGGTAAAGGCAAAGTCAGATTATGAGAGCCAGGTCACAGACATTATGACAACTACCAAAAAAACCCAAAAACAAAAACAAAAACAAAAAAAAAAAACAAAAAAAAAAAAACATAAAACAATGAATGTTTCCTCTAAAAAGGTAAAAATAGAGCTACCTTATATTCTGACAATATAAGGTATTATACTTATATATACTCCACTTCTGAGTATATGCCCCAAATAATTTAAAACAAGATCTCAGAGAGATATTTGTGTGCCTGGGTTTACAGTAGCACATAGCACAATAAGCAAAAGATGGGTTCAAGCAAAGTGCTCACTGAAGGGCGAAGGGTAGGTAGGGTGTGATGTGAACAAACAATTCAGCCTTTAGAAAGAGGAAGCCAGGTGTGGCATACACCTGTAATCCAGCCCTTGGGAGGCAGAGGCAGGGGTTCAAAAGTTCAAGGCCAGCTTCAGCTACACAGTTAATCAGGCTACTTAAAATCTTATTTCAAAATAAGTAGATAAATAAAAGGGCACATCTATCATATATTGAACATGAAGAGAAACTGCCTGGGCTGAAGAGAGCTTGGTCAGTAAAGCACTGGCCTAACAAGCACAAGGACCTGAATTCCACACATGGTTCTTCACATATATAACCCAGGGCTGATGCAGATGTGGTGTTCCCATGTATAACCCCAGTACTGAAGAGGCAAAGACAAGTGGATACTTGCCACTCACTGGCCAGCCAGCCTAACCAACTTGTCAAGAACTAGGCCAGGGAAATAACCTGTCTTTGAACAATTAAAAACATGAACCATGGGGAGGGAATGAGGGAGCGGGATACAGCTGGGACACAGAGTTAACAAAATGTAACTAAAAAGAAAAAATAAATAAATAAAAAGAAAAAGAAAAAAAAAAAAAAAAACATGAACCATGCCTTGAGTACAACACTCAAGGTTATCCTGTAGCTCCACCCTCCCAGACCACACACACACACACACACACACACACACACACACACACACACACACCTTAGGAAATAATTCTTTCCCATTGGAAAATAACCCATATTTGCGATTATAGAAGCAAATGGAGTGATACTGTACTCTTAAGCAATAACAGTGTATCGCTGGATTCCAGCCACTATGAACTAGTAACTGAAATGTATACCTTTACTGTTCTTCCTTTTTGAAATGAGAGTATCAGTACAGATCAATGATCCCATATCTGGACTGCTACTGTATGTTGACTCTGTAAGAGGCAGGTGATGAGCTTCTTGACTTCACAGCTCTTCTGGCTGATGGATGGACTGGTACCCAGGAGTTATACCCAGGATACAGGACCAGAGGAGCAATATACACACTGGAACCTGATTCAGATAATGAGATCTGTCATTGGCCTGATGCAAAGAGACATGAGGGCCTTGGGGAGGAGCTGAGTAGATTTTGTGAACAGATGTCAAAGATGGCAAATTATACCTCCCAAATTATTGGCCTCATCAATACTTCCCATTCACATATATTTATTGGGCTGGAGAGAAGCTTCAGTAGACAAACCACTTGAGACACAAGCTTGGGGATCTGGGTTTGACCTCCAGTATCCAAGCAGAAGCTAGGCATGGTGGCATGAGTCTGTAATCCCAGTGCTAGGGACCGTGGAGACAGGAGGATTCCCTGAAGCTCACTGGACAATTAGCTTAGCCAATCAGCGAGAACCAGTGGGGTCAGTGAGAGATCCTGCCTCAAAAACTAAGGTAGAGGCTGGATGTGTTGGCTCAAACCTTTCATCCTAGCACTTGGGAGCAAAGGCTGGTAGATCTCTATACATCTGAGGTCAACCTGATCAACATAGTAAGCTCTAGGCTAGTTAGGGCTACATAGTGAGTCCCTGACTCAAATAGAAAAGAAAGACAATGAGAAAGGAAGGGAGGGAGAAACCAATTAAAGAAGACAATTGATACTGATCCGTGCACACACCTGCATACAACACACACACACACACACACACACACACACACACACACACACACACAAAAGCCCATACTTTTGTTACATGACTTTGACCTTTTTCCCTATTGAGACATGGGATCTATGCCCCCTGCCTTGCCTTGTCAGCGTGAGTGTGCCTGTGTGTGTGTGTGTGTGTGTGTGTGTCTGCATTTTCTAACAGGACATGACTCAGCTATACGATTTTGAAGCTAGGTTATAAAAGGGATTTTGCTTTTCTCTCCATTGGAACGTCTGCCCCTAAAATCTTCAACTACTATGTGAATGGCCCAATTGCCCTGAAACCACCAGATGATAGGAAAACCAAAACTTGCTCTGAGGTACCACGAAGACAGGAGGTTGTCCAGAAAGCCCCTGCTATTTGAGTCCCAGCCACCATTTGAGTACAATGACACCAGAACCATCCGAATGAGCTCACCCTAAACTCCTAGCCAGAAATTAAGATAATGAAATAATTGTTTACACCATAGAAGTCATGGTGATTCATTACGCCAAGACAGATAAATCAACAAACCTTCAAGTCTAACGCAGAGAGTCTGGGAGACCGCATAAGCAAAGTGCTTTCTAGAAAGATCCTCTTGCCTCATGTGTGATGAGAGATGGTGATTCAAGAATTACAGTCTTTCATCTCAGGACTGCTCACGTTTTATCTACACCATTCAGGTCTACACCTGCAAACACAGAGCTCAGCCAGAACTTCACAGATGGGAAGAAAAGGAAACTGAGTCTGAAATCCTGCCCCGGTGTTCATAGCATTCAGACATTTGTAGGTACAGTCAGGAACCATTTCAGTTTTCCAGTTCTGTGGCCAGGGGCGAATGTGAATGGGCATCTACCTTTCTAACAGTTTTTCTTGGGAATTATTTGTCAAGCAATTTTTTCCTGAAAATCGCTTTAGATGGGAGGGGAGGGAACTGGTTCACTACGTCAGTCCTTTCTTTTTTCTTACTCTCTAGTCTCCTCTTTTGCCTGAGAAAATGAACCCAATTCGGGTGTTTTGATAGCAGTAGTCCTTGGGAAGTTCTGAGTGGAATTCATGAGGACCAGACAGGGAGACTTGGAGGAGAAAGCCTGACTCTGGCACGTCAATGTGTGTAGGTGAATTTTTAACCTAAAATAGGCTTCTTATATTCACCATCCTTCTGTACCCCAATCCTTTCCAACACGCCAACACCAGGTAAGAGAGACAGAAGGTTAGAGGGGAAAGGAGGTGTAGGTCTCTTTAGACTACTTCCTGTTGATTAGGGTTGTCGGATTCCTTGGGGGCAAATCCAATCTTCATTATCAGGATAGCCAACAAACCAGCAAACCTGCAATAGCAAACACAGCTGCAAATGCAGTAACAGGAGAGCAGTGGCCTCCTCCTCCTCCTCCTCCTACCCCTCCTCCTCCTCCTCCTTCTTCGTGTCCCTACCCCTCTCTGGGCTCTGTCATTTATACCCTCTCAAGCGTCCCCAGACTTCCAGTCGTAAACTATCTGGAGCTGGCAAAAACTATAGCCCTGCTAGTGCATCAGACAATCATGGTCAACCGCTGTGGACAATCTGAACAGCCCCATATGCCACACCTGGGATTAACAGAAATGTATTCCCATAACATGACTGGGTTGTTATTGTTTTTAAGAAACCAAAACTCTCACTGCAAATGTGCCCAGAAGAATCCAGTGATGTTCACCAAAGGCATAGGCTTGTGTTCATACAGAGGGTGACTAGGGCCAAGGACAGGAAGGAGGGTGACTTCAGCAATATGAACACACACATGAGAGGAAACACTAGTGAAAGTGTAGGAGGGAAGACTGCAAAATGCGAGGTTTTAGGAGACAGAAAATGCCAGAGTCTTGGCTAATAGTTGACTAGAGTTTGGCATTAAGATCAAGAGCTAAGGGTGTGGGCCAGCTAAAATAGAAGCAGCAGTATTAAAGACGAAATATGTGCATAGACAATGAGGAAGGTCTGGACTGAGAGTCTGAGGCAGTTAAGTCAGAGAAAGTGAGGAAGAATGAAAACCTTTGTCTTCACTGGAGTCAATTACATAAACGTTTATGTGTCACATTCTGTCCTAGATGCCGAGGAAGCTGATGAGTAAGACAGAATTCCTGCCCACCAGGACACATAATCTGACTGCAGAGACAGAAGTGTAAGGATGCTACTGTAAAATGCATGTAAAGAAGGTGTGTACAAGGTGGGCTCAGAGGTGACAAGACATCTGGGGGAGTCTGGGCTGAGGGAGGGAGAGACAGAGGTCACCAGCACCGAGAGGACCAAGCCGATGAAATCTCAATGGTGTTGGGCATAACGAAGCCCTAGAGAGACTAGAGTGAGAAAGGACTTCAGGGCACTGGGAGGAAGAGGAGGTATCAAACACTGAGAAGATCCACCAAAGCAGACTTGGCACAAGTAATCTGGGGGCACGAATGTGCCTGTCAAAGAAGGACCTAGGTGTGAAGAATGGAATCTACACCAGCTCCTGGGCCAGGGGAAGGAACAGGAGCTGTTGGCAAATGTACTGGGAGAGGACTGTATAGTTGGTAAATACTTAAGGGATGGCTGATCAAAGACGGTGAGTTCAAGGCCACCAGGCTCCAGAAAGAATCCGCTGTCTTTTTGTTTTTCCCTTGTTGTTGAGAGGATATGTCAGCCGGAAGCTCAGGATGGCCTTGAACTTTCGGCAGTCCTCCTGCCTCCACCTCCCAAGTTCTGAAATTCTAAGTGTGACTCTATAGTTCACCAGGCTCGGAGAACCTGTCTCAAACAACGGCACACAAACAAAACCCTCAAACATGTGTATAAGTGCCATTCTGTTAGCTCGACCCAGAGGTGAAGGTGCAGGCTTCCTCATGGGAGGCTAAATGGGGTGCGTGACTGAGAAAACTGCACGCCTTCAAAGATTAAAGTAGCAGACTGCAATTGGAGGCCATAACACAAGAAAGATCCTCAAACTCGGCTTCGGGTCTCCCATATCAGCGAAAGAGAAGGCATAGTCTCCACTTTTGCCTTTGCTAAAGCGGTAAGGAAGACCCCATCATCCCGCTACTACGGAATCAGAAGTAAGGGCTTGTTCCTTCTTTGCCTAGACAGGGTGGAGGAATTGTTACCCTGTTGCTAAGGAAAAAGGAAGGGGCTGTTCCCAGTTGCCATGGTGACAAGGTAAGAGCGTTCCCTCAGTACCGCCTTACTTTACCCGGCGGTTTCTTCTCCTCGTTGCTATGGAGATCTAGAGGAATTGTTCTTGTCTCCCGCACCTCCTACCGCCGTTGCTAGGACGAGGTAGAGGTAGGGGTAGTCCGCCTCTAGCCGCCTGGTTGCCGTGGAAACGGCGGGTGCCCTGGCCCCGCCCCGCTCTGGCTGACAGCAGTGGCCGCATCGCGCCTGCGCAGTGCTCTCGTCCCCCGCAGTCTCTGTGCGTTGAAGCCGGAGACCGCGGCGGCCTCTGCCAGGACCCTCCGCCCCGGAGCCGCCGGCCGGAGCCACAGCCCCTGCCGCAGCGCCCCCGCCTCCCGTCCCCTCCCCTGCCGCCTCCGCCGGAGCCGCCTCGCGCACTGTGAGTCGGGCCGAGGCCACGGTCGCCGTGGGGCTGAGTCAGCGGGAGGCCCGGGCCGGGCTGGGGGAGGGGAACCGGGCTCCCCATCCCCGCCAGCCACTACCCCCACCCGTGTCCCATTCCGCCGGGCTTCCATCCTCGGTGGCCTCCTCGGTGGCCTCCGGGGCCAGGCCTCCCCAGCCACTCCTCCTACCCTCCTCCCTCTCTCCCTCCTTTCGGACCCACCTAGGGTTTCTTCCCCTCTACATGTGGCGCTGTCGAACCTCTGCCCGTGGCCTTGTATTTTCCCCAAAACTCTCTCCTGTCTGTCCTTGTCCCTTCTCTTTACTCCGGGGCCTGACATCTCCCGGCGTCTAGTTTCCCCAAGTGATATGCCCGAGAAAAGAGTGACAAGGGGAACAGCCAGTGGAGACTTAGGGGAGGGGGCATTGTATCTGTCCAAACCTTGGGACCCCAGGGTACTTACCCACCCGCTCCTGACCTGCTCGTGCCGGATTGGCTTGGGAAAGCAGGCCTGGATAGTTATAAGTAGCTGCAGAGAGCTGGCGCGGCTTTCGGAAGAGGTTTTGCTTAGAGGGGTGAAGCTATGTTGTGATCAGCTACTGTTGGGTGCTCAGGGCTCGTGCATGATGGCCTTGTACTGTGCTGAGCCACTGCCCTGGCCACACTTTGCAGGGAAGAGAAGGGAGTGAAGGGAGGGGGACGTGGTTGGTTTGGGAGCTTAAGTTCTTGTGCTTCCGGTGCGTTTTTTCTGTGAATAAGCATCCTTCTGGACTCTTTAAAGAGTCACGTTACAGCCTTGGTATATGTGAGGTTTGAAGCCAGACCTGTAATACTGCAGCAGCAAGTGCTTACTGATCAGGGGTTTTAATTTCTGATACCTGTACATTTGGTGAAGAAGCCAATCAGAAAACAGTGAGGTTTGACCATCTGAGCAGAGTGGAAAGGAGAGGCGGTTTAGAGTCCCTCCGGGGCCTGTATTCCTGCCTCCTGCAGCTCTGAGTCTTGTTGGGGGCTGTTGCCTGGTGGGGTTTCCTTGGCCACTCACCAGCTTGCCCAGCTTGCTGTACCTAGTGTTGAAACAGAGTCCTGAGCTATGTTCTTTTTCCCAGCAAGAAACACAGCTGAAGTTCAGTTTGTGCTCATAGCCAGAAAGTTCTTCCTAGACATGCCTCGACTGGAGGGCTCCTAACTACTGTGTGTACCTCACTGCCAGCTTCCTTTGATTCCTTTTTTTTTTTTTTCCTCCCAAATTTCAATGTAGTGTTAGGAACTATGCATACAGCAGTTCTAATGAACAGGAGGCTTTGGGTTTCGTTTGAGTTTTGTTGTTGTTGTTGTTTTGTTTTGTTATTTGTTTGATTGATTCCAGGCTACAAAGAAGGACATGGGCCCACTCCTAACTCTTGTGGTGAAAGACCCACTCAGTAGGAGTTTCAGAGGTGGCAAACAGATTTTGCTCTTAGACTGCTCACTCATGGCCTATTGGCAGCCTCGCCGGGGCCACTCCCTGCCCCCATGCCCATCAGATTAGTTTACAGTAGCAAAGACGGCTGTCGCCCTAGT
This sequence comes from Psammomys obesus, assembly GCF_907164565.1. NCBI lineage: Eukaryota > Metazoa > Chordata > Mammalia > Rodentia > Muridae > Psammomys > Psammomys obesus. Next base: position 33,971,107 of record NW_026585644.1, read on the forward strand.
TTTAAACACAGAGATGGAGTTCAGGAAAATGACAGCCCCCATCCAACAGTGGAGTCGGTTGTGTTTCGGATGCCAGTCTGGGGTTTGGCGGGATGCACCTGCCTGTGGCACGGTGGGAACCTGGGGCCTGAGAGCCGCATTCCTTCTGCTTCTCTCCATGGTGCATAGCTCGCCCCAAATGCCGGAGGAGGGCAGGAGACAGCTGTGCTGGAGAGCTGCTCTTCCCAGGCCGGGTGTATTTTGGGAATCAGCGTTATTACTGGGGTGGAGGGTGGTGAATTAAGCAAAGAAAATGTGTCAAGGCTAGAGAGAGATCAGGCGAGTGTGAGATGCAGTGCTCCGTTTGCAGTTTGCCGTGGGATAGTACCTTTTCAGAGCATCAGAGAGGCTTTCATATGGGTTAATTTGCCTTTGAAAATCAAACCGGTGTTTTATGAGATAATAACTGAATGCTTATAAACTGATTCTCTTAAGAAACAAGACTGAGACCTCTCCTATAGGCCTATCCAGCTGCCATTGAAGGTAATTGTTAAGACCAGGGAGAGGAGCATGGTTTGGACCAAGCCAGACCTAAAGCTGTGTGATAGATATTATGGTTTTATAGGACTGTATTTCCTTGATCTTGAGACAAACCTGTAATTTACCAACAGCTTTTAGGTAAAGTGTGTGTGTGTGTGTGTGTGTGTGTGTGTGTGTGTGTGTATTCTGAGCTACATCCTAGTTTCAGAAGCAGGAAGTAGCAAGCCTTGGAGGAGACATTTGTGTGTCTTCGAGCTAGAATGGTGTTTCCGTTTTGTGAAGACGCCAGGGCTGCCCCACCCAAGCGCCCGCACATTGTCAAGGTGGGTGTCTCTGAAGCCTTTCTCCAATCCTGTGCTCTCCGTAGGTTTAGGTGATGAACTAGACTTAGGCGTGCTAGTAGCTGTTAAACAACTCAACATTCCCGTGTGAGAGTCCAGCTCAGGGTCTTAAGAGGGTACTCTCCAGAAATCTAGCCGAGAGCTGGGAGCAAACCTCTTAAAGACTATCCCTGAAGTTAAGCAGGTAGTATTTTTCAGAAGGTGAGTAGATTTCATTTTTCAGACTGAAATGTGTGTGCTCCTGCATATAGACACGTCTGTGAGGATCCTAGACACACACGGTGTAAAAAGAATTCACTGTGTGATGTTGAACCTCTCTCCCTGGAGTGTGTTCGAGCTGGACAGGACATGAGATGTCCTAATGTTCTCATTCCCAGGTTTTGACACGAGACACCAAGAGTTAAGTGATTTGCCCCAAGGTGACTGGACTAATGTAGAAAGTATGTGAAAACGCTGTCTATGTGTATACCGTGCAAATGACCGCTGGTGGTTAATAGCGTCTGAGTCAGGATTAGAACTCACATTTCCAGACTAGGGCTATTCTGCACTGCCACATTGCTGCATTTGTCACACTTAATAGTTCAAAGGGCTTTCATAAAAATAATTTAGTAGTCTGTAATTAGCACTGTAGACAAAGGCTTCTTTTATTGTCTGAGATGTTGCAAGGCCAGGCAAAATGTCCAAGTGTCTAATTAAATATTTATTCTTGCCACCTTAAAAATAACAATTTTTCCTCACACACTGAGACTTCGGGAGGTCTTCTTTTTAAAAATATGCATCAACTAACAGAAAGCAAATGCAAAGCTGGGGGTTGAAGGCTTCTCAGCCTATCCAAGGCTTCTGCGTTCTGGAAAGCAAGGAAGAAGGTAGAAATGGGGCTGAGAATGGGAGACAGCGTGAAGGACAGCTTCCAGGCTCCCAGCCAGCCCTCCAAAGTAACGTTGCATAGGTCCTGGGAGCCACATGGATTTCTCATCCCTATCCTTTGGCAACTGAGTCGATCCGGACTCTCCAAACAAGTATATCTGAGCACAAATCCCAGTCCTTCTACTTCCTGGCCGTGTGACACTGGGCAGGTTACGTAACTGCTAAGTGTTAGTTTTCTCGTCAGTAAGCCTGGGTGATGGCTGTCCACAGCTCTCATCTTAAGGCCAGGAGACACTGCCCCACAGGGCTGTTACAGGATGCGAGTAAGCAAAGCTTGTAGAGGAGCTGCTTGGTAGCAAGTAGCAATCATTATTTGCATTTACTGGTGTCATGAATTTAAAAAGAATGTCTCAAAGTTTGTCATGAGAAGTCCTCCCTTAACTGACTCAGAAACACCCCATTCCTCAGAGCCTTAATAATGTGTTTGATGGAAGCAGAGATTTGTCCCACGCAGAGAGTTGCAGTGTCATTTCAACTGCCAAATGAGAGCGCATATGTATGAAATGGTCCTTTGTCTCCATGCATTCAGCTGACTTGGTTGTCTGACAGAATGGCCAGGCATGAGCAGTGGCCTGGAGCAGAGCACAGGCTGGTGTGTTGTGTTGTGCTCGGGCCTTCTGCTGGGGAGGCTAGTCCGAGGAGCAATCCTAATTTGAAATAGAAAAGCAGCTGAGCGCTGGCTCATTAGTAACCACCCTCACGTGGCCCTCGTTCACGTCCCCTGCCGTGAGACGTGCACCTTGAACCATGACTTTGCTCAGTACCTGTGGGGTACAGAGGTCAGGCGGAAAGAGCCCTTCCTCCCAAGAGGGAGACCTCCTCCCTGGGTGAGGAGAGGGAAGGGGAAGCCATTCTGGATGGAGCAGTTACGAAAAGACACAAGGCCTTACCAGAGCGAGCCATTCAGTTGGCAAAACACTCAAATAACAACAACAATAACTCAAATAATGACACTTTAAATCCTGTGTCTCTAACACAGAAAGAGCTTGAAGCTTCAGGAGACCTAGCTGAAGTATGATACCCTCGGTGATGGATCCGAGTTTCCAGATCCAGGCCGTATCCCTTATCCAGGCCTCTAGACTAGCTGGAGTGGACTCCTGGCAGGCTCAGCTTTAAGTCTGATCCCCAGGACTGCAAATAAACTTGGGGAATATCTACCTCTGGGAAGTAAAATGTGGGTGTCGGGAAGGGGAAAGGACTCAAAGGGGAACGTTTACTTCCTCTCTGTCTGTATTTGACCTGCTGTAAGACACACTGTTTCATAGCTTAGAGAAGACCAGACAGAGCTGGTAGTGCGTTTGGCTCAGAAAACACATTTTAATATAAAACCCCAGCTGTAATGTTCAGTGATGGAGCAATGGTTAGATTGCTTCCTTCACATACCAAGCCAGTGTCCAAACCTCACGAGTGAGGAAGGTCCCTCTGAGGTGGCTGCTTCCCTGGAAGCCCAGAATGCTTAATGAATTCCTCCTCCACTAGTCCCCTTGTCCCCTCCCTTCCCCTTTTGAGAATGATCCCCTCTTCTCGACCAGCTGAAGTAACCACTGCTTCCTTATAAGATAATTGAATTTCAACTATTGACCAAAGTGGCATCTGCCCACGTTACCTTTACAGCAGGTCTGTGAGCTGGACGTGGTGCTGGATGTGGAATCCCAGCACCCAGGACAACCCGGACTCCATAGTGATTGTGCTTCTCAAATAACAACACTTTAACATCCTGTGTCTCTAATGTCAAAAGAGCTTGAAGCTGGAGACCTAACTGAAGTATGGATACACTCGGTGACGGTAGCGGCAATCTGAACGGGGACTGGCTGGTCCTTCTACACAATATCAACAGCTTCTGTAGAAATGACTGATAAGGGGCTGGAGAGCTGGCTCAGCGGTTAAGAGCACTCGCTGTTCTTGTAGAGGACCTGTTCAGTTCCCAGCACCCACATGCTGGCTCACGACTCTCTGTGGGCACTCATGTGGTGCGTATCCATGCAGGTAAAACACTGAAGCACATAAAATAAGGAAACCTAAGAAAAGAAAGACGAAAGAAATGACTAATACAGTGTGGGAGGAATTCACTAAGTGATGCTGAATTTTTAATTTTGTCATCGGCCGGCCAGTTGTCTGTTTTAGCCAGGTGTCCTGTTGGTGACACACTTACTAACTGAGCATGTGCTCTGGGCACTTGCCAGAAGTAGCATGGATTATGCTGACTAATTCACAGCCCATCACCCAGTCTTTCCTTTGGCTAAGAGTACACATCTCCACGGTAGCTGGCCAGGGTTGGTGGGGCATCCTGTGGCCAAGGGTGGATTTTCCCCGGTGTGAAGTTGCCTGGCCAGTTCTTGCCACACACTAGATCTTGTTTTCACTAGCAACATGCCCTACCAACTTTGCTGCGCCTAGATGTTGTTTTCCAATTTCTTATCATAACATCAGTGTTCCAAGCTCTGGACGCTTGACTTCCCTCAAGTAAATAAGAGCTTAGCCCATCTGAAGTGTTTTGACTCCACACAAAAATAATGTTTTTCATGAAACTGTTTCCTAATATGTAGGAAATACATACCACTTGTATGATATGATTAAAATAGATCAGCAAGAAGCATGGTTCCAAATCTGCCTAGGAGTTGAGAGTACACACACACACACACACACACACACACACACACACAAAGCCTTAAAGGGACACATATCATTAGAACACAAATTTCCATTTTTAAACTATTTTGGACTTTTAGTTAAAGGAGTATTTAAAAATACATAGATTTTTCTTTCCAATCTTTTTTTAAAGATATTTTTAAATTTATTTTATGAATATGCATGCTCTATCTGCATGCACACCTGCATGCCAGAAGAGGGCATCAGATCACATTATAGATGGTTGTGAGCCACCATGTGGCTGCTGGGAATTGAACTCAGGAGCCCTGGAAGAACAGGCAGTGCTCTTAACCTCTAAACTATCTCTCTGGCCCATAGATTTTTTTTATTACTACATTAATAATATAAAATATTTAAAAGAGTGGAATTGTTGGCAGCCAGAAGTGCTGAGCTGAGCATGGTGGCCTATACCTTTAATCCCACCATTTGGGAAGCAGAAGGAGGCAGATCCCTGTGAGTCCAAGGCCATTCTGGTCTATGCACTGGTCTATACATAGTTCCAGGCTAGCCAGGACCACAATGTGGGACCTTATCTCAATCTTCCCCACCTCCAAAAAGTAAGTAAAACAACCAGAAGGGTTCGACACTGAGGATTGGTCAGGTTCACAGAAATAACATACCACATAGGCATTTAAAACCTTCATCTAATAATATTATTGAACCCAGACATATTCTGTAATCCTAGCTCTTCGTGGGATGAAGCAGGGAGATCCAAGTGAAAGGCCAGCCTAGGCTGTATCCCAAGCCCTTCACACACACACACACACACACACACACACACACACACACACACACACTTGCTGGCATTAAAACTTCTTATGTGACCAATGGAAAAAGCAAGCTATAAAATAGCATTTCAAGGATGCCATTCTATTAAGATATGAAATATGAAAAGATACCAGGAAAGTATCCATCAATTGTAAATTGAGTATGTATTGATGGTTTTCTTAATGGTTTTTAAAGCTTTTCCTCATTAAACATCAGTAACTTCGTACATTTTAAGCTAGTGACATACAGAGTCCATGTAATAGAGGAATCTCTGTAGGTACCAGTTTTTTAAACTTTACTTTATTTGGGGTTCCTAAAGCCTCTACCTTCCTTCCAACCCCCAACCCTATCTAAGAGAGGAAGAAGGTTTGAAGGAAGAAAGGAAAGGGGATGTTGACCTTTTTACTTTTTTCAGCTGGGTAGGGCCATCAGGTTCTTGTGGGGGGCAGTAACAGTCTCAGTCATCAGGATACCCAGCAGTCCAAGTAACCAGCCAACTAGCAACTGCAGCAAGCAGTCTTCTCTCTTCGGAGCATTATCAAGGGTTCTCTCCGTCTGTCTCCTCCACGCCACCACCCATTCTCCCTATGGGCTCTCATATTTATACCCTTCAGAATCCTCAGAATTCAGCCAACGGAAGCTGGCAAAGCCCACGCCCCTGTATGAGGCAGTTGTCAGCTATGGACAAACTAAAACCCCACACTTGCGATTAAAACAAAAACATGTTTACATAACATAACTGAGTTTTTAGAGAAACCTAAACTTCCATTATAAATCTTAAAAAAAAAAAACCACAAGATGTTTAGTCTTTAAAATGTTTTTGCAGCGTTTATTTGTTGTGGGACACACTCCACGAGGACAGTTCACACATGGTTTTCTGTGCTTTCCCGCCACCATGTGGGTCTTGGAGATTGAACTCAGGTCCTCAGACTTGGCTGAAAGCACCTTTATTCACTGAGCCATCTCACCCCCTCCCCCCTCAGGATATTCAGGTTTCATGTGTTTATCTTGAGGCAGGGTCTTCTGTGTTGCAGGCTGAGTTTGAACTTACTACACACTGGAAGATAACCTTAAATTTTTGATCCATCAGCCTGTAGAGTACTGAGATCATAGTAACATGCCACCATGCCTGGATTTATGAGTTGCTGGGGTTCATACATGCTACTGAGCTACAGCCCCCGTCTGGTATTTACTGATTTAATACCTATTTGTTTCCACTGTCACCATGAGTTTCTGCACTTCTCAGAAGTATTTCTTTAGGTAGCCTCCTTGTTTATCTTTTGAGCGAGCACAGCATGAGCCTTAAACATGTTGGATGGATGTAACTTAAAACCACAGCCAAGCACCTTGAGTCCATCCACAAAGGAAACTATCTCTCTTGAAGAAACAAAATGTAAAACAATTATGACAAGAAAGTGAAAACTGGGCTGGAAAAATGGCTCCGCAGTTAAGAGCTCTTCAAGAAGACCCACGCTTCTTCATGCCGCTCACCGCCATCTGTCACTCCAGTGTCAGAGCACCCAATGCCCTCTTCTGGCCTCCTTGGGCACTGCATATATGTGATACACATACATAACATGCAGACAAGGCACACAAATAAAAACATACACACAAAATGAAAATAAATCTTTTTAAAGCGGGTCTTAAAATAGCCTTATTTGCTTCTTTTTGTTTTTCTTTTGGTTTGGTTTGGTTTTTGGTTTTTTGAGACAGGGTTTCTCTGTGTAGCCTTGGCTGTCCTGGACATACTTTGTAGACCAGGCTGGTCATGAACTCACAGAGATCCGCCTGCCTCTGCTGCCTTCAAGTGCTGGGATTACAGGCGTGCGCCACCACTCTCAGCTCCTCTTAACTTCGGCTGTTTAAATGTATCAGCTGGCATAGACAAGGGCCCTGTGTTTGGTGGCCTGCCTTTCTCCCAGGCTTTTTCTCTGAATGGCCAGAGCTCCAGTGCTCCGGGGCCTTCCTATAGACTCTACCTTGAGTTGGGTTATGTGTTCTTGCTCAGACCTCCATAGCCACCTGTCTTTCTCTGTTTTTGTTCCATTTCGTTTGTCTTTCAGCTCAGAGACCCCTTTTCCTTCCAGCGTAGACATGGTTGTCTCGGGTAGGCTTTTGCCAGTAGTGGAGTCTGTTCATCTTTAAATGCTAGGAAAGAGACACTTCTAGGGGATCCAGGACGTGGAGTGGAGACACATATGGCCTGTCCCACAGCTTGGTCTGTGCGGCAATAAATGTTTACTAAGCAGGATCTGTCTCTTCTGACTGCCCTAACACTTGTCCCAGATGGGGAAGGCACAAGTCGGGCTGCCTGGAATTATAGTGAGCAAAGTCTTTGGTTATGTCTGGCTGGAAAGGCTCCACTACCAAGTGATTGTTGACTAAGCAAGTCACCTTATCTTGAGGGCATTGTTGTCCTGGTCACCTTGTAATATGATAGAACTATAATGTAGTGTCCTAGTCACCTTGTAGTGATGTTTCCTGCCGGGCAAGAAGTGAAATCATAGCTGGTTTTGAGTCAGCAGGATCATAGTTAGGATTAATGTGTGTGTTGCCATGTGGAAGAGGTAGGTCTTGGACCACTGGGTGAAATTCAATATTCCTTCCCACATGAGCAGTGTTGTGCTGAAGGCTTATCTCCAGGGGTGGAAAGTGTTCCTGGTAGCCAGGCCTCCCTGCAGCATCAGACTCTTGGCTGCGGGCCAGCCCTCGTCCCCTTCCTTGCAGGCTATTGCCGTTTGTCAAGGACTCTGATTGTGTCTCTGATTTGTTCTGATTTTAGAGCAGTAGAGTTCACAGCCAAAAGCTGGCACCTGGGGCTGCTGTTCATACCCTTCAGTGACAGGACCACTGCCGAGTACGGAGGTGTGTTGCTCTGGCCCCAGAATAGCAAGATACAGTGTTTTGGGACGACTCGATAAGACAGGTATTCCCCAGAAAGTGGAGTTTCCAGGCGTACAGGTTACTCCTGCCGAAGCGCACACCGTTGTCATGAGGCCTTGTAAGTAGGGTCAACAAGTACTTGACAGCTGTTTTCTCTGGCTTGTATGCAGCATGTATACACGTATGTAGGCATGCGTGCATGCACTGTATATGGCTGCTACGCATTCGTGGTAATCCAGCTAACTTTTTGTTAGAGTCTACTGTGACAGTGATTTTGAAGGAGTCCTCACATGTTGAATGGCACGAAGGAATAGGAGTTGGAGTCTACCCTCCAAAGCTATGGATTTAACCAAACAAAAAGCAAAACTTGAATTTGCCATGTGCTCAGAGTACTGTGCCGAATCCGTGAGAGGGAATGTGTAGTCGTGGCATTAGATATTATGGGTAATCCTCCTGTGTCCTCCTGCACCATCCACTTGACCCTGACCCTGACCTGACTTAGAGTATAAAGGGGTTTTGCCTAGGCTGTCTGTGGGCACTAGACTGTTTATAGGAGAGCTGAGCACAGAAAGACTTTAGCATCCACTGGAAGGTCCTGGAGCCAATCTCCCATGAGCTTATGTACTAAGGAATTGTTGTATTTGAAGACAACCATTCAGTGGAAGGAGAAAGAGGGCAGAAAAGAACTGTTCTTTGAGACCCTGGGGAAAGGGAACCTTTGCAGTCGAAGCCTCATCTCTCTCTGAGACTGATGGGAAGAGAAAAATGGCTCTTTTCCCCAATAGGTAAAGTTCAGGGAAGATGGCTGGCATCCTGGTAAGAAATGGCATTCACTTCTGAAACAGCCAGGGCTGCTTGCTGACAAGGAATGAGGGGGTGGTGGTGGGAGATTAAGGTCTTGAAGGCCTGAATTAACCACAGTGAGGATTTAGGCTGGGCATTTGGAGATGATAAAAGTTTTATTGTTCAGGGTAAGGGCCTGGTTGGGCATATGAATTCATAATGGGCCAGGTCTCTGTGCTGGCCCAGGGACGCAGCAGAGGGGAGGGGCACCAGGATTGGGGCTATGTGACATTTTCAAGGCAGGGTTTCTGAGGAGGCAGAATTTAGAATGGCTGTGGAGCAGCCGGTCCTATGGCAAAAAGTGAAAGAAAGGGTTCCAGATTTAAGGCTGCCCACCAGAATGAAAGGGCAGAGGAACCAGAGGCCGCAGTGAGAACAGCAGATTTGGAATGAGGGCTGGACCACAAGGAGGTTAGAGACAGAGGAAGAGCTTCCCTGAGGTTGTTAAGTTCTGTCTGTGGCTGCCTTTACCTTCATTTACCTTTGTACTCCATGGAATTATTTATAAATGGACATGTATAACCAGCCACATTTGAAATAGCTAAAATCTCAGAAGAGCTGGGCTTCATGGTGCAGCTGGCTTGCCTTGACACTGATGAGGGAGGTGTGGAAAAGGAAAGAGATCACAGAGTCCAGCGCTATAAGTTGTTGGCACTGGGAGGAGCCTCTGCCTGTCAGCGACTGCTCTGAGGGCCCAGCTTGTCACCACTATCGAGGCGCCCAGCCGCTAGCCCTTATCTGCCTGCACACAGAGTTTAAACTTGAGGCACTGGCTTCCTGCAGGCCCCAGAGCTGTATCTTAGATGTGCAGTTGTGTGTGCCAGGAAGTTTCTTGTCCTCTGTCCACGGGCCTTTCCAAGCCATTTCTTAGTGGCCCTTTGTCCGCCAAGGAGGACCATCTCTGAGTCCTCAAGACTGGCGCCAGCCCTGGCAGATCTAAGTGCAGTTTGTGAGCGAGTGCCCACCGTCACTTATATCTTGAGTAGAGTACTTTGTGCAGCGTGTAAACTTTTCGACTGTGTGTAGCTGTCCTTTTTTCTCACCTATTTTCAAGCTTGGCCGAAGGCCTTTGCCTCCACTAACCCTTCTGTCCTGATGTCCTCCTAGATCATCTACTTTGACCCTGACCCTGACTGACACCCTTGCTTACAGCCTTTCACCTGGTCGACTCAAATTACTCTCATGCTGGACAACTGAAGGCATTCACCCAGCTAATGCTACAAAGCAGTCACGGGGCTGATGACCCGGGACACACGGGGTGGAAACCTGAGGGAGGTCAGGTTGCGAGCATGAGTACGGGGAGCAGGAAAAGCAGGACTGCCTCCTTTCCTGGACCCTAAACTGATCCTATTCCTTGCCTGGCTGCTGTGTCAATGTCCTTTCCTGAAAGCCAGGGCTCAGTCAGGGCCCAAGCAGGAGCCTGGCTCCCAGCCAGTCCTCACAGGAAGGAACAAACAGCCCTGCGCAGGCTTCAAGCCAGGTGGGGTAGAGCCGAGGTGCATTGTTTTGCAAGAAGAATCAAATGGGCTTTTTGTAAACAGCCTCATTCATGGCCATCTTCTCCCCCTTTCTCCTACTCCACCTGGGAGAGCATCATTAGTGCCTGGCTTGTGATTGGGTAAAATCAAGGGGAAGACGACAGCTAATGGGCTGCAGTAAGTAAGAACCTTAACCCTGGAACTAGGAGATGTGGGCTCAGAGTCATAGGGCTTTGAGAAGATCCTATCTCTTTGATCTCAGTTTCTCTTCCTGTAACATGAGGGCGCTCTGTGTGCTGGGCCCTCTGCACACAGCATCCTTCCCTGGCTGGTTTAAGCTGATTCTCCTTAACCTTGGCTGCCTTGGCCTAACTGCTGCTCCCACAACAAAGCATTCTGTGGCTTCCACCCTTGTTCCGCTCTAGCTCCTGCAGTAGCTTTCTGTCACTGTGACTAGATACCTGTGGAAATCAACATAAGGGTGGAAAGATGTATTTTGGCTCATGGTTTCAAGGGTTTCGGTCTATTGTCAACTGTGTGTGGTGCTTTGGGCCTGCAGCAAGAACAATATCAGGGCAGGGAGGGTGGGGGTGGGGCTCACCTTGTGATGGCCAGGGAGGAGGAAGAGAGGGAGGGGAGAGAGGAAGAGAGGGAGAGAGAGGGAGGAGGGCGAAGGAGGGAGGGAGAGGGTGAATGGAGGAGAGAGAATATACCCCAGTGACCTAACCTCCTTTAGATAGACTGCACTGCCTAAGAGTTCCACCACCTCCCAACAGGACATAGTTTGACCACTAAGCCTTTAACACGTGGGACTCCGATCCAAACTGTAGTAGCCTCCATTACAGACAGTGTGGTCACAGTCATGAGCAGGCTGAGGTCCCTGGGTTGTTTCTAAAAGGAATAAGCCAGGGACTGGGGGTATAACCCGGCTCGTGGAACGCTTACTGAGAATGCACAAGGCCTTGTGTTTCGTCCCCAGCACCACAGAAGCTGACATGGGGTGCACACCTGTAATCCTAATGCTAAAGAGGTGGAGAGGCGGGAGGATCAGGAATTTAAGGTCATGTAGTGAGTCTGAGGCCAGCCTGGGCTATGTGAGACTTTTTAACCCCCTCCCCCAAGAAATAACAGATGGGAAAATACTGACAGCCAGGTGCTTAGGATAGAGGTGGGAGTGCTTTAATGAACCATTTGCTATCACATACATCTCTGTCTATCTGCTTGGATATAGCTTAGATTATAAAATTGTTTTTATAAGTAGATTAAAGGCCTCTGCTTTAGAAATGTTCTGTCCCAGTATTTGTCCTTTGTAATATTCAATGTGCTATAGCAACAGCTTATAATTATCTATAGTTGTGGATGTGATTTCTACATAACAAGCTCCTTGAGGCAAAGACAAGGCTGACTTACTCATCCACATAAGAATTGGTGATAACTTAGCTGTCTTTATTTTGTGTATGTGTGTGTATATTTGTATGAATGGGTGTGTGTATTGTCTGTATGTATGTGGTGTGTGTTCATATCCAGGGCCCACATGGTGGCTCACAGCCATCTGTAACTCCAATTCCCAGGAATCTGATGACTTTTCTGGGCTCCACAGGTATCAGACATGTGGTGCACACACAGACACACACACACAAAGGCAAACACTCAAATGCATAAAATAAAAATAAATATGTACATTTAAAAAACAAAGTGAGATCTTACTAATTTTTATCTGTAGGAAAATTGAGAAAGTTAGAAAAGTTTGAATAAGAGGAGTAAAACCATTTAGGCTGGGCATGGGGCACACATCTTAACACCAACACTTAGGCTGAGGCTGGAGGATTGGGAGTTTGAGGGCAGCCTGGGCTGCAAGATTGTGTGTCAAAAACTCAGAAAGAAAGTAAAATAAAGTACTTTTTTAATTAAGAAATTATAATTTCTTAATTATACTACTCAGAAGTCATCCTAAGGGGTAGTTTAGGTGGACTTCAGCACTACCCAGTCTCTTCAAGTCTGTGTGTGTGTGTGTGTGTGTGTGTGTGTGTGTGTGCGTGCATGCCTGTGTTCTGTGCATGCCGCTGCGAGGCAGCGCTGTTTACCTTGGTGAACATGGATTGCATCTTCTTGCGTGTTCTCTAAGTAAATTAGAGCCCTCATCTGCCCTAGGGTTCCCAGCAGTCACATTCCAGTCTCAAGGCAAGAGTCCTGTGGGAAGTGCTGCCTATTGCTTCCACGGCTCTGGTGGTGGTTTGTCCCCAGGTTCCGTTGCGTTATTTCCAAAGACTGAAATAAAATATCAGGAACTTTGTTCTGAACTCACTCTTTGTCCTACTTAGGGTTACTCATGCTGTGATGAAACACATTGACCAAAGCCATGTGGAGAGGAAAGGGTTTGCTTGTCTTATACTTCCATATCACTGTCCATTATTGAAGGAAGTCAGGGCAGGAACCTGGAGGCAGGAGCTAATGCCAAGGCCATGGAGGGGAGGTGCTTACTGGCTTGCTCCCCATAGCTTAGCCTTCTTTCTTTCCTTCTTTCTTCCTTCCTTCCTTTATTTCTTTCATTTTGTTTTTTTGAGACAGGGTTTCTGTATGTAGACCCAGCTGACCTCAAACTCAGAAATCCACCTGCCTCTGCCTCCCAAGAGCTGGGATTAAAGGCGTGTGCCACCACCGCCTGTCTTCAGCCGGCTTTCATATAGAACCCAGGACTGCCAGCCCAGGGATGGCACCGCCCACAAGGGGCTGGACCCTCCCCCATCAATCACTAATTAAGAGAATGCCCTACAGGCCAACTTGGTAGAAGCATTTTCTCAGCTGAGGCCCCTCCTCTCAGACCATGACCTCTGCTTTCATCAAGCTGACATAAAGCTGGCCAGCACACTCCTCCCTTGTGCGGAAGGTCGCTGTCAGTCTGCCAGGTCCCACCTGGCCATGCTCCGCTGAGGTACTATGTGACACTCTCACCCACTGTAACTCACAAGATACGATATTCTGGGCATCATTTTTCCATGCGCGCACACTTGTCCAGAGGGGCTCCTGAGAGAGTCGGTCTGAGCATGTAAAGCTGTTCCAGCAGAGGTAGCACAGCAGAAGGAGACTCCTCCGGGGCGCGGACACACCAGGCCAGTGCCAGCCACAGCTAGTGGGGCAACCGTCACAACCAGAGCATACAACAGAGACTTTTCAGCGTAGTGGGTCCAAGTGACAGGAGATGATTTGTGCAGTGATTTCCAGTTGCACCTCTAAGAACTTAACAAATGTAGTTTCTTGGAACAACACATGTATCATCTTAGGGCTCTGGAAGCTGTCAGTGGGTTAGTGGACTGAATGGTGCCTTCCAAAGTGTCCTGAATCCCAGAATTTGAAAATACTGCTTAATATGACGAAAGAATGAACAGTGCTTTATATGGCAAAGGGGGTAGTTAAAGAGCTGGTGATACACTTAAACCCAGCATTCGGGAGGCAGAGACAATCAGGTCTGTGTAGGTTCAAGGCCAACCTAATATAGATAGTAAATTCCAGGGTAGCCAGGACTGTGTAGAGACCCTGTCTCAAAACAAACAACAGACAGATAAAGATCTTGAGCCTGGGTCATCTAGCGGGCCCCTAAATGCACTCATGTCTCCTTGCTGGGGATGAGATGTAGCTCTGTAGGTCAGTGATAGAGCACTTGTCTGACTCGTGCAAGACCCTGTGTTCTGTCTTCAGGCAGGCAGGCAAGCAGGCAGACACACACACACACACACACACACACACACACACACACACACACACACCTGTATGTGTAAGGAGAGGTAGAGGGATTTTATCAAAGAGGAGGAGACTGTGAGCCACGGAGGCAGAGATTGGTGTGGTGTGGCTATAACCCTAGGGAGGCCTAAAGCCCCTGGAAGCTAGAAGAGAAGCCAGGAGCAGGTCCCCAGGGTCCTCAGAGGGAGGAGTGCAGCTGGGCCAACACTTAGATCTGGGGCTTCTGGTCCCCAGCATAGTGGGGACATAAATGTGTGTTGTTTTAGCTAGAGGACGGTCCATGGGTCAGAGTGCAGGTGCTGGCAGGGCGTTCCTTCAGGAGGCCAAAGTTCAAAATGTGTCTCCTTGCCCTCCTTGACTCAAGGACCTGAGTCACTCTGCTTCTGTCGCCACCCTCCCTGGCCCTCCAGCTTTCTGTGACCCCACTGGCTTCACCTAGATAATGCAGAAAAGTCTTTCCATCCCCACACTGCAAAGTCCTCTTTGCAATGTAAAGTAACAGATTCAAAGGTTGTTGGCATGAGGGCATGGATGTTTTGGGGGTGGGGCCTTAGCACAGTCTGTAATCCTTCGGGGTATGGAGAGGAAAGGTAGGTCTGGTCACCCTCTCTCAGGGAGACCCCGGCAGAAGCTGTTCCTTCAAGCCTGGGAAAGGCAGGATCAAGGAAAGGAAGAACTGGGATTATGTGGACCAGGTTTCTCTCCCAGGTTCCTTTAGGCAGAAAACTTCACAAGTCTAGATGAGCAGTGATTAAAAAGGTGAGGGTCTGGGGCCAGCTTCGTGGCGCTCGGCACACCGTGTGGCACTTGCACACTGTCCAGAGGACATGAGTTCAATTCCCAGGTTCTACAAGGTAGCAGGAGAGAACCAACTCCCAAGAATGCTGCCTGACCTCCATGTGCATACCCCGGAACCTGTGACATCTGTACACCCCCTCCTAAACTAAAATAGTAATAGATGAGGGTGTGAACGACCTGGCTGGGATGAAGAGCTCCCTTGAAGTTTTTGAGGTGAGAGTGGAGCAGAGGGCATCCACCTTAGCTCACCAGGAAACTAAGCTAAAGGAACTTCGGCTTAGCCCTAGGAGGACGTTTTGTGCAGCCACCAGTTACAAAGCTGGTGTGGAGATATGTCACAGGAAGTGTGCATACTGTGAGGGCAAGAGGTGATGGACAGTGTGAGGGCTAGAGCTGCTAAGAGGTGATGGACAGGTTTTCATACTGAGAATTGCAGATTGCATGGCAGGTGCTGGGGTTCTTGTTGCAAAAGATAGAGGAAGCCCATAGGAGTGTTGACCAGAAGGGAGAATGAGGGGCCGAGGAGTGCCATGTTAAGCGCCTCCATAGAAGGAAGACAGCATGGGACCAAGTGACCACATGCCATGGCTACTGAAGGCAGGTGGGGTTTGAAGCCATTTGAATAGATATCAAGGGGCCGGAGAGATGGCGCAGTGGTTAAGAGCACTGCCTGCTCTTCCAGAGGACCCGAGTTGAATTTCCAGCACCCACATGGCAGCTCTCAATTGTCCATAACTCCAGTTCCAGGGGATCTGACACTCTCACACAGACATACCTCCAGGCAAAACACCAATGCACATAAAATAAAAATAAATCATATGTATGCATACATATACATATTCATTAACACATGCATGTCTATCAAGACTATCAAAACTAGAGTCCCGATTCTGTTTCTGCCTGTCTCTCCAGCTCTGGAAAAAGAATGATTTCTTTCCCAGAAGTAAATAAAACTTCCTGCTTAAAAAGGATGAGAAGGCATTCATTATTAATGTTTATTTTCGCATTTACACATGAAAGGCATGCTGACTTCAAAGCAGTAGATTGGGACCGGGAAAGAGAATTAATTCTTGACATTAAATTTATCTGCTGGAAAACACTCATGCCAGTTTTGAAAAAGTTCCTCATGGGTGAATATAAAGTTGGGAATTTCAAAAAGAGATTTAACAACCAACTAAAGGACGAGTAAACAATTTATTAGGACAGAAATGTTCGGGTTCCTAGGCACCCAAACTCATTTCAATGGAAATTTTGGTTTTTGTTTTGGAGGGTGATTTTTTTTTTAACACCTATGTAAGAAGGCTACACTTTTCTAAATTTTTGTTCTTCACATTGCATTCATCCCATCACAACATTCTGGAACCCAAGAGAAAAGACTGAAGCCTTGGGGGACGAGCTGGGGCACAGTGTAAACCGCCATGTCCTGCAATGACTCGGCTTCTTACTGGCCAGGAACAGGGCTAGCAGCTGGACCTAGCACGTGTTCTCTGGAGCTGAGCTTCACAGGCATCACCAGGCAAGCCTGTGAAAATGCAGTCCTGAGCCCTAGCCCACACATACCCTTATCTGGGCTGGGCTGGCCTTGGGATCAGTGTTAGTAATAGTCCAGCCTGTCCATCCACACTGTAAGTTTTGAGGACCTCTGCCTGAAGGAGGTTTCCCTCTTGAGGTCAGGCTTGGCTTGAAGAGCTTCATCCAAAGCCAAAAGGGATCCTGCCAGTTCCTTAGTGGAAAAAAGATCCTGTTCTTTTGTGTCCCTTTGACCCAGGAGAGAGCTGTGCACTGACTCAGCATTTTCCACAGGGAAGTTCTGGCCCTATCATTCCCTGCCACGCAACTAATTCATAAATAGCCTACAATTCTAGCATTTTTGTGTTCTAAATTGATATAGAAGTCAAGTCTTGAGATGTCACTGGCTTCTTTCATTGTGTGATGGGGTCTTAGGGCTTTATTGTTGTCAAGAGACACCATGACCATGGCAACTCTTAAAATGGAAAACATTTAATTTGGGCTGGCTTACAGTTCAGAGATTTAGTCCATTATCATCATGGCAGGGAGCATGTCAGCATGCAGACAGACATGGTGCTGGAGAGGTAGTTGAGAAATCTACATCGGGATCCACGGGCAACAGGAAGAGAGACACTGGTCCTGGCTTGAGATTCTGAAACCTCAAAGCCTACCCCCAGTGACATACTTCCTCCAACAAGGCCACACCTCCTAATAGTGCCACTCTCTATGGGCCTGTGAGGGCCATTTTTGTTCACACAACCACAGATGGCATTCTTCAGTTTTTCTTTACCCCCTAAGAGGAAAGGCCTATGAAGGCATTATGGTTTGTTGGACATCAGGAAATATCTTCTCATCTCCAGAGCTTCAGAAAGCCCCTCCTTGGTTTGGTCCAAGAGAGAAATGGGTACAGATGCTGAGCTGAGCACCTGTCCAGAAAGCTCTGCCTGCTCACCTTAATAAGTAATGAAAGTCATGGCTGGGCAGGTAATCCCAACACTCGGGGAGACAGACGCAGGCCAACCTGGTCTAGAAAGTGAGTCCAGGACAGCCAAGGCTACACAAAGAAACCTTGTCTCGAAACAAACAAACAAAAATAATGAAAGTCACCGTTCACCTGTGTGACTTGAGGGAAAGGACAATAATGTGAGCAGAATGACAGACAGGCTTGACTATGTTCTCAGTTTCAGTGTTGCTGGCATGCCGGAAGAGTCAGCTCCTCGTGCCTCTCATATTCCTCTGTAACATAGAAAATGAGGTCACTGCCTGTTCCTACTGCCTGATCATCGGGCCATGTTGAGGAGACTTTGAACTTTTCAGATGAAAGATGACATGAAACTCCAAAGTGAAGAGCTGGCTGCAGGACGAGGATGGAGGACTGCTGAGTCAGTGCAGGGTGTGAGGATGTCCTCTGCCGTGGAGCTCTGGGGAGATGCTGGTCTGGTGAAGGACAGAACCACACCATCACACACACAGAGGCGGCCTAGTGGAGTGGCTGCAGCAGAGCCTTGGAGTCTGAATCAGGATTCGGGGGCTGAGGGACATGGCACATTCCTTAGGTGATTCTGATGCACCCCAGAGTTTGAGGAGCATCTCTACCTTGCCAGCATGCCTTTAAACACCTCTCCCCAAATGAGCAGCCCCCCAGAAAACTCCTTTCCCACTCAGCAGCCCTTTCTGTTCAGGCATCCTGTTCATCGCACACAGAGCAGGTGGCACTCTGCTGAACGAACCCAGCTCTTCCTTCACAGCCAGGTCACACATCACCTTCTGGCCCGACCTTTTCAGGCTGAAAGAATACCAGACAACCTGCAGAGAGTGGGGTGTTTCTCCATGCCTACACGGAAACACGACCGTGGAGTTTTTAGAGGGGGAAAGTCACAGAATATATTCTGATTCTCTTTTCTCTGAATGTTGATAAAAATATATGCACATACAGCTCAACTTATAGAAAGGTTTGAAGAAAACATGTACCTATTAATGGAAGTTTACTTGACCCATTTGTTATTTATATTTATTTATGTAATTTTCAAGTTTAATAGCAGTAATAAGAGAGTAACTCCCTGCGTACTTGTCGTCATAATCCTTGTAATAGTGTGTCACCTTTGTGCTTGCCGCTTCCCACAGTATGCTGCAGTGAGCTTTGTAATGACAGAGGCCTGTGCTGCGTCTGCCTGTCAGCAGCACTCAGCATTATCCGTGACACTTAGTGGGTGTGGAATACACATTTATTGGGTTTTAAAGATAAAAAAAAAAATGGACCTGGTGTTGAATGCCTGTAGTCCCAGAGTTCAGAAGGCTGAGGCGGGAGGACTGTCAGTTTGAAACCAACCTGGCTGTCTTTTGAAGAGAGGGAGGGAAGGAAAGAAAAATCTGAAATGCTTAGGAGTCTCAGATGGTCATCGGGGGAGGGCATCAGGTCTTGTTTGATGAGTGGCTGGTGGTCAGTGGACACTAGCAAGAAGGAAATGCTGTGTGGACCACGATTTCCCCTCACCAAAGAAAGAGTTTGGCAGTGAAGGGAGAAAGAGGACTTAAAGGTGGGTCCGTGGGCCATGGCCGCTCATGTTTTAAGGACATGGCTCCTCAGTTCTACAGCCCATGTCTGCCAAAGAAACTGCTGCTCTTTGGAGGTAGAATAAAACATGCTGTTCCTTTGCAGTACATAAAGAAATGGGCTCGTTTTCAGCAGTGTCCTTAGTATCCCCATTTCTGTCTCTCTCTGTCCAGCACTGTGAAAATGCCTCCGTGGTCTCTCTGGAAGGTCCTGCCACCTTCTAGGCATACACTTTGTCTCACATTCACAGAGCAGCTTCTCAGACTGTAAATGCAGACAGCTATGGACAGGTGGCCACTGTCTGTGTGCCATTCTGAAGCAGCTGTCCTGTGGCCAAGCGCGGCTCTTCACTTTGACCCACTTCAGCCACACACGTGAGAACTGAGGTCCTATCCTTTACTACCAAAACCAGAAACATACCCTGCGCCAGGTTTCTGGTAGAAATTGGAGCTTTTCAGTCACATGATTTGGAGAAGTTAGAAGCTGAACTGGTGGCTATATCAGGAAAGAACAACAAATGAGAGGTTTACAATGTTTGCATCCAAAAAGTATTGTTCTGCCTTCTAAGACCGTGAGTTTAGAACTGAGGACATAGCTTCACACTAGAGCATTCACCTAGCGCACTCAAGGCCTTGGACTCAATCCCCAACACTGTTCTTTTTAAGTAACTTTAGATCTGGAGAGACAGTTTAGTACTGAATGCATACTACTCTTGCGAGGACCCAATTTTGATTCCTAGCACCCCATCAGGTAGATCACAATTGCCTAGAAGTCAAGATCTGGGGGATCCGGTGCCTCTGGCTCCAAGGGTACCTATATTCCTGTGCACAAACACATACACATAAATTTTAATTGCATTCTTCTGCATTTATTTAAGGGTAAGGTCACCGTGCCATGGCGCATGTGTAAAGATCAGAGGACAACTTGGGGAGTTGGTTATCTCCTTCCACTTAGGTTCTGAGGATCAAAGTCAGGTCATAAGGTTTGGGGACAGACATCCTTAACCACCAAACAGCCTCACTAATACCCTAAAACGTGATGATTTTAAAGTAATATTTTAGAATAATCTTAACACTGGGTCTCGTTAAGAAATGTTCTTAGATATATTTTTTTTTAATATTGACTATTGTAAGAGTTGGGATGATTGTAGAGGAAGAAAAGACAGGTCACTCAATAAACATTACAAATCTACTTTGGCCATGCATTACAATGAAAAGACGAATGTTAAGTGACACTCCCCCTGTTCCTGGCCTTGAACTCATGGTTTTAATATACTCTGCCATACTCTTGAAAACGCATAAATCTAATAAACTGGAAGTGACTGGTAATTGATTATTACTCACTGGCAGCCTCATTAGGACACTGTGTGCGCCAGAAGTGGGAAGCTGACTGGAGGTCCCCCGTGTCCCTGTGTGGAGGCTGAGTCTACACACTGTCATTTCTCCCCAAGAAAGCCAGGCTTCTGCTTTATCTCCTGCATGCATTGTGCCTGCACGTCCTTTTCACCCTGTCCTAGTCTTCTCTACTGGGGCCAATCTCAAGGCAGCCCTGAGGACTGCATGGCTCCCCCTTGTTCTCTAGATATACTGTGCTTGCTGCAGTGGAAGAGCTGGCAAAGTGCAATGTAAGAAACTGAGTCACTGTACTCCTTTCTTGGCTCCTTTGAAGCCATTTGTATGAGTCACTGTAGGCTGGGTGGTGTCAAATTGGCTGAGCTTCCCAGCAGATTACACCAGTTTCTCTAGTCACGGCGGAAGCCCCTCTCCACGATACAAGTTGTTCCCAGGGACAGGAGTTCTTTGTCTGGTGGGAAGGAGCTGGGGTGATCAGAAGGAAGTGTGGGGCCTGCCTGGATTGGAGTCGCTTGCTGACTTATGGTAAGAGTTGGGAGGGATGTGTGAGGGGAGGAAGCCGGGTTCGTCAGCAAACATTACGCATCTAGTTTGACTGTTGGAGAGAATTGAAAAGACATTAGGATGGGGATGTGCCTCGCTGCACTGTGGGTCTGCCATGTTGAAGCCACCTGAGGAACCCTCTGTGTGTGGTGTTCTCAGCCTTATCAACACTGGTGCTTGCTGGGTTTCGACCACTGGTTAAATCTAGAAGTTGGTATTTGACTGGAGAGCCAAGGTCACATGACAGGGATACAGTGATCCACCCTCTCTGAGCAGGGACTGGAGTTCTTTCATGGCCAGAAACTAACAGCTTTGCCTTAAGGATGCCTCCTGAATACCCCAGGAGTTGGCGCCAGATGGGTGGGAGCTGTCCAACATTTCAGCCTACTGTTTCTCTGCCTGCTGGAAGGAATGGAACGTGCTCTGGACTTCTTGGCTGATTGGAGGCCCACAAGATGACTCAATGAGTAAAGGCATTTACTCATTCAAGTCTTAGGGTTTCTGTTGCTACGAGGAATCACCATGCCCTGAAAGCAGGTTTTGGATGAAACAGTTTATTCAGCTTACACTTCCACATTGCTGTTCATCATTAAAAGAAGTCAGGACAGGAACTCAAACAGAGCAAGAACCTGGATGCAGGAGCTGATGCAGAGGCCGTGGAGGGGTGCCGCTTACTGGCTTGCTCCTCATGGCTTGCTCAGCCTGCTTTCTTACAGAACCCAGAAAGACCTGCCAATGCATGGCACTACTGACAACGGTCTGGGCCCTCCCCCGTCAGTCACTAACTAAATGCCTAAGTGGATCTTATGGAGGCATCTTCCCAATTGAGGTTCCCTCCTTTAAGATGCCTCTAGTTCGTGTCAAGTTGACATAGACCAGGCAGCAGAGCAACCAAACCTGACTCTCTGAATTCAATCCCAGGACCCACGTGACAAAAGGAGAGAACTGACTCCATACAGTTTGTCCTCTGACTGTCACAAGCCTGCTGTGGTGCATATGTGCATGCCAAGCACACGTGCACACGCACACAAAGAAATAAATGGAATCTTAAATGCACTACTTAGTTGTGCGCTGTGTTCCAAGGAAACTGACACAGCTCAGGGTCCTTGTCTCTCGGGTCTTTAGGTGTGACAACTTCATGACCAATTCTAAGGGCCCAAGGCCCTTCAGACACTGTCTACAGCTATTTGCCCAGTTGCACACATGGCAGAGATTCAACCTAGCACAGCAGGGACATGCTTCTTCCTAGACTGCAGTGCCTTGGAAATCAGAACAGTAATCAGAGCTTGCTTGGGAGCGTAAGAGCACGTAGGCTTGGGAGGCGCTGAGCCGTGTGTCGCCCATCCACGCTGGTTAGTCCGTGCCCCTCCACTATCAGCGTGGTGACCAGAATCTCAGTCGCAGCCGAAAAGAATGCTGGCACACTGGACGGTGTCAGACCTTCTCCGACAGAGTTTTACTCTCCAGCCCTTTCTGGATTCTGTAGTAACTGCCCCTTCTGTTCAGACGCGTCACAGCAACCAGCCTCCACATCATGCTGTTATTAGTCTTCCAGCTCTGTAGATTACTTTCCGTTGGTGAGTTAAGTCAGCACTGCTTGGTGACGTGTGGGGAACTGTACCAGTCTTCTTTGTAGCGCACAGTGGACTGTGTCTTTCTGCCAGGTGACCCTGTGTATAACATGTAAATACTTCTTAGTGGGCACTTAGCAGGCACTGGCTGAAAGGGCCAATTGGGGTAAATTGTACCTTGGCCAGCCAGATCATCTCAAAGCTCCTGTCATCTTCCATGGCCAAATGATAGCCGCTACTCACAGCAGGTAAATGCAGGGTGTGTCTGTGTCCAATAGGTGTGTTAAACTGGAAGTAGAGAGCACTCTGTGCTCATGAGTCACGACCACAGAGGGAGCTCTTCCTGGCTTTGCCACAGTCCTCTTAAATACTGGTGTGCTCTAGCCACCTCTCAAAAGTCCAGGACTCCTCAGAGAAATGTCATCTCAAGACTGGGATGGGGAGAGTCCTTTTGGCCTAGAATATCTTACTGTGTCAGAAATTGAGGACCAGGCCACTGGAGAGGTGGCTCAGTGGCTAAGAGCACTGGCTGCTTTTCCAGAGGGCCCAGGTTCAATTCCCAGCACCCACATGGCAGCTCAGAGCTGTCTGTAACTTTGCTTTGTTCCATTTTATGTGAGGTGCTTTCAGATAGCCTTTCTCATTTGATTCATTTGAGCAAGAAGCAGAGAGACAGGAGGAAGCAACCAGCAGCAAGACTTTCAACTAAAGAGCAAGGCACCAGGAGGAGTCCTGAGCCCCTGTCAGTGTATGAGGGTACTGAAGGCTGTACAAAAGATGCCACACTCAGGTGCATGCTGGGACTCTGGGTCATCCTGCTGCTGGCACCCAGCTACTAGAGGGGAACATCTGGATCCTATTTAGAGGCCACTGAAGGGACCTTTTAAAACCAGAAAGTCAGTAGGAGTCTGAAGCACCTGAACAGAAACTGTACAGTAGCTACCTTGGCAGTTGTCATGAACTCTTCGTTGCCTGGCCCAGGCTTTCTGTGGTCATTCACTACCCTGTTTGAGGTGGGTCCTTTGCATAGTTGGTTGGTTGAAACCTAGAGCCTTGTTCGCACTAAACAAGCATTCTCCCACTAAGCTACACCATAGCCAATCCTGAAAGTCAGGAATATGTTCATTGTAGAAAAAAAAACAAACTATTTTTTTGGTTTTTTGAGATAGTTTCACAGTGTACCTGGCTGTCCTGGAACTCACTCTGTAGACCAGGCTAGCCTCAAAATCAGAGATCCATCTGACTGTACCTCCCAAGTTCCAGGATTAAAGGTGTATGTCACCACAGCCCAGCCATTATTGAAAAAAAAAATTTTTAATCCAGATAAATCTAAAGAAAAAAAGTTAAAAATCTCCTATAATTTCACCACAGACAGAAAATTAAAATTGCAGAATATACCCTTATATGACTGTTCCAGGCCTGTTTGTTGTTTGGTTCAGTAATACAACCCCTTAAAATGTGATATGAACATACACCGTCACCTGTTTTCCCAGGACTTTTCAAAAACACTTTCCTATTTATTGGTGGCATACACATGGCACAGCATGAATGTGGAGAGGTTAGAGGTCAACTCATAAAAGTCAGTTCTCTTCTCCTCCCCTCTGGGTCCTGAAGGTCAAGGTTGTAAGGCCTGGAGGCTAGCACCTTTACCTCCTGAGTCTCCTCAGCAACAATTCTGTCAGGGTGGTTCTGTGGGATTTTTAAGATTTCTTACTCGTATTGATGTGTATTAAATATGCAGTGTGTGTGTATGTGTATGCATGTATGCACGTGGGTTCTTGTGGGAGGGGTACCTAAGGGGACCAGAAGATGATGCTGGATTTCCTAGACTTTGAGTTACAGGCGGTTGTGAGCTGCCTCTTGGGAGTGCTGGGCCCCTGAACAAGCAGCTAGTCCTCTCCACCACTGAGCCATCTCTCTCGCCCCGGCCCTAGCATTGTTCTGATGCAAGGAACAGCCAGCTCTATGGACACCTTGAACAGGTGTGTGTTGGGGGATGGGGAGTATTTTGCTCATGTGATGGGAACCTGGAAGAAGGAAGTGCAGGCTGGTAAAAGAACGTAAGGTCCTACCTTCTAGCTCACTTAAGCTGCTCTGCTACCTCCTGGCCTCAAAGTGACTCTGCTCTGCTACCTCCTGGCCTCAAAGTGACTCGCTCTGAGGGAGGCTAGGGAAGCAAGGATCTCCATCCCTGGCCTCCTTATGGAGACAGGAAGGGAAGAAAAACGGAGGCTGAGTCAGCAGCTCCTAATGCCGAAGATGGCTGGAATACATCTAGACTGAATCTCGTAAGAGGTGTAGTTTAGATGGACTATGATGTGTTTTAACCATTTGTTATTGAGCATTTCTGGTGCTGGTTTTTCATGATTATAAATCTGCCTATGCCTAAAGCTGGGTGTGGTGGGGCATATATGTGAACTCAGCACCCTGGAGATGGAGGCAGGAGGAAGAGGAGTGCAAAGCCAGTCTCAGCTGCATAGTGAAGGCCAGAGGAAGCTGTTGAATCCATATTTTGAAACAAGTAAATAAATGCCTGAAGTTTGGACCTATCCAAAATTGCTGATTTATTATAGAATTCCTAGACATGGAGTTAAGGTCAAAAGGTGTATTTAAAACATAAAACCTTTTAATTTTTTTCTTTTTCTTATCAATTTGCCCTTCAAAAAGGCAAGAGTGGGCCAGTGAGCTCCAGCTGATAAAGGTCCTTCTGCCAGGCTTCATGGCCCAAGTTCAATCATTGCCACACACAAGGGTGGGGCCAGAACTGACTCCTCACAGCTGCCCTTTGAACTTCACACACACACTCCATGGCTCATGCACCCATACACAGGCATGAACAAAATAATAAATGTAAAAAAGTTTAAAGGCAAAAAAAAAAAATTTAAAGGCAAGGGTGTCTAAACCCTTACCAGTTGTCTTTAAGAGTGACTCTCTCATAGCTCCAGCGGTAGATTTTGTCATTAATTCCTATGATTGTTAACTATGAGCTCACTTTACTTTAGCTATGACCATACTCCGAACTACTCACCAGCCTCATAAGACCCAGAGCAGAGTCCCTGAAGGGGCTGGGCCAGTCCTCGCTCTTCTCCATTGGCGCCAAGGTCAGCTGCAGGCCCAGCATTCAGTCTCACAAGCCGCACCTCACTCAACCTGTCCCTGTATTGAAAGTCCTTTTGTTTTCCTTATTTGAGCTGGGATCTTCCCACATAGCCCTGGCTGTCCTGGCACTCACTTGTAGATCAGGTTGGCCTCAAATTACAGCAATCCTCCTGCCTCTGCCTCCCAAGGGCTGGGATTATGGGCTGTGTGCTTCCGTCTTGTCCTGCCATCTCATCTTGGTTGTCATTCAAAGCCATCCTGACTTGTCTAGATAGATCTCTACTTGGGATCTGGCTTCATCTGAAATAGCTGTCCCCACATCCTACCACACCACCTCAGGAAGGTGAGCTGACAGGTTTTTGTCATTGTCTGTGACGGAAAGCAGGGTGTAGCTCAGTGTAGCTCAATGGGAGAACTCGTGTTTTGTGCATGTGGAGCCAAGAGCAGGGGATTGGGGGTGGCAGGGGAGGGGAGCAGACAGCTTAGCCTTCCTGTAGAGAGAAGGCTAAGAAGATAGTGTCAGTAGATCCCAGGGCTATTTTAATCATATTAAGCTGTTGTGACACGAGGCAGTTTCCTGGGAAATAGTCAAAAGGGCAATTTACCTCGGGCATCACCACTGTTCAAAATACTTATTAACTAGTGAGCACATAGCCACTGTGTGAGTCAGCCTTCGTGATGGTATAATACCTGTGGTGGAGTCCATGCACACAGCAGGTGCTAAAACGCCCACACCCATAGGCAATGTAAGCAAAGGCGTGGGAGCCGAGCAGGGCAGTTAGGTCAGCCACCAGTGTCTCACAGCACCCCCCTAAAACAAGAGAAAGAACATTCCAGAGTCCTTCAGGACCTCACCCAGGCCTAAGAGCTGACTCCAGAGTGTGAGAGGCACTGTCTTAAGGACACTGGGCTCTCTAGGTGCTTTCCTGGGGTGTGATTTTACTCCCTTGTTAATTATTACCACCACCAGAGAAGGGAAAGGAAAACTAAAATCCATGAAGCATCTGACTTGAATGGAGCTACCGCCAATACACTGTCACTCCGTTTAACTCCCGAGTCAGGGCTCCTTCCAGATCCCTCCCTGACTCCACCATTGAATGTGGCTTCCTGTCACACAACTCTTAACAAGCACCGCCTCCAGTCTTCTTCCCACCTGAGTAGCCGTCTCTGTTAGGCCTTCTAAGATTCTCCTGCAGTCAGAATTGCAGTAACCACCTCTGACCTGTAAACCACTAACCTGAAATGTCCAAAGTCAAGGTCTGTGTGGCTACCACACTACCTAAACTTTGGCCTTCATAATATCTGTCGACAGGTCAGTTTATATTCTATAAAGTTGTTTGTATCCTAAATTAGTCATTTACTCTCCCTCTTCCGTGAATTGTCTGTAGCGGTCCTTGTTTCATACCCCACGGTGATGGCTAAAAGACACTTGTGTGTTGTAGTAAGAACTTCCGCCCTGGAGAGGCCACCACCCCTGGGACATTGGTGGTGGGTCCTAGGAGGCAGAGCAGGGACTGGGGCGTGTGACATCGTTTTCCTCACTTTCCATGCTCCACACTGCCTGAGGGCATAGCTCAATGTACTGGAGCGTTTGTTGACGCGCACCACACCACAGGGCTGTCTATTTGATTGAAGTTTCTTCTCTAGAGTCTGTATTCCCCCTACTCACAGCAACGACTTGGGAAATCCTAAGTCATTTTCTCTTTCTGAATCCAGTCCTTCCCATGTGACCTTTTTTTTTCTCTCCAGACAAAAACTTAAGAGTGGACTATCTTCAGCTTTTTTTTTTTCCTGTTGGTACCAAATTTCCCCCTTTCTTTTCAGTATAGCAGGAACACTCTGCTTGCTTAACTGCCTTTGGTGGATCTTCAAAACCTTCAGGCAGGGCACATCTAGTGTCTCATGTGTCTGTGAGAACATTAGTATTGTGTATATGTCTGAGGTCAGTACAGATTATCTCAGGAGCATGACCCATGAGAATTCATCAAGCTTCCCAGATGTTAGACATGGTTGCTAGATGTTAGCATCTCTCAGATGCTACAGCCACAAACAGTTCACAGAAGAGCAATAACTATAGAAATAAGTTCACCATTACTAGTCACCAAAAAGTAATAATTAAAAGAACAACAGAAGTATAAATTTTATTAAATCAACACATTTAAAAACAGTAAGAAGCTGGAAGGCTGGTTCATGCCCATAATCCCAGCACTCAGGGAGACAGAAGCAGGCAGTACACTGTGAGTTTGAGGCCAGCCTGGTCTACAGAGTGAGTCCAAGACAGCCAAGGCTATCTCATAAAAATAAAATAAAACAAACAAAAACCAGTAATACTCAGGGCCTGGGCATGATTTTACCAAAAATATTTTAGATCATAGTATTTAGTTCAAGGCTCTTGAACATGAACAAATTTTTTTGGTTTGGGAGGGGGGTCCTCCCCTCCTCCTGAGGCAAGGTTTCTCTGTGTATCTCTGGCTGTCCTGTCCTGGTACTCACTTTGTAGACCAGACTGACTCTGAACTCAGAGATCCTCTTGCCTCCTGAATGCTGGGATTGAAGAATGCACCACCATGCCCAGCATGAATAGAATGTTTTGAAGTTCAAACAGTTAAAGAGGACCAACTAGCCTCTCTCCAGCCCTTGAATTCATAGGGCTGGATGTGATGAGGTTCCAAATGATCTGCTTCTTAATTTTTACACAAACTTGCACAATATCCTCTTAAACCAGAACTACAGAGAACTAAAACAGTCAATAGCATGAGAGAGAAGGGCCTCGTGTACTTTGAACAAGTTTTTGAAAGACCCTGATGCTCCCAGCGAAGAATACTGATAGAGGTGGGATTACAGATTTGGTCAGAGCTCTGGAACCATAAGTAGCTACTTCCTCATTAGAACCAAAAAGCAAACAAAAGAAAAACAGTCTAATTTTTTGTTTGTTTGTTTTAGATGCTGTTTTGGAGGTTTCTGGTTTATCTGTTGTTTTTTGAGATAAGATCTCACATGGCTCAGGCTAACCACAAACTCACTATTGAGCTCCTAAACTTTCTGCCTCTGTCTCTGAAGTATGGTGACAAGAAGAGTGCGACACCGTTCAGTTAATGACGTATGTGATGCTTGGTCTTAATTGCCAACCTGACACAGTCCAGAATTACCTAGGAAGAGTGACTCAGTGGGGGCTTATCTAGATGGAGCTGGCCTATGGGTGTGTCTGTGGGACTTATCTTGATCACCCACAGGTGATCCTATTCCCTAGGATCTTGAACTGTGTGAGTGAAAAGACTCCACTGAGCATAAGCATGATTGCATCCATTCAGTCTGCTCTTGACTGTCTCCAGATCCTGGGACCTTGGCTTCCCTTGCAGTGTTGGGCTATGGCCTACAGCTATGAGCCAAATAAACCTTTTCTTCCTTAAGTAGCTTTTGCCAAAGTATTTTGTCACAGCAACAGGGAATAAAACTAAGATAACACAACAAATGTCAATTTCCTGTTTTTAGTAATTGTCTGTTTTTAGTAATTTAGCCTGTTACTGGAGGAAGTGGAGAACTTTACTTTTGTTTGAATTTTGAGTCTCAAATCACTTTAAAGTAAAAAGTTTGCAAAAATTGAAGAAATGCTGACTTATGCAGCACTTGGAATTCTCTTCAGTGTTTCGTAGAAAGGATAACATGATGTAAGACCTCTGAAAGTTGTATGCTGAGTTAAATTTCTAAATGCCGCAATTCACTTGTAACAATTTCATTTGTGTGGGGGGGGGTTGGTACTGTTGTTTTAATTATAATGCTGTTACCAAACAGTATATTATATTCACACAAAAATAAAATTCTTTAGAGAATTTCCCTCTTGACCATGCACCCAGAACTGCTGGTGATGTGGCTTTTGCCTCTTTTTAGTCACACCTTTTGCCCACACATGCCTTCTGGGTAGACTCTTGGCTGTCCCCCCTTTCTTCCTCATTCGTTTGTCTTCCTCTCACCCTCAATCCAAACTCTGCTTTCCCCCAAAGCCTCTTAGCAGAGCAGAGTGGCTTAACCAGCTTAGTGTGTCTCCCCTGGTCATTTCTCTCACTTGCCCAGCCTGAGTCTCATGGCTCCCTGGAGGCCACATGCCTCGGACAGTGACTGGCATGCAGTCCTGCGTGTGGAGCACACGCTTCAGCCGAGGAGCACGGAGTGGGGAAGGAAGGAGTGTGGAGGAGTCTCCCCAGTGTTCCCGGCAAACACTTTTGTTTACTCATTGTCTTACACTAATTTTCCTTCAAACTAAAGGTCAAAAAGGCTTCTACTGAACCACACAGCTAAACTAAACCCTGAATTAATACTCAAAACATTATCTTCTGGCTGGAGAGATGGTTCAGTGGTTAGGAAAGTGTGGTGTTCTTAAGGAGGACCCTAGTTTGGGTCCCAGCACCCATATTATGTGGCTCATAGCCAACTAGAGCTGCAGCTCCAGGGCACCTGATGCCCTCTTCTGACTTCCCCAGGCACCTATTCAATTTCATGTAGATTTTGGTAATATTCCCCCTCACTCTTTTGAGGTACTGGCAATTAAACCCAGTGCCTTACACAACTCAACTGGCCTTATAGCTGAGCTGTATCCTCAGCTCTGTCCATCCTTCCATTCATCCCTTCTTTCTTCCATTTTTCTCATTTTGAAACAGAGTCACTAAGTTGCCCAAGCAGGCCTTGAACTGTGACCCTCCTGCCTCTTCTCTTTTTCTTGGTCCAGTGTTTAACAAAGCAGGGGGATATTCCCCAGCTCCCGAGCCTCCTTGCATAGAGGAGATCTAGAACTGACTTAGAATGGATAGATCCTGAGTTCTGAAGGAACGTGGAGCGTCTCAAACCAACAAGTACAAGTCTACGTTTAATCTACGTTGCACTTGAAATTTTAACTAAGGGAATCTGACCTCACTGCTGTACAGGCTGCCGCAGACACAGGTGGCCCTGATGACAAACTCCTGCTCTCCTTCCTCAGCATTCTTTTGGCTGGGACTCCCGAGTCACTTGCAGGCCTAGCCTCTGTCCCCACACTCCCACAGAATGACTCAGGCTTCCTTCATTCCTTCTTGTGCACACTATGACTGTTTCATTAAATTCTGGTCATATCATTAACTGGATGGCCACCCTACTCCTGGAAAACAGCCGCTCCCTTGGCTCTGGAGACTTATCCACCTGGCCCAGCCCTAACATTCCTCCAGGTCTTAGTCACAGGTCTCCTGTTCACTCTGCCAAATAAAAGTGACAGTGAACACACGTCCTATACCCCATATTCCCTGTTTGCACTCCTCTCTGACATCCTGTCATCTTAGAGGCCCAAACTGGGGACCCCTTCCCCCCAGAATTGCCTGCCAGCCAAACCCCTACTTAAGCCCCCACTCATCCTATATACACCATTGGGGTGCCTGGAAGCCAGATACGCTGTTCTAATGATGGGGTTTCTGGATCTTTTATGAATGGCTTCAGCCAAACAAAAAGACTCCTTAAAGACAAGACCAGGCCTTAAAATAAGGCTGGTGCTACTAGGGGCTTCACTGTGTTGGGCATATGAGTCAGTGGTTAGCAAATGTTCAATGTTTGAAAGTAAGGCTGATTGAAACAGTAGCTGAGAGGCGGGGTGGGGACGACCTCTGGAATTCCTTCCTCCTCTTACTCAGAGGATGAAATCAGAGTGCAATGTTCTGCACTATAGCTATGCAGATGTCAGTCCGCTCTTCCTGTTGGTGTGATGGTATTGGAAGGAGCTGACCTGGGGTTGCCAGTGGCTGATCGTGACTGTGGACAAATCACTTGAACCCAGGGCTTTCAATATGCAGAACTGACTTGGTGATTAAGGCCTTAGGGGGAGAAATGCTTTCACCTACATGAGTGATACTCCCAATAGGCATTTCAGGGCCTGTGATAGGTCAGAAGAGAAGCTACAGGAAGATAGGTGGGCCTTCTGGAACCTCACCAGTGTGCTTCCTCAAGGTGGGATCTGTCTCCATCTGGGAGTGACCGTGTAAGGTGGGCAGAGGGCAGAGTACTGAGATCATGAATTTGGAATGATGATCAGCTAGACAGAGGACAGAATCAAACAAAACTGCATCTTAAGCTTGTTCTGGACAGCTTCATGGCAGGCTGTCTGGTGGAAAGGCTGGAGGATAAATGAGCAGTTTGTACCCTGTCAAAAGGTCAAGGGGATAAAACTGGGAGGATTCTAAGGGGGCACTGAAAGAGGGGAAGGAAGGAAGAAAGCAGAGAAAGAGCTGAGTGAGCTTAGGGCCAGAGGAAACATACTAATTAGTTCATAAAATCCAACGTCAGAGAAGGCCAAGAACTTAACACTGTCCTAGCTGACCACAATACACCTCATATCAGAAGAGATGTTCTGGTTTTTTGTTTGTTTGTTTGTTTTGGTGTGTGTGTATGTGTGTTTGTATGCATGTGTATGTATGTGTGATTTCATGCACATGTGTGCTGTGGTGCATATGTAGAAGTCAGAAGATAATGTGGAAGAACTGGTTTTCTCCTTCCACTGTGTGGGTGCCAGGGATTGAACTCAGGTCATCAGGCTTTGCTGCAAGCATCTTTACCCACTGAGCCATGTTGGCGGCCCAAATGTAGTTTTAAAGGAATACAAAGTAACTTGGATGGTATGTATCCCCAGAGACTTGGACAGGCTTTGGTAGCATGGAGAGCCACAGAGGAGATGCCAGACCCAGTAGGACTCTGGAAACAGGAATGTTCTCTTCCCAACATGTCTTAGCATCTCCCATAGCTCCATTTCCTGTCCCTAGGCCACCTGGGATGATCAGCTATCTGTCCCTCTGAGCCTGCTAGGAGGAAAGACACTCCTGGAATGTGGCCATCCTGAAATCCCTCCCTGAGTAACCTGGAGAACTGCATTCTCTGCTGCTTGGAGGATCTGAGTCTATGCTGAGAGTTCCAAGGCTTCATACCAGATACCAAGCTGGCATTTCCTGTCTCCCAGTGGCCAGCAACACTTCCTTGGCATGGAAACATAAAAACAAGAACAGAAAACCATCTTTCTGCGCACATCTCTACCATCTGAACCCCTCACCCTAGTGATTCCTCCCTTACTGCTTAGCAGAATCACACTTAGCTGTTGCATCCAGGGTTCAGGCTCCTAGGCCCACAGTAACTGAAGGAAAAGAAGGGCACCGAGCTCCCAAGACACCCTCTGTCTTCCTGCCAAGAGCCTTGGCAACCTGGTAGCAAAGAACCAAAAGCCAAGCCTGACCCTACCCTCTGCCTCCTCAGGACTCTGAGCAAAGGGTGAGAGTCAGGAAAGAAGGAAATGAATTGAATATGTTGATGGCTCTCAAAGTTGCTCAGCTCCTAAGTGATGCAGTCTTCAGTCTTCACAGCAGTGTCTCCTCCTTCCCCTCCAACCAGCCCCACACTCAACAGTCTCACTGTTCCTGTTCTTCAGTTGTGGAGACCGAGGCCTCTTACTCGGGCTAGGCAGGCAGGAAGACCCGTTTCCCACTGCCCCACATTCCCACTGCCCCATAGCCTCCACCAGCCTTGGTTTGATGATGGGTCCATGGAGTTTGATTGGCTTAACAAGTGTTAGTGTGGCTGGAAAGATGGCTCAGTGGTTAAGAGCATTTGCTCCTCTTGCAAAGGACCCCAGTTCAATTCCCAGAACTAACATGGTGGCTCACAACAAACTAACTCTATGGTTTCAGGGAATCGGACACCCTCTTCCGGTCTCCACTCACACCTGGTATGCACACAGTGCACAGACTTATGAGCAGGCAAAAAACTCATCCCAAAGTTTTAAAAGACAGTATATCAAGTAAGTAAGTGGCCTGGTGTGGTGATACACACCTCTAACACCCTTAATCCCAGCACACGGGAGGCAGAGGCAGAGGCAGAGGCAGAGGCAGAGGCAGAGGCAGAGGCAGAGGCAGAGGCAGAGGCAGAGGCAGGTGGATCTCTGAGTTTAGGTCAGCCTGGTCTACAGAGTTCCAGGACAGCCAGGACTGTGACATAGAGAAACTTGTCTCAGTGGGGGAAATATCCAGAGAAAAGCCTTTAGAAGGATACTGTTGTCTTTCTCCCTACCCACCCAGAGGGACCTTACTAAAAGGATTACTTTTAGCAATGGGTCTGCTTCTGCACCCTAGCTCTCCCTTAACCCTTTGAGTTATGACCAGATAGAGCATATAGCCTGTGACTCCTCCACAGACACCTTTTCCTTTGACAGGGGCCACCCTAGGGAAACTTCTGTAAGAATCCAAATCCTGAGGCTGGAGAGATGGCTCAGAGGTTAAGAGCACTGGCTGTTCTTCCGAAGGTCCTGAGTTCTATTACCAGCAACCACATGGTGGCTCACAACCATCTCTAATGAGGTCTGGGGCCCTCTTCTGATGTGCAGGCACACATGCAGGCAGAATACTGTATAAATGATAAATAAATCTTTTTTAAAAATTAAAGAAAAGGAAAAAAAAGAGTCTAAAAAAAAAAAGAATTCTGATAAGACAGACCCATTACCCAGTGCTGAGACCTCAGCAGGGCTCACAGTCTGGGGGAAGAGTTCAGTGATTTAGAAGTATGGTGAGGACAGATTTCTGAAGAAACTGGCTCTTATGTGCCTTGCCACCATCCAGATCCTGCACTGCTCTCTGTCAGTGTTCCGAGCAGACCCTTGAAGCACTCACCTTCCCACCTCTGCTGTGACGGATCCAGCTTTCCACCGCTGAGCCTCTCTGTGAGTCAGGTCCTCATTCATCTCTGAGAAGCAGGTGATTGGCTAGGCATGCCAGGGCTTTGTGACCCGCTGGCAGAACCCTCTGTCTCTGCCAGCCCCTCAGCACCCTCCATCCCTACTGGCACATATTGCCTCCATGTATGCCCAGAATAGCAGGGGTGTGTGAGCCAAACAGGGAAGGAGTAGCAATTCTGCAGGTGTTTCCAGACAGGTGACTTGAGGGCCGGAGCAGCACCTGAGCAGGAAGGGGTAGCCCAGGGACAATGGGCATAGCCCCATGTCAGGAGTGGAGAGATTTTGGCAGGATCCACAGAGTTCTCTCTTCTCAGGCCTCACAGCCTCTGTTCCAGCTTCCCTTCAAGGTAGGATGCCATCTGAAAGCACACACATGGAGCTGGGCCCGCTGGTGCACACCTTTGATCCCAGCACTTGGGAGGCAGAGGCAGGTGAATCCCTGTGAGTTGAAAGCCAGTTGACCTGTGTAGTGAGTTCCAGGCCAGTCAGGACTTCACAGTGAGACCCTCTCTCAACACAGCAAAAACAGGCAGGAAACTAGGAGTTGAGGTCAGATCATGCCAGAGGCCCAGATGGCTATCCCAAGGCAGAAGGGCAGAGAAAAAGACAGTTTTAAGATGTCTCCTGAACCACTGTTAAAATCTCTGCAACCTGACCATAGTTGTGTGCCAGCTGCCTTCTCTGAAGCAAGTGTTCTTGGCCTCTTGGCCCAGTTATACTGGTTACACTTAGCGAACACTTCTGCTCACTCAGGCCTCACCAGCTCCCCCTGGTGGAACTGACACTGCACAGTTTATAAATAAGGAAAAGGGAGGCCTAAAATAGACCAGGACATGGAAGAGACAGGATTTGAAACCAGGTAGTATGACTAGAGATCCAGGATTCTTTCAACAGTTTTTGGACCTGACATGGTGGCACGTCAGTCCCAAACTATGGGGATAGAGGTGGTGTGTAATTCATGGCTATACTGAGAGGTTCAGGGCTGGGACCTGCAGAAAATTCTCCAGAACCATCCAGATCAAGGCCGAACCTGGGAGAAAGCCCGAGAGATTAGAAATGATTGGAGCCCCTGGATTGTCTTTGAGATATGTGTAGAAGGTAGATATCCATTAAAGATTTGAAAACAGAAAGCCAAAATGAAATGCAGTTAGGATTGGGGTTAGGCAATTAAATAATAGCATGTGAGATCTCAGAGGTTTAAACATGCTGCCTTTGCGATTTAGGAATGGAAGTGTTAGCAAGGAAGGAACTGAAGGTCTATAGAAACCCTTCTTTAAAAGATTAATTGCATGAGCATGTGTGTATGTGTGTGTGTGTGTGTGTGTGTAAGTTAGAGGACAACTTTAGAGTCAGTTCCTTCCTTCCACCATGTTATCATTCTTCATTTGGCGGGGGCCTGGAGCTCAGTGGGCTCCTGGAGCCTGGCTTCTGGATGGAGAACAGGGGTTCCATTTCTCTCGGGATTGGCTAGAGTGCTTTAGGGCGAGGCCTGAGTGGGCTAGGCCGAGATGTGGAAAGGTTTTCCACGAACTGTTACAGTTTAGTAAAAAATGAAATCACCTGGGGCAGTGGAAACTTGGACATTCCAAAGCCTATGGTGATATCAAAGTGGTACAGCTCTTGGTTAAGCTGCTGTGCTGAGCACAGCAGAGGTGCAGACAGAAGCCCATGCCTGGTCAGCTTGCAGCCGAGACACAGGCCCGGGAGGCCCAGGCCCAGCAGGCCAGAGGGCAGGTTCAGTGAGACAAGGCCAGCGGAGATAAATGATGAATCTTAGGCAGTCATGGTAGAAGGCTGATGGTATCACAAAGCAGGAAACCAGCCAGCAGCACGTTTATTTGAAATCAGAGATTTATAAACCTTGGGCAGTAGGAGGAATTTGGAGGGTGAATGTGTTTGATTCACTGGGGCCCAGGGGGCCAGGGATACCTGATTTGCATGTACTGGTGTACAGTATCTTATTTTCTATGCAGTAGCATGGTCCTATCACAAGAAGAACACAGTAGTTAATTATCCATGGGTGGGAGAATCTCCAAGTACAACCGAGTGTCACTGCTAAAGACTAAGATCCTTAGCAGGATTTCTAGGAATTCCCAGGTGCTTGTTGGACCAGTTTCCTTATCAGAAAAGAATCCAGCCTATAATCTGCCCTGAGGGCTATGTGATGCTCCTTGCAAAACCTGGGTCACCCAGGTTGGGGAGGGGGGTGCTTTTAGAACCTTGATGAGAAAAGGGAGTCTGTCATCATAGATGTAAATAAATGGCTATCCAGAGATGTCAGACCTCAGCCTAATCCAGCCAAGCCCCACACCATGTTAGTCCCAGGGACCAAACTCAGGTTATCAGGCATGGCAGCAAGGGCTTTACCCACTGAACCATCTCAGCAGCCCCCTAGAAGAACCTTCTAACCACAGGATATCAAGATTTGCTCTTGGTGCTGTTTTTCAGAGCCTCAGCCAGCAGAGCTGAGCTCCCGAAATGTAAGAGCTGTGGACGCCCTCCCCTTGCCAATGACAGCACCTAGACCCTGGGGACCTTGGCTCAGGCAGTGACTTTTACCTCCTAGTGATTTCCTTTGACTCTAGACCTAGTAACAAGGAAGCAAGGCCCGGAAAAGCAGGTTTTTCCCAAGACCACATGTTGATCTGACCGTAGAGTCTCTAGCTAACCTAGCAGGAAACATGCTCTAACCTTGGGAGCTGTTTCTCCTGACAGTCACCTCGTGACAAGAATGGTGGAAGGAAGATGAGGACAGTCTTAAAGAGCCTGCTGCTGTAGCCCCTGAGAGGCGGCCTACCGTGCTCTCCTGGAGGGAGAGAAGCTCTTTGTGATAAACGTGTTATCGCTGAGAGCTTTTGCAGTCTCTGGCACTGCTACCGTCCAGGCAGCCGCTCCAATGGGAACCAAATGCTTGGGCCAGTGCTTTAGACACCTTTGCCCAGCAACTAACTGCTGGGCCTCAGTCAATCCTCAACTCAGAAGACCATCACCAGTGGCTTTCAGGGAAGGAGAATCTCAGAGTGTGACCCATGCTAACCCCACCCCAACTGACCTGGCTCTGAGGGAACAGGCATCCTGCTCTACCCTCTTCCAGGAAACTGGCTTTCTTTGGGGGAAAGGAGGCTCAGCTCACACCCCCACAGACACACACCTCCCCACACACACAGCTCAGAGAGGCAGTTCAAGCACCTGAGTGCCACCTGCTGGCATGTCTGTTTCCATGCACAGGGACAGACTCAGGACAGGAAAAGTAGAGGGCACCTGTCCCCCAGCTTAACCAGGGGTCCAAAGGCTGTATTCTTCATGGTGCCATGGGAGGTATGTTAGAAGGTCCTCATAGAACCCATCAGATGAATCCTTCTGAACCAAGATGCACCCAGACAGAGCAAAGAATACCCCCACTGCAAGAGCCATTCTGGAGCTGGTTTTGGCTGCTCTCCCACACGGCCCACGGGGGAGCAGCTATGATTGGTTCCTCAGCCCTGAAAGGGATGCTTTGTTTGTCTGTCTGTTTGTTTGTCTGTTTGTTTGTTCAGCTTTCTTCTTACAAGCACCATTGCCTCTCAAGAACCCTAGATCAGATTCTTGACAAGTGTGGGAAAAGCTCCCCCATCAAGGGGCACTGGCTGTGGAGGTGTCTGACCCGGCTGTGGAGACCTGGGCATTTTTTCAAGTAGTCATGTTGCTCTTGGTGATCACTGAGAACAGTTGTATCCTAACCTCTAGGAGAAACTACAGGGTTTTTTTTTCCTGGTGTGTCAATAGAGGTAGAAATAAATAAACAAATAAACAAACAAACAAACAAATAAATAAATAATAAATAGAGCGAATAGTAATCCCACTATCTCAGCCTTTGCTATTGCTAAGATGAGGGTTGTGGTATAGCAGAATCACCTGAAGTTTTTTTAAAAGTGTGTATTTGATGGATGGATGGATGGATGGATGGATGGATGGATGGATGGATGGACGGATGGATGGATGGCGATAGAGACAGAGAGATTATATGTAACGAAAACACACACAGGCACATGTACACGCTTGCTTCTCCAAGTGACAAGGCCCTGGAATACATGGAGTGGGCCCTAAATCCAACAAGCTTGGATTCCATGGTGCCATGGAAGCTTGGGAAGGTCCCAAGGGCTAGCAGACCACTTGAGGTCATAGATTGAGGGTGGGGTATAGGGCCATTGCCCTGCTTACCTTCAGTGAGCAGCCTTTGAAAGTCTCACACATTACACAGACTAAAATCCCTAATTTGGCCGAAGAATTCCCAGGGCAAAATTAAGAACGACAAGCACCTTACAAGCCCAGATCCTTTCAGGCCGATCAAAGTGTCAGTGGACCCAGACTGGTCCTTCCCCACGAGCCCAGAGACAAAGTAGCTGCAGGCACCTCGTAGAGAAATGAGTACCATATTAGAAAGGCTCATTCTTGACAGCCACCAGAATAGCTGATAGCCACTACACCCAGCCCAGCAGAGCACACAGACATGTCAGAACCTGGCCTCCCTCACGCTTGGGTTGAT
Organism: Psammomys obesus; assembly: GCF_907164565.1. Taxonomy (NCBI): domain Eukaryota; kingdom Metazoa; phylum Chordata; class Mammalia; order Rodentia; family Muridae; genus Psammomys; species Psammomys obesus. The sequence continues at coordinate 34,009,932 of NW_026585644.1, forward strand.
TCAGTCCACCTCTCTCTGAATTACACTACTCTTTCTTGACTCCTGTTTCTGTCACATGTTAGGACATTTGATTCTGCTGTCCCATAAGATTACAAACTTACTGAGTATGGGGCAGGTTTTTAACCCTCAATAAGTCAAGACTCTTTCCTATTCTGCATCTTGAAAAGCTTAGTATCCACCCATGCTGTTCACTACCCTGCTGGTATGTCAGGGAACTCCCTCAGAGGCTAGAAACTCCAAACTCCACTGCTCCCTCCCAATGTGCTTAGGCCGTTACTGCTCACCAAGAACTAGCGAGGAATTGGAATCCGAAGGTAAAGCAGCCAGCCTGGCCACTGAGGAGCTCATTCAAGTAGAAAGGATGGGCACACTGATCTTGCGAGTGCAAGGATGCCATTGTAGGCTTTGTCCAGGGTGCCATCGGGCCCCATAGGGAGTTTCTAAGAGAGTTCTCCGTTGAGGATGCTGACACCAGACTCAAGAAGTGGAGCTGGGGACTCAAACTAGAAAGGGATGGAAGACACTGAGAAAGGGTGTGAGGTGGCAGTCCTTCAGGAACTCTTCGAAGTGGCAGGTCTGGAAACCCCGTTTCCAGCACATCCTGGCAGGGCAGGCAGGCACATAAACATGTCTAGCGGTGAGTTTGGGGGTCAGATACAGGGCAGCAGGCTCAAGCTCTGTCAAATTATCCTGGGAAACCTCTGAAATTGGCAGGTCCTGAGTCTTTAGAAAGTCCCAAGATAATAATTTTTTGTTTTTCTTGGCTTCTGAGCCCCACCCCGTCCTGCCTGGGCTCCCTTTCCCCAGACAGCGAAGGACAGGGCTTGTTTTTAAAAGGAGGAAGCACTAGGAATGAATAACAGGATTTTTTCCTTTAAGTGGTTTTTATGCCAAAAGAAAAGTTCATGTAAGTTAAAGATGCATATCATGAGGTTCCACGAGGTAGCGATGCTTAGGGTCAGGGTGGAAGGCCGAGGGGAGCCAGCCCAGACAGCACTGAGTGGGCCCCAATCTACAGCAGGGCTTGTCGCATCTGCCTGGCTGGTCCAGCATGTTGATCAGAGTCAGCTGCTGACTCAGCAGGTCTAGCTGGTGGAGAGCATTCCTCCAGGTTTAAGGTGGCTACGAGAAGGAGGCCGGGACCAGGTCAGGCGCTACCACACCTAACATAGTGCTGCGATCGCCCTACCTACTGAGCTAAGTCTCTAGCTCTGGGGAACTCCCTTTCTTCCACTTGTGCTACTCCTAAGCAGACCCATCACTCCGACCTTACCTCTAAGTTCTCGCAGCTAGGAGCCAGAGGCGGCTCCACTCACCCTGTCTCTGGCAGTCTGCTCCCAGTCCCAACGTCTTTTCACTTACTGCTCCAGTGGCGCAGCGTGTCACCCCTGGACCACAGCACGGGGACATGTGGATGCTGCCTCATTAGACACGCTAGTCCTTGCCTATTACAGCGGGTCAAGTTGTGGGTGGCTGTGTTGAGGGCAGCAATGCGCTAGGAACCAGCATGGTATAGGCTTCCTTTCCCAAAGACACTGCGTGTTGACCCTAGGAAAAAAAGCTGGGGGGGGGGGTGCACGCCTTTAATCCCAGCACTTAGGAGGCAGAGGCAGGCAGATCTCTGAGTTCGAGGCCAGCCTGGTCTAATGGTACAGAGTGAGTTCCCAAACAGTTAGGGTTACACAGAGAAACCCTGTCTTGAAAAAGAAAAAAAAAAAAAAAAAAAAGCAAATAAACAAAAAGCTGGAAAAATACTCTTTACTCCCGAAACAGGAGTGCTTCAGTATCTTGGGGTACATGGTGCTTTCAAGTTGCCTGTTTCTCCATTTCTGATAAAGACCCTGTCATGAGAAAATGGTTCTCTCGGCAATGACAAAGCACAGCTGATGCCTGACTTCTTTGAGGGGCGGACCACAGGTAGGAGGATGCTCGCGCCTGCCTCCTGGCGGTGGATCAGTGTCCCTGCTCAGCACCAGCTGTGTGAATGGAAGAACATTTTTGCCCAGAGTGGCCAAAAATACTTGAGAAATCCCAAGTGGTCTATGCAAAACATGCCAGCCTTTAGTAGGCACTATCTCGGCTGTTCCCAGCACTACCGCTGTGGAACAGTTCATCAGGTTTGCGAGGCAAACCCATCTGTGAGTGCCATATTTACCACTGCTGGCTTGGAGTCGGGATGTGGGCGTCCAGGCCGGCTGTTAGATTAATTCAGTGTTGGAATGAACGTGGGAGAAGGCCTGGAGGCCGGAAGGCTTTGTGAGAGGTTCCCAGTGGCTGTGGCTACCAGAAACTTTGAGTAAGTCAGAGGCAGGGAAGAGCCTGGCACACTGAGGCAGGGGAGCTGAGTGCAGGAAGATGGCAGAAGAGAATGCAGATGAGCCGGGAGGGTGCCCTCACTGGCGTATAACGAGAGTGACTCGGGACTGGTGGTTATAGTCTCTGCAAATGTAAGGGCTGAAGTATGTTTTGAGAGACTGTTCTGGAAAGAAGGCATTTGGTTGTCTTTGGGTCATCCAGCAGACTACAGGCCAGGGGAATAGGGACTGTAAAAGCAGAGGAGACCCAAAGGTGGGCTGGCTTTAGAACACAAATCTGGTAAGGTTACTGTCTAAAATCTCCCAGTGGCTTCCCATTGATGAAATAGAATTTCCCAGGGGTAAACAAAACTCTTCTAGATCCGTCCCTGCTAATCTCATTGTATCATGACTCAACACAGAAACCTACGCCCTGGGGCCTGCTTAGCAACTCAGAGCTCTTGGGCCTTTGTTCTTGCCAGTTCTTGGGCTACTGCACCCCTTCTCCTCATTCCTTGGTAGGCCCAGACATTCATTACTCTCAGGCACCAATATCTCTGCTCTGAAGCCTTCTTGGCCCTGCAAAGCCGAAAAGATCATACTTTTTCCCCCAGGCTTGAACTTCCTGTATTCCTCAACTGCCCATCTCACAGTGCTAAGATTTGCCCATCTCCTGAAGCAGAAACGTTCCGTTAACTTTGTGCCACCCACCAATCCCAGAGCACCAGCCCCCAGGACACGCATAGGTATCAGAGACACTAGTTAACATGTCTGAGGAATGAGCATAAGCCCATCCTCTACATGAATGGCAAGACTGGCATAAGGGGAATGCTCATGTTCCCGGGGCCACCTTCAGGCTGGAGAACAGCTCGAAGGCCTCCTGCTGACATCACCTCTTTTCTTCCTTTGCAGCTGGGGTATGGCCGTCAATGTGTACTCCACATCTGTGACCAGTGAGAATCTGAGTCGCCATGACATGCTTGCATGGGTCAATGACTCCCTGCACCTCAACTACACCAAGATTGAACAGCTCTGTTCAGGTAGGAGGCTGGAACAGGGAGAGGCCCAAGGGAAAGGGGGGAGAGGCTCCTGTAGCTTGTCATTAGCATGAAGAGCCCGTGATACGCTTAGAGTTGAAATCAGGGAACAGAGGTGGAAAAATGGAAAACAGGTGGGGCATTCCTGGGTGGCCAGAGTCAGGAAAGCCAGGGACCACACGAGTTAACAGCACGGGGCCTCATGAGGCCCCTCTGGGGGAGCAGACCTCTCTGCTCTTCTATGAAGCCCTTGCGGGTGCCATCCCGAGCTGACATACGTGCTGAAGTGTTTGGAACGTACGGGTACATGGTTTGAATCAGTATGTCATCACTCGGGGGCGGGGCATGTAACTCAGTGGTAAATTACCTGTTGCATATTTGCAGGGCTCTGGGTTTAATTAACCTTAACACCACCAAAAGATAGAACACTAACTAGTAATCATGGCTATTCTTGTAAAACCAAGGGGAATCAAACCATATCTAAAGTCACAGTTGGGATGGCCCTAGCTCTAGGACAAAGGGAGAGGGACCCCAGGCTTTGGGGAGCAGAGCAGCATGAGGCCTGGGCAGTAGTGGGTACCCCTCATCAGCCATGCCTCTTCACAGGGGCAGCCTACTGCCAGTTCATGGACATGCTCTTCCCTGGCTGTGTGCACTTGAGGAAGGTCAAGTTCCAGGCCAAACTAGAACACGAATACATCCACAACTTCAAGGTGCTGCAAGCAGCTTTCAAGAAGATGGGTGTTGACAAAGTAGGTGTCTGTACCCCAGGGGTCCATGAGGAGCTGTGTTCCCCTGGGGAAGAAGATGACCCATCAGCCAGGGTGACAAGGGCGGCTCAGTTCATTCTGTCATGTGTCTTTCTACCCCTGACTCCCCAAAAGGGAATGCTGTCCACCCAACTCAAGATACAGTGAATGCATTTGACCCCCCCACCAACATCCCACTTCGACAGCACTCCCTTCCCTTTCTCCTCTGTGGACCCGCCCCCTCCGGAGGTCAAGGCTACATCTCTTCCGAGGCCCCACAAAATATCAGCTCACTGCCCCGCCTGTGTGGACCCTGTCCCTCCAGTGCACGTGCAGGCGGCAGGGGACCCTCCCACACAACAGTTCTTGTGCCTGTAGGAAAGCAATGTCCCTGAGTCCCTGGTGGGGCCTGCCAGCCTGCTGATCTACTCTGGTGCCATGGGAGGGGGTGCAGACGGAGATGGTAGAGGATGCTGAGGCCTAGGGGCTGGCTTTCCTGTGCTCACAGCGGAAAGCAGCTGTGCATAGCAGGTGGTTAAAACGGTCTGCTTATGTGGTCTATTTCAGATCATTCCCGTAGAGAAATTAGTGAAAGGAAAATTCCAAGATAATTTTGAGTTTATTCAGTGGTTTAAGAAATTCTTTGACGCAAACTATGATGGAAAGGATTACAACCCTCTGCTGGCGCGGCAGGGCCAGGACGTAGCGCCGCCTCCTAACCCAGGTGATCAGATCTTCAACAAATCCAAGAAACTCATTGGCACAGCAGGTAACATGCCCAAGCTGGTGGAGGGAGTTTGGGGGGCTGGGCCGGCAGGGCTATCCAGCCAGGAGTGCCCCCACCCCCCGGGCCACCGGTCCAGCCCTGCCAGCCTGGAGGAGACTGTTATCACGGAGTTCAGATGACATCGCCTGCTGCTTACCTAAATGGGGAATCGCATTTGGGGGTGAGAGGGCTCCAAAAGTTGTTCTAAGAGGAGAGCCAGCTGCACCAGCCATGGTAGCAGCTCGATGAGACCCAGCGCGCTCTGAGCCAGCTTGTTTGCCTCAAGCTGGATGGGGCATGGCTCCTCTATCCAGATCTATCAGGCTGAGCACCTGGAGCCAGTGCCCAAGCCCCTTGTGTAGCCCTGCCACTAGATACCCAAAAGCAGGAGTTTGCCAAGCCTGACCCTGCCTTCCTCTATTCTGAAAGCCAGTAGCCCAGAGCTCTGTTTCCAGAAATAACACCTTGCTGGCTTGTAGGAGCAATGAGAGAAGCAATAAGGCCTGTGGTGACAGCGAAGTGGTGGCAAGGAAGAGGGGAGCAGCCCCACCCGCATCTGACCCGTCATAGCAGAGCCACCTCCTCTGTTTGCGCTGCTATCCTGCCTGGGCCTGTCCCCACTGAACTGCTTGCTTTGCGTTAGAAGCAGCCGTTGTCAAGGGAGGGGCAATCGCTAAAGAGCAAGTAGCCACAGCATGCAGGCTGTGCCAGAGAGGAGCCTGAGTCCTCCACCACTGCGCAGATACCGGTCCAGCCCAGCAGAGGGAAGCAGAGTCCAAACTGAGAGGGAGCTGGAGGGGTGGGGCTGAGTTTCACTGAGGGTGGCTTTGGCTTGTGCTAGGACAGACTGCTTTTACTGCTCTCCTGGGTCTCATCTGTCAGTACAGAAGGCCCTGAACCCTCCCAGCTCCACTTCATCAAATTCACCATCCCAGTGTCCTGCGTCCCTCCCTCAGGCCAGCTTTCTTCAGGTCCTAACACTGAGATCACCTTTCCTTTAGCTTCCTGTGGCACTTATGCTCCCAGGCTTGCAAAAGGGCTGTCCAGTTGCTGTTGTGTGACGTGTGGCTGAGGCTGGAGGCCTAGCTGTAGATGCTCTTCCTGAGGGGGAGAGTGCGTGCCTGCCTGTTGCATGGTCCTCACACCAGGCTCTCATATGCTGTGTCGCCTCACCTGACTCTTGTCCTCTGGACAGTTCCACAGAGGACATCCCCCACAGGTCCCAAGAACATGCAGACCTCTGGCAGACTCAGCAATGTGGCCCCACCCTGCATCCTCCGGAAGAATCCCCCCTCAGCCCGAAATGGTGGCCATGAGGCTGATGCCCAAATTCTTGAGCTCAACCAGCAGGCGAGTGACATGAGAAAGGTAGCGGACACTGGGGACAAGAGGGAGGCAGGAACATCTGGCGTAAACATTTCTTTCTGCCCACGCAGCTGCTGGACTTGAAGCTGACGGTGGATGGGCTGGAAAAAGAGCGGGATTTCTATTTCAGCAAATTACGTGACATCGAGCTGATCTGCCAGGAGCACGAAAGCGAAAACAGCCCTGTCATCTCAGGCATCATTGGCATTCTCTATGCCACAGAGGTGAGCCCTCTCTTCACCTCCCTCCCACTCAGCCCTTGTTTCGAGGCCGGCCGTGTGGAACCTGATCCCTCAGCGTGGCCAGCTGGCTCACCATTTCTCTCTCCTCCCCTCCAGGAGGGATTTGCGCCCCCTGAGGATGACGAGATTGAGGAACACCGACAGGAAGACCAGGACGAGTACTGAGGGTGGCACCAGCCCTGGCTGACTGTGGCTCCCCCACCCCACCCCACCCCACCCCATGCCCACCCCACATTATAGTCCTTTCTTTCCAGCCAGTCAGCCAGCCGGGTGCTTTGTGTCAGTGCCGCAGCATTGGGGAGCCAGGCGAGTAGTGCTTGGGAGGTTGGGGCAGCTGAGAGGGTGAGGCCCTGTCTGGGTCCCTCAAGTGGCACTGGCCCAGGGGATGTCCAGGACCCCTGCCCACTCCCCACTCCTATTTATTTCCGTTGTCTCTATGCTGTGTTGGCCAACACTTTTCAGGGTGCTGCTGTCACCCACACGCCAGCCATCTGCTCCCTGACAGCCAGCAGCTGTATATTTGACAAAGTCATTGGTATATTTTTACTTACTGGATTGTCCTTGCACTTTACCTGTTCTTTTCCAGGGCTCACAGCAGGGCTTGGGGCAGTCTTCCTGGCTGGGCTCCCCTTCCCTAAAGCCACGACTAGGGCAGGACTCACCAATTCTTATTTATTTTGTCTTTTGACTTCTCCCTCAGTAGTTGAGGGGAAGGCTGACATGAGGAAGGGGGAAGGAGGACTGAGGAGGCAGTGCTGTGGGTCCAGGGATCAGGGAGACAGAAGGGAGCATGCAAGGGATAAAAATGACCTTCAGGCACTGGGCTCACCCACCCAAGGCCCCTGCCTCAGCACAGAAGCCCAGCACTGCCTGGAGGCTTCCTGTCCACTCCCTCCTGCAGCCTAGTTATACCACACAGACTCTGCCGGCCCCCATTGTCTGTCTGTCCCCCATTTTCCCACCTCCCCACCTTTGCCCCTTGGGCACCAGCCTGCATATGTGTTCACTTTTATTTAAATAAATTTGTGTGGTAAAAGCCCTTGCCATGTTTCTCTCGACTGAACCACAGCCAACAATGAGAACAGGTCCCCTTCTGTCCTCCTTGTTCTTCTAAGAGGACAGCTGGGCAGCACAACCTCACGTTATCGGAAGCCACCACTGACACTAGGCTCTGACCTTGACCCAACTCCCAAGTCTGAGGACTACTCTTAAGGCAAGTATTATGTGGCTCTTCCGGGGATATAGTGTTGTGTCTTCCAAAATGAGATGGCACCAACAGCCCAAAAAATGACTTCTTCAAGTTTATCTTGATGGGTTTATTAGGGATGACTTCTAGGCTAGTGGATGATGAAAGCACCTCTCTACACACCCTGCCAAGCTGTTTCGTACATCTCTATGTCCAGAGCTGAATGAATTCAAATGCTAGGCACTACCTAGTGTCAAAGTACCAGACTCAGCATAAGGCGCAGACAAAGCAAGACACTGAAAAGACTGGGTTTATATGTGCCCAGTCCATGCCCTGGCCAGGAGCAGAGCCAGTTCCAGCATACACCGTCCAGATGAAGCAAAGGGTGGCTGGTCTTGCTATAAACTGGTGCATCAAATGGTGGCTTGCTGTAAGACAGTTCTAGGATTTGGAGTGGTCTCACCACAACAGAGGAGCCTTAGGAGAAAGGATGAGGTCTAGAGCTGTGGCCATAGGAGGACAGCCCAGAAAGTGGCTGTGGGGTGACAGGGGAGGGAGGGACTACTTGGCCCACAAATGTTTTGTTCCAGTCTCCTTCAGGCTGGACTCTTGTCAGAGTTCTTAACCTCACAAGAGCTGCGCAGCAAACAGGCCTGAGGCCCAGAGCACAGCAGTGTCTACACTGTCCCTCTTTTTCTTCCTCATTATTTGTGTATGTGTGTGTGGGTGTGTGTGCATGTATGAGCACTGGGGGTGAAAACCAGAGCCAGTACCCACCCCAGCCCTCAAGTGGGTTGTTCTGTAGAACAGGGTGTAACAGAGGAAGGAATCAGAAGCACTTCCACATCATCCATACAGCCCCACACGCCTGGAGTGTGTTTGTCAGAGAGGAATGCCAAGGCCCTGGAAGCCCAGCAAAGACCAAGAATATGGAAGTGACTCTGGGCCCCTTGGGATCACCTAGACCAACAGTTCTCAGTCTAACACCATCAGAAAACACAGATATTCACAGATACTGTGATTCATAACAGTAGCAAAATTACAGTTATGAAGTAACAACGAAAATAATTTTATAGTTGGGGATCACCACATGAGGAACTGTATCAAAGGGTCACAGCGTTAGGAAGGTTGAGAACCACTGTCCTGGACCATGCAAAATGAGGCTTGGTCAAGGTGGTAGACATCTTGGTTAGGATCCAACCTCTTGTTTAAATGTTTGTTTTTGTTATTTTTACTTACATATAGGTGAGTGGGTATATACATGTGGATGCCCTCAGGTGCCAGAAGAGGTCACGGGATCAACTGGAGCTGTAGTGGGAAAGCCAGTTCTGTTTCTCTTCTCAAAATAGGGCCTCTTCTGTGATCATACCTGTGGCAGGGATCCAACCAAAGGAGCATTGGTGGTGTCTGAGAAACAAACTGATTGGTGATCAGCTCAGATACCTTCTTTGCAAAGACATTCCATCTCAGAGCTCCCTGAGAGACAGGCAGCCGTGGTCCAGCATAAAGGGGATGGAGGATGCTAGAAGAAAGTTACAAGGGTTGGTCACCCCTGACCTGCTTTCTCCCTCCTTGACCCATCCTCCACACAGCCCAGTGTTCTGTTTTTTAAGGGCCATGTCACTCTTCCACTCAGTTTTCTAGGATGTAGAGAATAAAGTCCAGATTTGGCAGCCAAAATCCTTTTCCAGTCATAACAAATCCTGGCATGTCAAACAACTACTAGTTTGACCACTCTTAGACCTTTGCCTAAATGAATAAGGCCATACAATTGAAGTAGGCTCTCCTCTGGCCATGGTCCCCAAACAATGAAAATTCTCCCTTCCTAGGAGCCACCTCAACTGCTGCCTATTTCAGAAACCCTTCACTCATCCTCCTAGGACGTCACGTGTCCCTCCGCTGAACCTGCTCCTGAATATGTACAACAGTCCCGAGACTTTAATCCCAGCACTGGGGAGGCAGGAGGCAGGGAGCAGAGGCAGGTGGTTCTCTGAGTTCAAAGCAAGCCTGGTCTACAGAGTTAGTCCCAGAATAGCCAGGGCTACAAAGAGAAACCCTCTCTCGAAAAACACTCAAGTACATGAAACCAGCACATTTCCTTAACTGAGAAAATCTCGTTGCTGCTTCACCATACGTCATGTTCCCTAGCTGGGATGATTCAAGGTTAGGAGGCGATTGCCTTCAGCCTGGGGCTCTCCACCACTTAGCTAAACATCTAGAACATGGCATGAACCAGGGAGCCTTTCCTTTCCCCGAGGCCTGGAAAGGGAACAAGGCCTCGCCGCCCCAGACTTTTCTCAGCCTTTCCCTGCCCAACCCTCTCAGCGCTGTGCTTCCTTACCACTTCTCAGCAACTAAGTTTCTTGGCCGCCAAATAGGAAGTGTAATCGCTAGCAGACTAACACTTTCAAAGAAGGAAGAAAACATTTAACCCTCAAACTCTCCGGAGGTGAGAACTATATTCATTCCATCCTTCAGGCGCATTGCCAAGAAAAGGAAAAAAAAAAAGTAACAGTGACATCTCCAAGGAGTCCAGGGCCAGGCCAGGGCCGCAGGTGCACGTGAGGGAGGTGTTCGCCGCAGGGGCGGGGCCTGGCCGGGGCCAGCACTCCCTAGTCCAGCGGCCCCGCGGCGCGAACGGACTACGAGTCCCACGATGCCTTGCGGCGGCGGTAGCAGCAGACGTGGCACCGCGCGCAGGCTGTGCCGACTGGAAAGCCGGGAGGTGCCGGAGCCGAAGTCATGGCGGCCAGAGCAGCGGGCAGCGGGGGCTGGGAAGTGGTGAAGAGGGGCCGGCGACCTGTAGCAAGCAGCAGCGGACGAGGCGGAGGCGGCGGCGGTGATCGCCGGGCACTCGGAGAGGCAAACGGAGTGTGGAAATACGACCTGAGCTGTGAGTATCCGCCGCCCGCCCCCCTGGGCCTGTGGGGCAGGGGTGCGGCGCAGCAGCCACGGGAGCTGGGAGCGGATCCGCGGGGTCCGAGCCACCCTGGCTTATAGCGCAGGGAGAGGTGGCCATCCCCACTGCATAGATCTGGAAGCGGAGGCCCAGCGAAGCGGACTCTCGTGTCGGAGGAGACTGGAATTCCGATTTCCATCTGTTCAGGCCTTTACACACAACCCTCTCAGCTGTCCCAGCCCTCGCTGGCCAGGTGTCTGATCGACAGGGCAGAGGCATCTGGGATACTGCTGAGTTACGAGCAGGGCTGAGAGGGCTGGATGAGAAGCCCAGCACTGGGAGAAATAACCCGACAGCCACTCTAACCACGAGTTAATCTCAGTATTACCTGTTTCCACAGTCCCCAGAGGAGGGGAGAAAGCTTGCCACTTGTTGAGTATAGAGTTGTCATCTCAGAACCAAGAAAAGTTGGGGGTGGAAAGCCATGCTAAAAAATTTCTACCCTGAGACCAGCAGGCAGAGCCATAGAAGCCCACCCCCTGTACCCAAGTCTGGCCTGGCTTCCATGTACTTTGATTTGTCTAATAAAGCACTGGAAGAGCTAGGGACCTCCCTGTGGTGACTGAAAACAACCACCAGGAGAGCTCGTTGCTGTACTTCTAAGCAGCTCCCAAAGAAGAACAGGGCTTGGGACAGAATCCCCTTGTGGCTCCTGGGGTCTTAAGAGTGACCTGATGTTTTCTGCCTATCATCATTCCAGCTCCAATCCAGCCTGCAAGCACTCTTTATGAGCGTGGCTTTGAGAAAATTATGAAGCGGCAGAATAAAGAACAAGTTCCGCCCCCTGCTGCAGAGTCTAAGAAACCAGTAAATAAGAAGCAACCAAAGAAGGTGACAGCTGTCACTAGCCAAAACCAGAAGCAGGGCCCATTCCGAAGCCTGGAGGATGCCCTGAAAGCTGTAAGTGTGCCTGGGCTTGGGGTACAGAGAATGTAGGGAATTGGAAGCAGGTATCTGTGGGATTTGGGACACCCAGATGAGAGGCAGTCCAGAGAAGATGGCAGTGCCAAAGGAAGGAATGTTTGCACGTAGAATAGAACGGAAGTGAGATGTTCATAAGTAGCATAGGTGAGAAGAATGATGGAAATCCCAGGAACAAGATGGAGATGTTAGAAAAACTGACCTGGGGGCTGGAGAGATGGCTCAGTGGCTAAGAGCATAGGCTGCTCTTCCAGAGTTCCATTCCCAGCACCCACATGGTGACTCAAAACCATCTGTAATGGGATCTGATGCCTTCTTCTGATAGGCATGAAGACAAAGCGCTCATACACATAAATGAATAAACATATTTAAAGAAGAAAAGAAAAGCTGCCTGGGTTCCCTGTCCCATCTTGCCCTCTCTGTTCCTTGCCCTTGAATATGTGAAGGGCCTACAAGTTTGGGGCATTGGTATCCGCCCTCTCAGCTGTCCCACCCCATATTCTCTTAGGATCTGGATGTGGCACAATGGTAGGATTCCACATAACAGAACCATCAGCCACTTTCCTACCCTGCTCCTGCTTCTCTTCTCCTTAACAACTCACCATGGAGGTTCTCTGTCCCCTGACAGCTGGATGTGGCAGCTCTGCAGAAGGAGCTGGACAAGAGCCAAAGCGTGTTCACCGGGAATCCCTCTGTGTGGCTCAAGGACCTGGCCAGCTATCTCAACTACAAGCTCCAGACTCCACGGCTCGAGCCCACTCTGAGCCAGTATCCACATGGTTAGTCCCCCATCCCTCAGCTCAGATAAGGCCAAGGACAGCCTAAACGGGTTGACATTCCTAACAGCCCAGTGCCTTTACTGTCCTGAGTCAGACAAGTGTCTGTCGAGTGGCTGGGCCTCCTTGGAGAAGAGAAAGCCAGCCTCGGTTGCAAGGGCATCTGGTCCTAGCACTCACAGAGGCCAATGGCCCCAGATTATCCCTACAGCCTCGTGAGCCGAGAGCTCCGTGGGATCATCCGAGGGCTCCTGACCAAAGCCGAGGGGTCTGTGGAGCTCTTTTTTGACCACTGTCTGTTCACCATGATGCAAGAGTTGGATAAGACACCAGGTAAGAGCACCCTAGGAAGGGTGGCCATCTTGAGAGCCAGCCCACTGCTTTTTTTTCCTGCTTCCAACATGCTCATCAGTTCTCTTTTCAACAAGAAATGTGCTAATCCTCACATTGTTTTTGGAAAAGGAAGAGAAAGCGATTAGGATTTGGGCTCACATCTGGGGGGAAAAGTATAGGATGCCAAGTGATATGAGTAGATCTGAGAATATACCTCTCTCCAGGAGAGTCGCTACATGGGTACCGAATCTGTATTCAGGCCATTCTGCAAGACAGACCCAAGATTGTCACCTCAAACCTGGGCAAGGTGAGGCCTGGGTGGTGCTGGGGACACCAGGGGTAGGGCTAGGGGAACTAGATAGACGTTGCATTGTTGGTCTTGGTTGTGGAGAGGACTTAACACATAACGCCATTAGCATTGGCCAAGTGTCTATTGGATAAGGATGACCCGTACCTTCATTGTATCAATGGGCTGGCTGGGCTATTGAGAGGTTCCATAGCTTTCCTAGAATTGGTCAGCACTTTGAAAAAAGTGGGGGAAACTATCAGCTGAATCACTGTGCCGCACTGCAATGGGGTTCACTGTTCTTGGCACCTTTCCCACCTATAACCTTCTTCCCACTGGGATCTGTAGTGCGCCTGGTATGCTGACCTGTCCTTTACCTGTCTACCCATCTTAGTTTCTAGAGCTTCTGAGGTCCCACCAGAGCCGACCAGCAAAGTGCCTGACCATCATGTGGGCCCTGGGGCAGGCAGGTTTCACCAATCTCACTGAGGGACTAAAAGGTAACCAACAGAGAAGGATGGCCCAGTTTCCTTTCTGATGGCCCCTGTGCGGGAGCCTGAGACTTCCTGGCTTTCAACTCCACAGTGTGGCTGGGGATCATGCTGCCTGTGCTGGGCATCAAGTCTCTGTCTCCCTTTGCCATCGCATACCTGGACCGGCTGCTCCTGTGAGTAATGGGGGGACAGCGAGGGGAAGGCCCAGGGTGTCCACAAGAGGCTGTTTCGGCAAAATGGGATGCTGTGATCCTGGTCTCCATAGATGCGAGGAAAATCAGGACCAGCTCCTCCCACCTCCAAGTGTGATGGTGAGGAAGGAAAGGGAGGGAGCCATCCGGGGCTGGGGCTGGGGTACAGTCTATCCCTTTCCCCTGTACACTGGCTTAGCTGAGTTTATGGCTGGAGCACCGCAGTGGTTTCCAAGAAGTCTGCTTCTTCCTGCAGGATGTATCCCAACCTCACCAAAGGCTTTGGCATGATTGGCCCCAAGGACTTCTTCCCACTTCTGGACTTTGCCTATATGCCAAACAACTCCCTCACACCCAGGTAAGCCCGTGTGGAGCATGCACACTGAGGGAGAGCCCAGCACAATGTCCAGCCACAACACTGCGCTTTACCCCCTCTCCCCAAAAGCCCTAGGTTCACAACTTGAAAGCTCAACAGTCGATTTCAAGGGGTCTGTGGAACCCAGAAATTCTGTCTGTCCTTGAGGGTAACATCAAGCAGTTTTTAGGGAGAGAAGCTTTGTCTTTTGACAAACTTCACAAGGTTCTTTTGTGGGCAGACACTCAGGACCATCTCCCGGCACTTAATGACTCTCCCTTCAGGACAGGGCTGAGTTCAAGTGCCACAGTTCCACAGCCTGAGCCTGGCTTTCCTCCCGTAGCCTGCAGGAACAGCTGTGCCAGCTCTTCCCCCGACTGAAGGTGCTGGCATTTGGGGCAAAGCCAGAATCCACCCTGCACACCTACTTCCCTTCATTCCTGTCCAGAGCCACCCCTAGCTGCCCTGCTGAGATGAAGAAAGAGGTGAGAACCCTTTCCTTGCCCAGAGCACAACTGCAGGCAGCCTCAGCTGGTGATTTCTCCGGTATTCTGCAGCTCACACCCACAGCCACCTGCCCCAGTCACTTGTGCTTTTACCACTGAGATGGGGGAGCGTGGTCAGTGATGCCCACTTGGAGACAAGGTTCTTACGCTCAAGCTGCAGCTGGGAACCACACCTACCCCGAGACAGCTTCTCAGCTTTCCAGGGGTCTTGACACTATTCCTCACCCTCAGCAGATGTGTTGTTACCAAAAGCCCCAGCATCCTCCTTTTCACCATCCTGAGGCCCTGGCATTCTCTCTCTCTCTCTCTCTTGTCCCATGCAGCTCCTGAGCAGCCTGACCCAGTGCCTGACTGTGGACCCCCTCAGCACCAGTGTCTGGAGACAGCTGTACCCCAAGCACCTGTCACAGTCCAGGCAGGTGGGGGTAGGGTCACCTGCTCTGATCTACACAGAGAAGGCTCCTACTGTATGCTTTCCAGACTTGGGCTGGTGTGTCATACCAGAAACACTGGTCACTGTTGTCTAGGCTCATACCTCCCAGTTTGGATGAGACCACAGCTGGGGTGGCCTTTAAAGAACTACTGTGGATGGGGATCTTTCAGCTCTAAGAACCCGGGAATTGGTAGGCAGAGAGGACAAGTAAGCCCAGGGTTGCTGCTGGCTGAAAGGGGCATACTTTTTCACAGCTTGCTGCTGGAGCACCTACTTAAGTCCTGGGAGCGGATTCCCAAGAAGGTAAGCTGCTGGGAGGATGTGGGAGGCTGGACCCAGTCTGGGTTCTTGGGTTTTGCCCCTTGACTTCCGTCCTCCCTTTCCTGCACTTTTGACACAAGTGTGAAGCAAGATGGAGGCTCAGGATCCTCTTTCTGGTTGGGCTCACATTCTCAACTCAACTCTTGGTATTCTGTAGGCGCGGAAGTCTTTGCAAGAAACCATTCAGTCTTTCAAGTTTGCCAACCAAGAGCTTCTGAAGAAGGGCAGTGGTTGCAACGAGCATGTTGTCACCTGTGATGTAGCCTGCAAGGTGTGACACCCAGCCTCTCCAGCCCACATGCAGTGTTAGTCTGTCCTGACACCCTTAGCTTGAATTGGGTCACATCCCTGTCCCACCCATCTGTGCATTCCCACTACCTCAGGCTTATATGCAGGCCTCACTTGGTGCTTGTGTGAGGAAGCAAGGACCAGCCCTCTCCACTCTGACTACCGTCTTCTCTCTCCTGCCAGGGCTTGTTGCAACAGGCACGGGGCCCTCGGCCACCCTGGGCCCGGCTAGTCCTGTTGCTTCTGGTCTTTGCAGTAGGGTTCCTGTGCCATGATTTTCGGTCCCACAGCTCTTTCCAGGGTAAGTCATCTGGGAAGAGAACATGGTGGGCAGCACAGGGCTATGCGCAGCATCTCCAAACCCCCACCCTCCTCCTGATAAATTCTCAGTCTGCAGAGCAAACACTTTCTACCTCAGCTATTCTGCACAGACTGGACATTCTTCCCTTCCAATTGTACTGATACTTCGCAGGAGAGAAATTACTCTACTTTACATCACCTAAATACATGTTTTCTCCTTTTAACTCCTGAGGGAGAAGAAAGCTGTAGCCTCAGATTAAGATCATGGCTAGTAGGACCAGAAAGACATGGTCAGACATGCTTGTTGCCAAGCATGGCAACCTGAATTCCATCGCAGAGGGCACATGGTGGAAGGAGAGAACCAACTCAACACGAGTCCTGACCCCCGTGTGCATGCTGTAGCATATAAACACGCACGTGTACATGCTAAATAAGCTAGTAAATTTAATTTTAAAAAAGGATCACAGCCAGTAAAAGGGCAGATATTCAAACCTGAGGTTTTTCTGACTTCTAAGTCCCAGACTCTACCCAGTGTCCCACTCTTCCTGTTCCTGACCCAGCAGAAGGTATTCAGTATTCAGCCCCTAGGGCCACATCTCCACCCAAACCTGTCTAGGTAGACCCGAGATCACTCAACTGCCCCACAGCCTCTCGGCCCACCCAGGAACCGGGACTGTCTATCTTCCAAGTCCTTGCACCTGCCCTCCCAGCTCACCGGAGGCTTCCTTTGCAGCCTCCCTCACTGGCCGGTTGCTTCGATCGTCTGGTTTCTTGCCTGTTGGCCAGGAAGTGTGTGCCAAGCTCTACTCCCACAGCCTACAGAGCTACAAGTGAGCTGCTGCCAAGGAAGGCAGGCTGGTGATCAGGGTGGGCACGGGCCGTGGGAGGGAAGACTCCTGTCCCTCCTCCCTTTTTCGGCTATTCTTTGGTGAGCAGGTTGGCCCCGGGGAAGCTCAGAGTATACCTCTCCCCTCCAATTTCTCTATAGCTGGCTGCAGGAGACATTGCCAGCCTGGGGCTCCCACCTGCTTGCCGTGGTGAAGCCCGGTTTGCAGCTGGCCTGGACACACACCAATGCCACGGTCAGCTTCCTTTCTGCCCACTGTGCCTCCTACCTTGCCTGCTTTGGCGACAGCCTCGCTGTCTTCTTGCAGAGGGTAAGCTGGAGAGCAGGAGTCAGTTGGACCCATCCCCCCAGGGACAGTAGTCTTGGAACACTTCTGCACGGGCAGAACCCTTAGGACAGGGGACATTGCCTTAGGCATCTTGTCCCAACCACTCTCCGTGGTCCTGCAGGTCCAGCTCCCTGAGGCCCTGCACCAGCTCTTCCACTCCTTGAAGGAGCTGCTGCTGCTCTTCTACCACAGTGTGCTGCTGCCCCTGTGGCACCTGCTGCTGGCGGTCCTGGCCCAAGTCCAGGAGCATTGCCATGAGGCCTGCAGGTAAGACCTCCACTCCAGGCTCTACAGGTCCCCCGGTGACCCCACGTCTGGCCACTGGGGACAAGGCTACACCGTTCATTTTGCCACAGCCACTCTGGGATGAAGATTCAAGCTGCAGTCCTGTGAGGTGACACAGTCCCACGCATGACCCCCATCCCTCTCCATTTTTCTGCCTTTCTCGTAGAGGGGAAGTGACCTGGGCCTGCATTAAGACACAGTTCAGTGAAGCTGCCCGATGGACCTGGCTCTGCCTACAGGACGTCACGGTGGCTTTCTTGGACTGGGCGCTTGCCATGATATCCCAGCAATAGACCCTGCCTGCCTGGCCACTGGCTTCTGTAGTGGGCAAGCTATCAGAGACTGCTGGAGGGTAGAGGAGGTGGCCCTCTCTTCACTTGGTGCCTGAGTCCTGTCTCCTAGGCAAGAGGCCAGGTGCCTCTGCCTCGTTTCTCCCATCTTCAAGGGACTGGGCTGGAGCTTCTTAGCCTCCTGCTCATGGGTCTGCTGGGTATCTCAGGCCCAGCTGCACAGCTCTCAGCCTCCTCTGGGATGGTAGCCTTTCTCCACTTCTCTCACCCCTCTCTGTTCCTCCATCTCATCACTTAAGCCACCACAGCCTACCTCCAAAAGGGAGGTAGCCCTTTGTTCCCATGCCTGGTCTAACGTGAGCCACAGCAGAAAAAGGGAAAGCACTTCAGAAGGACCAACACCACAGTAGGTGGGGCATCGTCACTTCTACCAGCAGCCTGGATGGCCCTCAGCAGATGTGCAGGCCGTGTGGACATGCCTGTTAACTCAGAACACCCAGAACAAGCAAGCCTTCCAAGGCCACTTGTGCCCTGCTCCATCTGTGAGCGCCCTGGCTTCTCAACTCCATTCCCCTCAGTGCCAGGGCTCCTCTCTCACACCTCAGCAGATCTGTCCACAGCACCATCCATCTGAAGAGCAGCACCTTTCCATCAGCCTGCTGAAGGGAATCAGCATATGGATCCTGGGTGGAATAAAGGACACAGACTGGATTTCCAGCTTTCTGCATCTTCATGTGGGAATGAATCCCCATAGTTTGGGGACAGAACAACAGAGCCTTGAGCTTCTGCCCTGGGTATTGAGTTTCTGGCAGGGAAAGTCCACCTTTATCACTCAAAACTAGGCTCCCATGATTTAGTTGGCTCTACTGATTTTGTCTGATTGGTCAATGGTTCCTACCCAAAAATTTGTCTCAGTGTGATTGGGAAAGCAGGATCCTTAATTGATTAGTTGGTTCATTTTATGAGGCAGTGGGTTTAGAACTCCAATTTATTACCAGTCTTTTCCTTTTAGTTTGAGACAGTTCATTGCGGGTGTGTTAGTTCTCACTTGTTTCTTGGACTCTTGGCAGCTTTGTTTCCCCCATATGCACCACAGAGCAGCAGGAGTGGCAGCCACTTACCTTTATAGCCTCTTTCCTGTGGCACGTGGAGATCCCTCGTTCCCTTCCCCAAGAGAAAGGAGCAAGTTTGGAAACATCTTGACCCAATTCACTCTGGCCTCTGGCTTTAGCCACTTATTTTAGGAAGTAAACAGCCACAGCAGGCTGTTCCTTGCTGCCCTAGTGACAGTTAATCGAGACCATTGCTCCCAGTGACAAAAAGCCCTGCCCATCCAAAGACCAAACGCTGCCCCACATGTGTTCTTGTCAGTCAGCCATGAATGGTTCAATCCTACATCATGTTGGAGAGGGCAGCCTGGAATAGCCACAGCACAGGATAAGACACTGCTATCTGAAGAATGCTAGCCTGGTTTTTGTGCTTTTAATCCAGCAACCTTGGGCATGTCATGGAGCTGTGCTGGCTTCTACTCTGCAGCAACTTTACTTGGGGTCATAATTTCTGGTATTTAAATTCTTAAATTGCAGTGTTTTTCTTCAACTTAAATCAGTTGGCATCTTCACAGCACCTTATGGGGACATTAACACCAACCTTACTCGGCTTTATAAGGCTGTTGGGGAAAGTGGCTTTTTCATTTTTTTACCCCCAGGTTAGGGACAGTACAGTGCTTTCCCTGTCTGTCAAAGTGCCACCTGCTCTCCATTAAAGCCAGACATCCAGACATTTCATTTCTGCAGAGCTGTCAACAAGTTGGGAGTCCAAGCTGAGCTAGTAAATTGAACCAGTGTGAAGCCCAGACTGTTTTCCAGTGGTACTGACACTGTTACCAGTGACAACAGTAACTGGGAGGGTGGGGAGCTGACCCCTTAGTCACACCTCATACAGCTGAAGTCCAACAGGTAGCAAGTCATGAGTGAATCTGTCTCAGTATGACCAGTTCCTACTTGGACCTAGACATAACCTGAGCCATTTCTAAACAGTCCAGTTTTGATTATACTTCATTTCTACCTTCCTTTGGCATCTTCAAGTCCTCAGCTTGAGTTTCAGATCACCAGACACCGCCTGGCGGGTAAGGACAGATAATGTTGCTGGGCTTACCCCTGCAGCATTTGTCAGCCAATGCGCAGACCACCACTGCTCTAGTATGGCTTGCTTTCCAGTGATGTCACCTAAGAGATGTGGGACTTGTGTGGATGCTTAAAATGGTCCATTCTTTTACTATAATAGTTTCCCAGCATTCATGGTATGGGTGAATATTTATTTAGTATCATGTATTTTGCACCTCAATAAAACCAAGGTACTGAGCTGGGCAGTGGTGGTGCACAGTCCTTTAACCACAGCACTTGGGAGGCAGAGGCAGGTGGATCTTTGAGTTTGAGGCCAACCTGGTCTACAAAGTGAGTTTCAGGACAACCAGGGCTACATAGAAAAACCCTGTGTCAGCACTCCCCCCCCAAAAAAAAAAAAAAAAAATCCTAATATGCTATTAGTGAAGTTAGCACACTGGTCATTCATTATTTTAGAGCAGTTTCAGATTCATTGTCAAGGGGAAAAAGAGACTTGTCCTCAACACCACCACACCTGCCTGCGCGCGCGCGTGCACACACACACACACGTTCCCCGTCACTGGTCTTTCACCAGTGCAGAACACGTTATACTGACCCTACATTGACTCAGCTACCACCTGAGACCTGTAGCTTAGACAAGCACTTGCTGCCATAGTTAGTAGGTGACATGAAATGCCCACTGCAGACCCAGGCACGATAGCTCAGTGACCAAGAGCACACCACTCCCGCAAGAACACCCATGTTCAGTTACCAGCTCGCACACTGGGTGGTTCACAGCCATCTGTAACTCCAGCTCAGGGGCCTGATGGCTTTGGTGTATACAGACCCAATTAAAACCACAATGAATCTTAAGTGTCCAGTGGCTTGTGTCCACCGCTCTGCCGACAGGTTTCACTGACCTACAATTGCCCTGCTTCCCCATGATGCTTCCACAGGGCCACTGGAGGACATTGGTCTTCACAATCTCCAGAGTTTTGCCTTTCCCACACTGCCATGGCATTGGTTACTGCACATAGTTTAACTTATAATCTCACCTACCACAGAGAAAGGTTTTTGATTAGTGGTCTCTGTTACACTTACCATGTTCCTATTAAACCACATGTTCCACAATTTCTGGGTCATAGCCATGTCTTGTGGTGTGGCTCTGCTGCACGCTGCTGGGGGTCCCTGGCATCATAGATCATTACACAGGGACAGACTGTCACTATGAAAGGTGCAAGATGTTAATCCCAGCACCCAGAGGCAGGCAGATCCCTGAGTTCAAGGCCAGCCTGGTCTACAGAGTGAGTTCCAGAATAGCCAGGACTACCCAGAGAAACCTTGTCTCAAAAACAAAAACAGAATAATAATGAAAAGCCAGAACTTGAGAGCTGGAGGCAAGACAGCCAGCAAGATGTAGAGAGACTGTGTCTCAGAAAAAGAAGAAAAAGTGAACATCTTTGTATACCAGTACTAAAAGTATGGTCGGAAATCCTCTAGAACCTTCAAGGAGTCTAAGAATTCAAGATTGTCCTCATAATAACGCTAAGTTATCATCTGCCTTTGTGAGTGGCATGAGTACAGCTGGGTTTAAAGACAAAACTGCCAGGGCACCAGCAAGAGTCCAAGTATTAGTCCTTTCACTTAAGCATCCTTGGTGGAGGGGAACGGGCTGTGACGCCGCGCCAGTGATCAGTGTTCAACCCACCAGACAGAACTCAGGGCCTTTGAGAGACTTGATCATTGTTAGGGAACCTGAAACAGTCTTTCTTCAAATAATGGAGACAAAAAGCAATAAACGGTTCCTTTTGGAGCTGGGTATGTGACAGTTATAGCAACTGCTAACATTTACTCAGGTCATCTTTTTAAAAATTTTTAATGATGCGTGTGTGTGTGTGTGTGTGTGTGTGTGTGTAACATGCATGTTCCTGCCGGAAGAGGCCATCAGAGTTCCTCAAGCTGGAGTTATGGGCAGTTTTGAGGGCTCCAGACAAGCTCTGGGGACTGGTCTCAGGCCCTCTGGAAGAGCAGCAAGTGCGCTTAACTGCTCAGCTACCGCTGTAGCCCCTACCCGGATTATCTTGATGACTGAGCTCAGTGATTCAGAACCTTTAATTACTTTTCAGTATTAGTGTCATCTAGTACTCTGGCTCCTGCAAAGATTTTTGCAGACAAGTATTGTGTGTGTCTTACAAAATTAAATAGCAAATCAATGTCATTGTTAAACCAAAAAGATCTGATGAAACAAAAACTATGCTGACTGACAGAGCTTTTGATGACCGGAAGTGTGTTGCCATTTATTTGAGACCTTCAGTTTATTGTGAGGGGGTGTGCACGTAACAAGACCAAGCCGAGCAAGTTGGCCCTCTCCTTGCACTGTGCGGTGTCTTGGGCTTGAACTCAGATCATCAGATACTGACTTTCACACAATGAATAAGCTGTTTCTTTTTTTTTTTTAATAAATGTGTGAAAGGATTGGATTGGTGTTCACTGTTTTTTTACATATTTGCTAGAATTCACATTGATGTTCTCTGCCTCTGAATTTCCTTCTACTAGCTATTTGTGGGTGTTTGTTCTGGTTTTTTGAGACAGGGATTTTCTGTGTAGCCCTGGCTGTCCTGGAACTCACTTTTTACATCAGGTTGGCCTTGAACTCATCGAGATCTGCCTGCCCCTGTCTCCCATGTGCTGGGATTAAAGATGTACACCACTACTACCCAGCTTCTTTTTTTTTTTTTTTTCCCAGTTTTTTCATATCTCTTTTGAGTCAATCTAAGTGATTTGTGTATTTCTAGGAACTTTCCAGGTATATGTAGATTATCTAATTTTGTTCTATAATTATCTATAGTACTTAATTTTTTAATTCTTTTCTTATAGATGCTTCTTTTTAAAAGCTGCATTTACTTCATGTGTGTGTGCACCTGTGTGTAAGTTCATGTGAAGCATCAGTGTGTGTGTGGTGTCTGTAGAGGTGAGCGGACAATCTGCAAGAGTTGGTTCTTTCCCTCCACCATGTGGGTCCCAGGGGTCAAACTCAGGTTTTCAGCCTGGCGGCAAGTGCACTTACCTGTTGAGCCCGCCTGACAGTCCAAGTGTTTTGTTTTAAAATGTATACCCATCCCTAAACATATTCCAAATACATTAGAATAAAATAGGAAAAAGTTAAAAGGAAGCTATGTGAATATCTAATACTCATTTGCAAAATAATGTGTTAAATATCAAAGCGACAGAGAAAAATCCTGGAGGAAATTGGTGATAAATGTAGAGACAGTTTTTGGTTTCTTTTAAAACACAGAAATGTTATGAGAATATGTTTTGGTTTTAATCCCAGTTGGGGAAAATGGGGCTGCTTCAGAGTCCCAACAGCAGTTGACTATCATTTGCCTTGTTGACTATGATTTGCAGGGGCTTGATTTTACCAGCTGCAGATAGTTTCTGCAAGTGTATAACATTTGAGATTCTGGGGACTCCTGAGAGGATATATGAATTCCAGAGAGGGAGGCTGAAATGGCTGCTCCTCCCCCTGCTCCTGCTATTGTTGCTCGTTGCTGTTGGGTGTGCTAAGAGAGAAGAAGAAATTGGATAGCCTACCAGCAAAGATCAACCCTGCCCCAAGGAACTTAAGACCCTTAATCAGCAGGAAGTAGTCTAATGATAACAAAGGCACCTTTCTCCTCTCTTCTCTCTCTCCTACCTAGTCTTGGTGATTGGAAGGGTAGAATAAGGATAGAGGAGGGTAGCAGATAAAAAAAAAAAAAACAACCAATAAATAGCCAAAATATTTGGCTATAGATAAATGTCTGTGCACAGGATTTTAAGATGTATCTGTAATGTAAAGCACCACCAAAACCAAACAAAAAACAAAAACAAACAAAAAAAAAAACTGGAGAAAAACATTGGCAACAAATATGCAATAACATATGTTAAAGTCTACTCTAAAAAAAGCACTGACCACAAAATTGTGTTTGTGTAAAAGACATATTTCATAAGTAATTCTGCAAATGAATAGCAGGCTTGCAAAAAGATGTTTCTCTTTTTTGGGTTTTATTTTTTTGTTTGGTTGGTTTTTGAGATAGGATTTCTCTCTGTGTGTAGCCTGGACTCGCTTTAGTAGACCAGGCTGACCTCGAACTCTCAGCAATGCTCCTGCCTCCCCAAGTGCTGGATCACAGGTGTGTGCCACTGAGCCCCATAGTTCTTTTTACATTTATTCGCTGTTACATGCGCCCAGGTGTGAGAGTGTGTTCTTGAGCATGTCCTGGTGTTCATGCAGTAGTCGGAGGACAACTTGGAGGAGCTGGTTTCTCCTCCTGCCATGTGGGTTCTGGGGATCAAACATTATCTACCAGGCTTGACAGCAAGTGCCTTGACTGCTGAGCCATCGCAATGGCTCTGGAGGATTCTCTAATCCTTAAATCAATGAATGCTATGGTAGAAGTTTGTATATTTCTGGGAAGCAAATTGGCAACTTTTATCAAAAAAGCAGAAAACTCTAATACTTTTTGACCAAACAAGCACATTGCAAAAACACTGTCTAGTTGAGAAAGCAGAAATATGGGCAAAGATTTCCAAGAATGTGCATGCTGGGCTTGGAGGCTCATACCTTTAACCCCCGCAGAGGTAGTGAGATTGCAAGAGATTCCCCAAGTGTAAAGGTCAGACTGGTTTACATATCGAGTTCCAGTCTAGCCGGGGGCTAAGTAGTGAGACCCTGTCACAAACACAGACATGCAGAGGCAAGGATGGTGGTCCAGGTGTGTGGTTGCTAGCGCTTGGGTCAGCCTCTCCTGTCTCAGAACAACACTAAACCCCACCAAAACCCGAATAATAAATAATAATAGTATTTGTACTGTCTATATAACAGGCTAGATGAGGGATGGCTCAGAAATTAAGTGTGCTGACTGCTCTTCCAGAGAACCTTGGTTCCACTCCCAGCACCCACATGGCAGCTCACAACTGTTTGGGACTCCAAGAGCTGACATCCTCGCACAGACGTACATGCAGGCAAAACACCAATGCACATAAAACAAAAATAAATAAAATTCAAAAACTGACTGTTGGTATAATGTTTTTGTGGAATGTATACAGTTTACCCTTGTTTATTAAAATGCTGATTTCTCTATCCCACTATCTAGTTTCAATCCAGACACTGCATTGTGATGCTTATTCTAAGCATCACCTATCTCAAGTTTGTGTAAACATGCCACCATTTGTTCTCTGTAATTTCCATAAAACGACTAGCCAATGCTGAGCAATGGAGAGAATAGGGTGGGACATCCTGGTCTGGAGGGGAGGAGAAAGAAGCGAGTGGGAGCAGAGATGGGCAAGAGAGGACTTGGTACCAGGAGGGAGAGATGAACCGGACCTAAGATATGATTAAAAGCAAGTACAATGGGTAAAATCTGAATGGTAGGAAACTATGCGGGCTTGGAGATTTAGAAGGGAGTAATCATTGCCCAGCATTGTGCTCTATGTTAACTAAATACATCCTAGTCTCTGTGTGGTGACAGCTGGTTTAGGAATAACCACTGTTTAAAAGATAAATCAATAATTATTAATAACCAACAACTGTCCAATAACAAGATGAATAAATAATGGTAAGATCAAAAGATATTCAACCAATAATTTCAAAGTGTCTTTGATGACATTAGGAAATGCTATTGATTAACTGAGTTCAATTTATTGAAGTACTGGCTAGAATATGGAAAGCAAATGTTTACAAGGCTGTGTAGAAAATGGACTCCATGTGCCCTTCTAATGGGAATCAAAAAGGTTGCACCCACCCCTAATCCATGCTTTAACTCACTGTGTGACACATACGAAAGACGTAAGGAAGGCAGGGGCTGCTTGGGAAGAGGAAGGAGCATCAGGAGAGGTAGTAAGGGATGAAAGGGAACAAAATAAATTATAAAAATGTCAATGGAATCCATTATTTATTCATATATGCTAATAAAACTTTTAAAAATGTTTCAGCTTTGGTGTTAGCTTGGTTATTCCTAAAAAAAATTAAATATGTAATATCATAATCCCGTTCCTAGATACATTCCTAAACGAAAAGACAACAGAGACTGGAAATCAGTTAGTGAGTGGTGGCCAAGGAAGGAAGGAAAGGAAGTGATGCCAGGAGTGAGAAATTGAAGGGTAATGGATGTTCTTCCTCATGACTCACGAAAAAAAAGTTTTCGTCAGATGTGATGGTGCACGCTTTTATCCCAGCATTCTGGCTGCAGAAGCAGGAGAATTTCTTCCAGTTTGGAGGCCAGATTAGTCCCAGGCTCCAGCCGGAACGTTAAAACACCCCCCCCCCGCCCCCATGTACACACATATGCTTGGTCTTGAGGTGGTTCCCCTGAGTAAAGGGCGCAGGGGCTGTCTCTGACACGGACTCTGTTGCCTGCTTTCCCATCACTTGCCGGGCCACCCTTGTAGAGGTCCTGATGCAGCTTGAAGTGCTGGGGTGGGTTAGCAGGAGGAGCTCCCCTTTTCTGAGTGGGAGGGGAGAGGAGGGTAAGAGGAAGGAGGAGGGTGGGTGGAACTGGGAGGAGAGGAGGGAGGGGCATACGATTGGAATATAAAGTGAATAAATAAACTACAAAAAACAAATTCTCTAGTGGAGAGGGGGCACTGGCACAGCCCTGTGACTGTACTAAATGTCACTCAACCGCGCATCCTGAATTTCTCTGATCTAAGCGAAGCGCCTGGTTAGTACTTAGGGGGAAGATCCCTTTGGGAATATTTGGTGCTTTAGGCTTGAGAAACAAATAGGCAAGTATGGTATGTGAACCTCAAATAAGTTTTAAAGACTTCACAAATATAGCATGGGGGGGAGGAAGAGAGGGAAGCTGGAGAGACAGATACCGGGGGTGGGGGATGTTGTGATAGCGAAGGGAAGGGAGAGGACAAAAAGAGAAATATGAATTAAAATGCTTAATTTACTGAATTAATTAAGCATTTCAATTCAATTAATTTAATGCATTTTAAATGCTAAGCGCATGCCCTGAAAACTCTCCACAGCTGGGGTTCAGTCACGGTGGTAGCATTTTTTTTTTTCCAGCAGAGTGACGTCAAAGCAAGATTTCACACCATCTCTCCACCAGGCTGGGTGTTTCAGAACTGCAGCTGGGGAGGTCGGGTCTCTGGACACACCCACGTCGGGGCTTGCGGACCCGCCGGCAGTATAAATAATTACACAGACGCTTTTTAGTATTTTAAAGCTTAGGCCTTTCAGCGAGGGCGCTCTTCCAACCAGCTTTCTAGCTTAAGCAGATGAATCCCGGCACTGCCACATCCCGCCCGCTCTACCTTCTGCTCCTGTTCACGGAATCTCTCTCTCTCTCTCTCCCTCTTCCTCTTTCCCCTCCTCCTTCTTCTCTTTTCTTCCTTCTCCCTCTTCCCTCCCTCCCTCCTCCTTATTACATCCATTCGGCAAGTGAGAAAGGACGAACGACATTAACATTAATATAAGACTGGTGATGGGCCATAGAAACAGTACCAGGATCTAGTACTTAGCTCTCTGCGGGTTTGGCCATCAACACACACCCACTCCGCCAGACAGAGCCGGCTGCACAGAGGACCTGTGTTGAGTCCGTTCCATTGTGTAAAAAAACCCGATCGCTCTCGGTGAGCCAACAGTGGGCTGCCCCTGTGAGGAAGAGCAACAAGTACATTAGCCAGGTACCGAGCAGCCGTGGGGTCGGCCAGGAGGTCACCCCTTCACCCCAGGGAAGACACGTGCTTGCCAAAGCGGGGCCCGGTCGGACGGAAACCTTCCCAGACCAGGACGACAGGCGCTGGGCACCGCAGGCTCGCCGGTCGGGGTGCTGCACCCAGCCCGAGGGCACCCGGGAGCATCTCATCCCGGGGCCCGGGGCCCGACCGCTCACCGGCTCGATTCGCTCGGCGCGGGCCTCGGTGAACGGACCCCGGCGCCTGGGCTGGCTGGACGTCTTCCGCGCCGGCTCGCGGCGCCCCGGGCCCTGCCCGCCTCCCTGGCTCCTCTCTTCAGCCCGGGCTCCCTCGACTTGCTGATAGAAGTTAGCGGGAAAAAGATCTCAGTAAGCTTTAGAGGGAAAGCGGCAGCGGTGGCCGCCAGCGGGGCCTTCGATAGCTCAGTTGGTAGAGCGGAGGACTGTAGTTGGTCTGACTCGGCAATCCTTAGGTCGCTGGTTCGATTCCGGCTCGAAGGACTTCCTCTGCAGTTTTTATTTTTTAGCTTCCCCCTGGCTCAAATTACCCTGCCGGGAGAAACGCTTACTTAAAATATGGCCCGACCGTTTGCCGGACTAGTGCTGACCGCGGGCGGGAGACGTAGGCAGCTAAGTAGTCGGAGTACAATGCGGCTTGTTCGCGCATTAGGTGTAAAGATCAGCGACAGGTCCCTCAGGAAAAGCCCCTATTGCTTACGTGTTTGTTACTGGGCTGTGTCTCCAGGCCTTGCTGAGGGTTCCACCCTGCGGTGTAGCTCCTCTCAGCCACAGTAGAACCCTCCTGCCCTATGGACCGCCCAGAAAACCATGTAAAGACAAAGGAAGGTGAGCTACCACGGCCGGGGGATTAGCTCAAATGGTAGAGCGCTCGCTTAGCATGCGAGAGGTAGCGGGATCGATGCCCGCATCCTCCACTCCTTTTTTGCACTGCGTGTCGGCCTTCTCAGCACCGGGCGCTGTCGGTTTCTTGTTCTGGTACGGGCGCGTGGTCACACCGCAGGGCGAGGGGCGCAGGAGGCAGGGATGCGCTTCATAAGGTCTCTTGTTTTCCGCAGGTGAGCCTCTGCCTGTGCGTCCGTAGGCCCCCCTCGCTGTGTCCTTCCCGCCCGAGGCGGGCGGTTAACCGCCTACGGAGAAGACCGCCGCGGCGGCGGACGGCGCTGGCCCGCGGGAAGCCCCCAAACGGCCCCCGCACAAGTACCTGCCAACGTGCGCGGAACCCTGCGCGCCGACCAATGGCAGTGCGCTTTACTGGGCGAGTAGCCAGCTGCTGCTGCGGCCAATAGGCAAGAGACTTCTTGTTTCCTGGCAGAGCGGGGTCCCGGCACCGCGGCTCTGTGGTTTTGTGTGGGTCCTGGGTGAAGGGCCTGGGTGCCGGGGCCCGAGGGCCGCCTCGCTAGCGGGAGAGGGAGCGGGAGCAGCGGTGAGCGGGAGCAGAGGTGAGGGGCTCTGCGCGGACTGCGGCCCCGCCGGCCGGCCCCGCCCCCTTCTCCAGCCCGCTGCGCCCGAGCCCCTCTCGAATGCCACCCCGCCCCCCGGCCCGGCCGGCCGACCCCGCCTCTGGTGGACCACCTCTGCCCCTGTGGCCTCACCTCTGACCCCTAGGACCGCCCTTCCCATCCTCCTGTGTATTTGTCTCGACCCCTCCCAGGCCTCCAAACCCCACCCTGCCAGTCAGTGCGAGGGTCCTCGCGAATCGAGCAGCTGCCTGCTACTTCCCTGCGGGATTCTACTGGCCCAGCCTTCCTAAGGGTGCTTAGGACGCCCGTTACCCACACCTTCGAGGGTAGCTTTTGCACTGCCTCCAAGTGTCTACAGGGCGGGAGGATGGAAACAGAGCCTAATTGGAACTGAGGTTCAGGGCAGGTGAGCAAGTGGCTTTGACCTGGCACAGGCCACCTTTTTCTAGTTTTCATAATAGGTGTAGTAGAGGAAAGGGGTGGCAACAACAGAAACAGCTCTTCAGAGTCTCAGAGGAACAACAGCATAATTCTAATTAGTGCTTTCGAAGACAAAGGGTAGAGAAAGGAAGCTACCCTTTACCCTTAGAAACTTGGTTCTTCCTGCTCTGGGCTGCACAGTACAAAGCCAATCTAGAAAAAAATTTCAATGTCCCCTCCCTCGTAGAGTTTGCGGCAGTCATCTGACCTCTAGTCTCTGCTCTTTGGGTTGTTGAAAGGCTTGAGAATGTAGCATTCCCCAAGTCAGCTAAGGAAGCCATTGAGCATCTGATTTGGGAGCAGCTGTGTTGTAAAATGGGGTCTTCTTTATTATCACTCATAACCCTTGGGTGTTCAGGGACAATGTTCTAGTTTCTCTTGATCTTGCCCAAAGTCTACTTCCATGTTTTCTGAGAAAAAGGAGTATTTTGCTTCATAGAATAACCAAGACACTGTTTCATTTTCTTCCCCCTCCTCCCTATCCCAGCTTTCAGCTCTCAGGGCCTGTGTGGGGAGAGGATGCTTTCCCAGCCCCACCATGGAGCTGCGCTGTGGGGGATTGCTGTTCAGTTCTCGGTTTGATTCAGGGAACCTAGCCCATGTGGAAAAGGTGGAAACTGTGCCTAGTGATGGAGAAGGAGTAGGAGGGGGGACGTCAGCTCCCACTAGTAGTGTTTCTTCTCCTGACTACGAGTTCAACGTTTGGACCCGGCCAGACTGTGCTGAAACAGAGTTTGAGAATGGGAACAGGTATGAGGACTGCAAGGGAGGATGGGAATGTCTAGGTGCCCGGATGCGTACTGTAGGCAGTCCTTTGACTTTGGTTACACCAGCACAGTATCTTTCCCAACACCTCCTCCCTTTCCTCCTTGCCTTTTGTTGTTTGGACTTGATTCAGCTTTCCCCACGAATCTCTCTAACCTCCCGAATCTAACAGTTGGTCTCTCTTTTGGCTCTCAGATCATGGTTCTACTTCAGTGTCCGGGGAGGAGCTCCAGGAAAGCTTATCAAGATCAACATTATGAACATGAACAAGCAAAGCAAACTATATTCTCAGGGCATGGCCCCCTTTGTGCGGACACTGCCTTCCCGGCCGCGCTGGGAACGCATTAGAGACCGGCCCACCTTTGAGGTAAGTTCTTCATTAGGAGGAGGGGCTGGGTACAAGTAGATGAAACAAGTTCCCGAGAGCAAGTACCAGGCAGGTGGAACCCCTACATTTTAGTGTGTTCTTTCTTCCACCCCTAGCTGGGGTCCAAGATGAGCCCCTGCTTCAGCAAGCCTGAAGAAGCTGGTTATCTTAAGGAAAGTATCAGAGGGAGGGGAGTTGAGAAAGGCATGGCGTCAGTTCCTGCTGTCCTCAATTCTGATACAAATGACGTTTCCCTCTTCCTCCTCTGGTCCCTAGATGACAGAAACACAATTTGTGCTGTCCTTTGTTCACCGTTTCGTAGAGGGCCGGGGAGCCACCACCTTCTTCGCCTTCTGCTACCCTTTCTCCTACAGTGACTGCCAGGATTTGCTAAACCAGCTAGACCAGCGCTTTGCAGAGAATCACTCTGCCCATAACAGGTGCTGACCCCTTCTTTCCTCTGCTACACTGTGTTGGATCCTACAGCACCTCTGCTGCCTCTGGCATTTGTTCTAAGACCCATTGGCCAGAACGTCGTCAGTCTTTTCCCTTTGTGGAATGTAACATTTTTTAAAAGGTGTTCCTACTTAACCGTAATCATCGCGTCACCACCCACACTCCCTTCTCCACCTGCCCAGCTCACGTACCTACTCCAGTTGCCATGAGTTATCTAGAATTTAGCCAGTACTGTGGTTAATCAGCATAACTTCCTCATCTTCCTCTACTGAGAACAACTCTCTGTATATATGAATTAAGCTATCCTGATGGTCCACAAACTAGGAATGCAAACAAAAAGTCCACCCTTAAATAAAAGGGGTGGAGGCGTGACAGCCAGATGGCTGCTTGCTGCCAACCTGATGATATGAATTCATCTCCAGAACCGACATGCCAGAAGGATAGACCCAACTTCTCCGAGTTGCTGTCTGACTTCCACATGTCATGGCATGTACTCGTGTGGGTTCCAGCGCATGTATGAATGCATGCACACATGCGTGCGCACAGGCTGAAAACTTCAGTCCTGCACTCTGCATCTGGCAGTGCAGATCCACACGTATCCTTCGCCTCACCAGCTCAAAGCACTATGAGGCCCCAAAAGTTATGGGACCAGATAACATAAGCCCTGAGCTGGCAATGCTGCACGCTCTTGCTAGAACTTTAGGGACTCCTGACTAGTGATTTTATCCTTATAGTCCTGTGGATAGCATTTATTACCACCGGGAGCTTCTCTGCTATTCTCTGGATGGACTTCGGGTAGATCTACTAACAATCACTTCCTGCCATGGGCTTCGAGAAGAACGGGAGCCCCGTCTAGAGCAGCTATTTCCTGATCTTAATACTCCCCGACCATTCCATTTCACAGGCAAAAGGGTAAGTGGGGAGAAATAAAAGTGGTCCTCTTAGGTGGAAGAGATGGCGCAGTTCTAAGAGCACTTGATCCTCTTACAAATGGTCCTTGTTTGGTTCCCAGCACTCACACTTTGTGTAGTTCCCTGTAATTCATGTTCCAGGTGATAACAGCTTTTTCTAGCCTCCACAGGCATCCATACACAGGCACACTGACATACATGTAAATAAAATAGTACTCTAGCCTTATCCACCAGACACTGTGGAGAGCTTAAAGCTTCACCTTGACACATTTTGGACTCAACTTAGTCTGTAGTCCAGGATAGAGGATTACAGTCCTCTGCCTCTGGCAAACAGAAGTCTTAAGGCTCTTTCTGCTTCAACCACCCCTGCCCACATATATGTCAGAATAGAACTATAGCATCACTGACCTCATGTCTGCTTTCTTCTCCACCTCAGATATTCTTCTTAAGCAGCAGGGTACACCCTGGAGAGACTCCATCTAGCTTTGTGTTCAATGGCTTTTTGGACTTCATCCTCCGACCTGATGACCCCAGGGCGCAAACTCTACGCCGACTGTTTGTCTTTAAGTTGATTCCCATGTTAAACCCTGATGGTGTGGTCCGGGGCCACTACCGGTAAGCAGCCTTCCTGCATTTGCCCCAGTCTCTCTCATGTCCTACTTCTCTGTGAAAGTCAGCCAGCATTCTGACTCTTTTTTTTTCTAGTTCTCTTGTACCCTAACATGAGCAAGCCCCTCTAATCTTCCAGTGAGCTGAAACGGTATGGGATTGCATGTAAACGTACCCTAGGTGGGAGCAACAGCAAAGACTTACTTGAGTAGAAGGAATTTTCCTTGGACTTCTGTGGTAGGGTGACAGTAAATCAAGGAAGGGCCATGTCCTCCTTTCTTTCCCAGCATAATATAAGCCTTTCACTTTACAAGTCTTCCAGTCCCCTTTTCACCTACTCCGGCGTCTCCTTTGCTGCCCAGACCTCTAGACCCTGTTCAGTCCTGTCTTCCTACAGCACAGACTCACGTGGAGTGAATCTGAACCGTCAGTACTTGAAGCCTGATGCTCTCCTGCACCCAGCCATCTATGGTGCGAAAGCCGTGCTTCTCTACCATCATGTGCACTCCCGGCTAAACGCCAGGAATCCCTCTAACCAGCAGCCCAGTCTTCATCTCCTTCCTGAAACTCCTCTTTCTGACCTCGAGAAAGCCAATAATCTCCACAATGAAGCTCACCTTGGGCAGTCACCTGATGAGGAAAACTCTGAGACCTGGACTGAGACGGAACCAGCAGATGAGAAGACTGACCCTGTGTGGATTGTACCACAACAGTCTCCTGAACCTGAGGAGCCAGCCCCTGACACCATTCCCCCAAAAGAGAGCGGTGTTGCTTACTATGTTGATTTGCATGGACATGCCTCCAAAAGGGGCTGCTTCATGTATGGAAACAGCTTTAGTGATGAGAGCACCCAGGTAGGACTTGGGATACTGTGTGGCAGTAAGTGTTGCAGGTTGGGAGATAAGGGTTATTTACAAACAGGGTGGGAGGGTAGCCTTCTGGAGGAGCAGGAAGCCTGGGCACACTACCTCTGTACAAGCGTCAAAGGACACAGAGAGAGGGCAGAGAGATGCGCAGGGGCATCGTAGCCATTTTACCATGACCTCTGAGTGAAAAGCAAGCTGCCAGCCTCCCAGTCTTCCACAGAGCTTTGAGAACCAGAGCAGAAGGGAAATTTGGAGGGGAAATCTAAGAGCTTAAAAGAACTAATGCTCAACAGTGAGACTTGAAGAAACATTGATTACTGCTGATGGTTGTAATGGTATATGCTTCAGAGTCACATGGCTATCTGCCTGATTTTCTTTGCCTTTGTCCTTTCTTTCTGTCATCTTCTGAGTTTCCTTTTCCTCCCCGAACAGGTGGAAAACATGCTATATCCAAAGCTCATCTCCTTGAATTCAGCCCACTTTGACTTCCAGGGCTGCAATTTCTCAGAGAAGAACATGTATGCCCGAGACCGTAGAGATGGCCAGTCCAAAGAGGGAAGCGGCCGTGTTGCCATCTACAAAGCCTCAGGGATAATCCACAGGTTGGAGGAAACTGGCATAGTTGAGAAAATAACTTCTTTAAGGAAAAAGATAATTATTCCAGGGTGTTTGAGGGGCTGGAACCACCTGAGTCTTCTCAAAAGAGAGCTTCAGTTAGCAAGGTTGGCATTAATCTGGGAGTCTTACTTCTGGAGGACTTCTGGGCCCATGGTCAGTTGTTACTGGGAAATTACTAGCATTTTCTCTTGGCCTTGTTTCAGTGATTACGTTCTTAAACCATCTACAGTGTCCGTCAGTGTTCTGTCCTGTTCAGACAACACACTGATATAGGTCTCTGTGTCTTAGCTACACACTTGAATGCAACTACAACACTGGACGCTCAGTAAACAGCATCCCTGCCGCCTGTCATGACAATGGGCGAGCCAGCCCTCCTCCCCCACCAGCTTTCCCCTCCAGATACACTGTGGAACTATTTGAGCAGGTATGAATCCATAGAGTAAGTGGGAAAGGGGGAGCCCCAAAATCTGGGAAGAGTTGATGCCCAACCCT
Source organism: Psammomys obesus (assembly GCF_907164565.1). Taxonomy (NCBI): domain Eukaryota; kingdom Metazoa; phylum Chordata; class Mammalia; order Rodentia; family Muridae; genus Psammomys; species Psammomys obesus. The sequence continues at coordinate 34,044,319 of NW_026585644.1, forward strand.
AAGGTCCACTTCAGGGTTGTACTCATTTTCTTCAGCTAATTTTCACAGCAATAGGCAAGAACACAGACATGATTTCTGACCACCACTACAGACATTACCCTGGTACATCTAAGTAAATCACCTGGTCTGAGCTGATCTCCTTCATAGGTTTATTCAAAAGCACCATTATCTCGATGTGTACAATAGAAGCAGAACTGCAGGTTGTAAACAATACAGACTCTTCCGAGAAAGTCACTCATGGTGTCAGCCAGGAGTATAGCAGCCCCTGCCCAGAATAGCAAGCTGTAAATATGTTTGAGATAAAAAACCTGGGCACAAAATCTAGGGTACCCCCTGTAAGTTTAGCCTCTTTTCTATTGTTGTGTGTACCACACCCCCAAACAGCAGATTGGAGGACAAAGATACTGAACCCATCTGAATTCCCCACAGGTGGGCCGAGCTATGGCCATCGCAGCTCTGGATATGGCAGAATGTAACCCATGGCCCCGAATTGTGCTGTCAGAACACAGCAGCCTCACTAACCTTCGGGCATGGATGCTGAAGTATGTACGCAACAACAGAGGTGTGACCAGTAATGTGAATGTGGGCGTGAACAAGAAGAGAGGCTCTCGAACTCCTCCCAAAAGTAACAAGTAAGAGCAACAGGGAAGAGAGTGCAGGGAGGCAGGCAGGCTCTAGGGGCAGGGGTTCCAGGGAAATGCCACCCAGTGAGTGCTTTTGGTTAAGTGAAAACTGCTAAGATTACCTCAGTTTTTGAGAATGGAATCCTCTTTCTTTCCACCTAGTGGTGCTACATCTAAGAGAGCTGAAAATCAGGCCAAGGGACTCCTAGATCTAGAGCAGTGCACAAACCCACTGTCTTTGTGGTGAGGGTGTGGCAGGTCTGACTCCAAAAGTTCGGAATGACTAAGTGCAGAGGGTTCTAGAGCCAGCACCAACAAAATAAGGGAGAAATTCTTTGTGAAGTTTAGCTACTGAGGATGATCTTCCAAGATTAACTGGTATGCCCCAACTTAGATCCTCATTCATGGCTATGCATTCCCTCTTTTCGTCCTAGGAATGGGTTCCTATGCCCTTTTATACCTCAGAAGGGGATTTTAGTTGTCATATTCTGAAGAAAACCCTAGGATACTTCTTCCCAGGCCCAGGGTTAACTGGCATCTGCTTCTTTGCAGTGGATTGCCCACTTCCTGCTCTGAAAATGCCTTGAGCCGGAATCGAAGTTTTAGCACTGGCACGAGTGGTGGTGGTAGTGGCAGCAGCCAACAAAATTCTCCACAGATGAAGAACTCTCCCAGCTTTCCTTTCCATGGCAGTCGGCCTGCAGGGCTGCCAGGCCTGAGCCCCAGCACCCAAAAGGCCAGCCATCGGGTGCTGGGCCCTGTCAGAGGTAAGCCAGTCTGGGAGCCCCTGCAGCAGGCGTTTGGTTGTTTGGGGTATTGCTGGGGGAAAAGAGCTTGAAGACATGCAAGGGGTGAGTCAATAAAACTAGCCTGTAGCAGAAGACTCTGCAGCCTCTCCTGCGACCTTGTTGTTCCCTGCGGCATGACTTCAGAGCAATACTGTGTATGGCCGACCCTAGGAAGAAGTCTGGGGGATTGTAGTTTGAGCACATGCTAGGAGCCAGGAACATTTCCAAGGACAAAACACTAGCTAAAGCAGTGCCAAACACGGACATGGAACTTCCACATCAAGGACAATATCACAGTGTCTTCTTGTTGGCAGTAGGAGGAAATGTCTTTAGAATTTAAACTGTAGCACTATAGAATGAAGAACACTATTCACCGCCTCTGTGGGCTGAAACTTCCTGGCTTCACGATAGCAGTATCAAGATTCCAGTTCCTCCAAAGAAAAACAGAACTGAACCAGCTCCTATTCTAGGTTTGTAAACCAACAGCCTACCCATTCCAGCAGTGCCCAATTGCTCAACTAGGCATTAGTAAGTACCCTCAGGTCTGATGTGATAAGAGATTCTGGATCAGAAGTTTATGACCAAAACACGGGCTTGTAAGCAGTGGGGTGGGGGCAGGGAGGAGAAAACTGGCAGAAGCTGGACTGTGGTGGGGTATTGTTCTGGACATACATACCACAGATCAGTACTGTGGATGTCTTCAATGTGTTGTCAAAAATGGAGACTTGTAAGGTGGAGCTTTGTAAGCTTACAAGCTTTATTGGGCCTCCAGCTGTCTCCAGTTTTTGAGCATTTTCTGCTTTTCATTTTGCAACCTGGTTTTTGGAATGGCCCTGATGTGCACTGGGTCAGTGTCTGTGAATCTGTTAGTTAGAGAAGCTGCAGCAGAAGTCCAGCTTCAACGAATTGGGCTGTTGCTGTTTCTGATATGAAAACTGGTTTTGTTCATATTCCAAACCCACTTTGAGATTCTGTCTAAATTTGGGAATAAATACTTAAATGCACTGTGCTTTAAAGTATTAAATTAGTAACAATAATGCTTCCTATTTAGGTAGCTTTAATAATGAATAAGATAGCTTCACTTATCTGACCAGGTCCTGTGGGATAGACGGTATTCCCATCTTTCTGATGAGAAAACTTAGGAGACTGTTTTAGGAATGGCTCATCCAGCTGGGTGTGGTGGCATGTGCCTACCTTGGTAGGCCAAAGCAGAATAACAGGATGAAGGCCAATCTAGCCTTCCTCTCACGGTGGGTGAAGATAGTGAAGAGTGGTTTATTCCACAAGCGCAAGTTAGCCCAGCTTGTGTTTCAGGCCCCAGTATAGATTGGCTAAATCTGGATGGAATTTTTCTTTTTGTTTATTTTGTTTTTCTTTTGTCAGCCTTTCCTAGGTCATAGCTCATAATGTCTTCATCAGCATTGTAAATTCTCTGTCCTTGCCCACAAAGAGCTTTCTCTAGATCTTTCCTAAAGGATTCAAGGCAGATTTTTGTTTTTGAGCCAAGGTCTTGTTCTATAGCGTAGATTGGCTTTGAGCTTAGGATCGATCCTCTTGCTTCAACTTCCCAAGTGCTACCATTCCCAGCTGTAGGCAGTTTTTAGTCAGTATTTAATTGACAGTCTCCATTCCCACTTTTTGATAAAGAATTTTGCATTGAAATCCTTGAGGGGGGGGCTATGTATTTTTTATCTGTTACTTCCTCAGAGAACTAATGGATAATATGCACCAGAGTACTAAGTAATTCTTGGTTGACTGACTTGAAGCTTAACAGAGGAAACAAGATAATAAATACAACATAAAAAGTACGCGCACATTACAAACATCCAAGGCATTTGGGGAGCTACTGTGGTAGGTCATGAATAATTAAACAAAGCATGCTCAGTTGAGAAATCGCTCTGAAGAACAAATAGTATGTGGCTTGATAAAAATGTTTCAGAAATGAGAAATGACAGCCATGATGAGAAACACAGTTGTTGGGTGGACAACAGAACAAGGATGCTGAGGTGAACGAGGCGTATGGCAGCAACTGTATGTTTCTAAAAAGGGGGGAGAAAAGACTGCACCATACATCCGGACAGGAATGTATGAGAGGCTTGCAGTCATTTACAGATGCACTAACCAGAACTTGTACCAAGGTCTGCAGAGGAAAGAAGTCTTAAGTATTGGAACAGAAGCATCAGGATCCAATAATGGTAAAAGGCAGATGAACTAAGACTTCAAATCTGTGTACTGGAAGAAAGTTGCGGTGACATTAAGACACAGTTGGGGGGGAAAAGTGAAAAGCTATTTCAAACATGCCTAGACTCCTTGGGTTACCTATGAAGATGCTTTGTAGGTAGAACCATAGAAAGGGCAAGTGGAAGGGTTGGAGATCTAAGTCCCAATATAGAAGTGCCAGTAAAACCAAGTGAGAAGGCACTGTTCCCTCAGGGGAATGAGCTTGGGACAGAAAAACAGCTGGCTAGAGAACAGATATATACATTCTTAGACAAAGCAGAAAACTATGGCTTTAGAGTCAAGGGCCAAGATGAAAGGTTTATTAAAATAGACACTGTAAAGAGTTAAAAAGTGAGGTCCTAGGAATCTTAACAGTGTTCCCCTGGGCATTTACTGGCATGGTACTTTTAAGATCTCCAGGAAGGAAGACTGGTTCTGATTTAGATAGAGCTGCAATGGAGACTAACATCTAGACAGGACATCTTGAGTCAAATCTGGAGAAAACTTGTTTGTCCAGTGTGATCTGTCTTCCCATGTGCTTTGTGACATTTGTTGCCACACGTCTGACTCTTTGGCCTCTACCATAGCAAGAGAAATGGTTTATTTACATTTATTGTGAGTGCACTTATGTCTATGGGGACGGACACATGCCTTGGCACCTATGTGGAGGTCAGAGAGCAAATGATGGGAGTTATTTTTCTTCTTCCATGTGGGTCGTAGAAATTGAACTCAGCTTTTCAGGCATGGTTTATATTCACTCAGCTATCCTGGCTGGCCTGTTGTTTTCAAAGCTGGGAAAAAACAAACAAAAAACACCCACATGATCTCAGGTCTCAGAAATTTTATCTGTAAATGAGCTATACTTTCCAGCGCCCAAATTTGGATTGTGGTGATAATTTTGTTATTTTTGACTTGTGAATTTATTTATAAAATTTTGATGTCAGGTGTGGTGGTGCATACCTGTAATTCCAACACTTGGGAGATGAAGACAAGGTCACCCCTTAGCTACATACTGAGTTTGAGACCAGCTTGGACTACATAAGACCTATCTGCCCACCCACTCCCCTTAAAAATTTCAATTACTGCATATTAACTGTACATTTTATTGGTCTTGTTGGCTAGAACAAACATGAGATTGGAGGTTCCAGGGAGTTTTCTGAGAAAGGATCTGGACAGCTTAGCCAACAGGGTAAGACAGAGAGGTAACTGATCTGAAAGGTTCCATCTAGAGCTGGGACATGGTGCTGTAGAAGGCCAATGAATCACCAACGTTAGACAAACAGGAAAGCTGCTAGCACAGGAGGCCAAAAAATTCTGAGTAAGTCCTAATTCCCAGTACCTGACCTTAGGGCCAGAGCCTACCTGACTCTTCCCAGCTGCAAAATATGCTCTACCTACCTTCCCAGATCTGTAGCACAGTTCCAGCCTACTGTCTCAGAAACACCAGTAGAGTTACTGTGGCTACAGGGGAAGAAGAGGTCACTGGAAAACAGTACAGAAGTGAGAAGTCAGAGGCATGCAAGGCACTGCAAAGGCAGAGATGAAAAGCTAAAGAGAGACAGGTGCCTAGGCAGTCTCTCCTGTGTATCATGCTTAGGTAGTTGAGGCCCAGCACACACAACTTCATGATCATGCAGTAGCCTCCTTCAGTTTTGCATTCCAGGATCTCACTTGCATGATTCCAGTCTTGACCCTTCAGTCTGTCCAGCCAGACACTGGCGTGAAAGATGAGGCACTGAAGTATAAAGGTGGGAGCCTCTGTCAGCCTGTCACCAGCACCTCTCTCATCTGACTCCCAGCTCTCACACTTGAACCGTCTATCACTACAAGTCTTTTCTGGCCTTGTCAATGCCTTGGGTCAGTCAACAGGCAACTTCTGGTAGAGTAGCTAATATCCAGCTATCAGCGGCAGTTCCTCTGGAGTGAATCAATAGAACTTGCTATCTTTATCACCATCGCCACTTTTATTCTTTCAACTAGTATCAGGAAATTCCCCCCAATACTTTAGTGTTCAGCAAAAACTTACTATGTGTTGAATGAAAAGTTTGGTTCAGAGTCAAATTAATGCTTATCTATCTTTCTAATTCTCATAGGGTTATAAGAACCAGCTGTGTGAGCATTCCAAGGATTCAATAAGATCTAGGGCTCTACATGGAGAGATGTCCCAAAGATGTTTGGAGAAATGTAGAGTCTAGGTATAAAGCAATAGACTAATACTTCTAACTTTGAGGCCTTAAATTCCAAGGCCTTACAACATGCACCCTAACACATTCCAGGTGAGGGCAGCCAGCTCAACTTACCAGACCATGGCTCCAGCCCTATCCTACCAGTCCCAGCTTGTTACTGTAAAATGCCATTTTACCAGTTTTGGAAGCAGAACCGATTATATTACCCTGCACTCAACATTAAGCTGTTGTCTGTAACTCAAAACTAAATACAGAATTGGGGCTCCTTTTATCCTCTCAACAGGAATTGAGTAAGGCCTGGATTAACAGGAGTCAAAAGTCAAAACACAAAAGTGAGCCAGAATTGTGTTTTTACTGACAGGAAGGCCTGGACAGGTCTTAGTAATTGAATTATACCATCTTTAATACCTTATATATTTCATACCAATTTGATTAGGGATTAAGATTCCTGAGCTTTAGCCTTGCTATCTTTCTCAGGATCTACTCCTATATTTGTATTGACTTTTTTTTCCTCTTTATCTCTTACCTGGTTTTCGTCATTATTTTCTAGAGTGACAGTCAGCTCTCCATTTATTACTAGAACCTACATACACCCCAAAGGCTTTAATCACTTTTTTTTTTAACGTGACAGAATCTCATAGAGCCCGAGTTGGGCTCAAACTTACTTTGTAGACAACTGGCCTTGAATTCCTTCTTCCTGCCTCCACCTCCAGAGTGCTGGGATTACAACGCATGCATTACCATACTCCAGTCACTTTGCTTGTTCATTACTTCCTTCCTTAGGGTAAGGTGAAAGTTCAGCGTATCACTATTTCAGCTTGTCTGTGTACAGACTCTGATCATCTGTAAACCCTATTACTTCTGCCTTCTGTGCTGAAGAACATGCTTTAATTTTTTTGACAGGGACTCACTCTATAACCCTGGCTAGTCTAGAATTTGCTGTATAGATTAGACTGGCGTGAACTAGTGTAACATAGAAATATGCCCACCTCTGGGATTAACAGTGCACATTCAGCCCTAAGGGACATGATTTTTAAATCCATATTTTAGTCAGAATCACCAGGTCTATACACTTGAGTCTCTCTATCACCGATTCACTGATGGTGTCAAATGTTTCAGGTTGATGTGGCCACAAGTTTCACTGACTTCTGTTATCCTATCAGCTAACTCTCATTAGCCCCATAAGGACTGGTTGTTTTGTACTCTTGTGCTAGCCACCTCAGACTCTAATTGGTACCCAGTGCAGTGTGACATAGCCAGAAGGATTTCCACCTAGGATCATCCATTCATTGTAAGAGTCACTACAGGTAACTTGAACTTATAGATTTCAGAAATATTCTTTGAAATAGGGCCTTATTATGAAGCACAGACTGGCCTAGAACTTGTGATCCCCCTGGTACAAATTCTGCATGCTGGGATTACAGGCATGTGCCTGGCACTGCCTGCTAAAACCAAGTATAGACAGGATAAAGTTACTGTCACTGACTTCCAAAGTTAGAGGCTTTTCACAGCACGTAATTTGCATTAGAGGACGTCTAGAATACTGGCACGACCATTTTATTTGGTTCAATGATGATTCAAGAGCATCTGGCACCTGCTAAAAGCTGCTGAACATGCAAGTCCCCTAACCCATCCATCTACCATCTATCTGGGATCCCAGCCTTCAGAACTTGCTATAGTCAAGTTCCAGCCAAAGCAGTACATCAGATTACTACCCCTAAAGATTAAGTATGCCCTTAAACTTTAAGAGGTAACTGATCTATAAACAACTACTAGCCGTGTTAAAAAAAAAAAAGTCAGTGGTGCTCTGAAAACCAGTTCTGCCTGTAAATGGCCAAGGTGACATTTACAGGGAGCTGACATTTAAGATGAACATGGAGGATAATCAAAGTACTCCCTAAAAAGAGAAAAAAATTTCAAAGGAACCACATAGCTCATAGCAGTATCAGCTTGATAGCCAGCATCCTAATGATAAGGTAGCCTGGAAACACAGCAGACAGGACTCTGAATGTACGATGTGGAAGGTTGAGCAGACGTTTATCTTTTAAAAACCTTCACAAGCTAGCCACTTGTAGTGGTGCGCGCATACAGTCCAGGTACTTTGCAGGGCGTGGCGGAAAGACTAAGAGTTCAGCTCTAGCCTAGCTTATGTAGTGAGGAAAGTCTAGACTACATAGTGAGGATCTTTCTGCAAATAAGTTCTGTTTCTCCCTTTCCCAAGCCACAGTTATTTTGAAAAACCAGGCCTTTATTTTAGGATAACTTGGTGGCGCCTATGTAAAGGGTGAGTGACTAAAAAAAAAAAAAAATGGGGGCTGGAGAGATGGCTCAGGAGTTAAGAGTGCTGGCTGCTCTTCCAGAGGTCCTGAGTTTGATTCCCAGCAACCACATGGTGGCTCACAACCATCTATACTAGATCTGATGTCCCCTTGTGGCATGCAGGTGTACATGCAGATAGAGCACTCATATATGTAAAATTAAAAAAAAAAAAATCAAGCTAAGAGAAAAAGGAAAAAGAGTGAAAAGACCTATATCTAGACACTAGTGATGGCATGAGAGTAGGATTCCATTGCACACCTACAACCATTAGATTTGACCAAATGCAATAGAGAAAGAGAAAAATTAAAGTTTTCTAACAGATAGGGAAAAGGAAAGGACTGGAGAGAGAACAATGAGATTTGGCTTGATAATCAGGGACTTAGCAGGTAGAAATGTCTGACAGAATACATTTTGGGATAAAAGGGCCTGAGAGAGAGATTTAAGAGAAGGCCAAGGCTAAATGGCTGGGAATACTGGTCCTTAGGTGGCAGGAAGATCAGTGACAAGAGCAGTAGCTGGCGCTAAGAGAAAAGCCCAGCAAAGCCGTGTTTAAGAAGCCAAGTTCAGTAACTTTTTACCAAAATAAACTGGCAGGATAAGAGCTGGCTAAGATCTGGATGACTAGAATAGATATTAGATATCCTTCCACTTGGTTCTCAGTTGTTTCAGAACAGAGTAGGTAGCTGGTTTGTTGACAAACTTGAAAGCAGGCATCTTTTGCCCATGCCTCACCAAGGGAAGATCAGTTAAGGCTATCTTACAGTGTCTCATTTATTTGATCTTTTACCTACTTGTGTCCTTTCCACCCAGAGTCGCGGTGCACAGAAAGAAGACGGAAGCAGCAGCCACTGAACCATCGCCCTAACACAAGCAGCCTGACCCCATCCCCAACTCTTGCTAGTTCTGCCCCAGCCTCCTCACGAAACCTAGGCTCCTGCCTCCTGCCTAATTCACTCAGCTTATCAGGTCTGTACGCACTGCCCCTGAAATCTGAATTGCCCGGTTTCTTCCCTCCCTACTACCCCGGGCCTAGACAAGCTATCAACTAAGCCTAAAGAAGAAACCCCTTCAGCCAACCTGGACTTCTTTCTTGACCCGATATACATACACAGACCAGGTGCAAGCTATTCTCCTAGTACCTCATACTCCTAACACGTGTGCCTTAGTACAGAAGGCTGGAATCCAGTGAAATAAGTCTGTAAAGTGACAGCTAACATTTATTGAACATTGTTCACTCTGTGCAGGACCTGCTGTATACTATCTGGTCCCCACTTTTATAGTTCAAGACCTGAGGATTTTTCTACCTGCAAAGTGCTGCTTACCCAAGTTCCCAAACTTTTCAGTTAACATTATTGTAAATGGCATCCTATATGCTACACTAAACTTCAAGTCATCTACTCTTATGTTACAGACCCAGTGTTTTGGTTTTTTGTTTTGTTTTGATTTTTGGAAGACAGGGTCTCTTTTGTAGTCCTTGCTGTCCTGAACTCTTTGTAGACTAGGCTGACTTCTAACCCACTGAGCACCATTCCTGGCAGGATTGTTTTCTATGACTGAGTGCAACATATACTATACCAACCTATCCATTTTTAATCAGTTGTACAGAATGGGCTTTTTCTTTTCTCCTTTTGAGCTAAGGTCTGTGTAGCTCTGGCTATCCTGGAACTCATTATGTAGACCAGTTGGCCTTGAAGTTGAAGAGATCTGCCTGCTTCTGCCTCTAGAATGCTGGAATCAAAGGCATGGCCACTGGGCCCAACTGACTTTATTTCTAAATACCTAAACATGACGGTGTGAGCTCTAAGGTTTATAAATTGAATTATTAAACTTTAGGGTTCTATTTGCACCAAAAGTTGCAGCTTCAATTCTTGGTTCAGATTAGAACCCTTCAGAAGCAATTTTGCCACCCAAGGAACATTTGGTTATTACAATGGAAAAGGACCTAGGGAGGAAACAGCACACAGTAGTTTGAGATAGGGATGCTGCTAAAATCTTACCATGCACAAACCACTCCAACAATAAATGCCTATACCGGCAGGATAAAAGGTTGCCCTTATAGTTCAGCAGTTAAACACTGAGCACTGGTTTAGCATGAAATCTTAGGTTTAATCTCCAGTACCATAAAGAAGACAAGGTCAAGAAACTGACTTAAATGAAGTTACCTTCTCTTCTAGCCCTACCTTGATGATAAGTTTCCTCTGTTCTCTAGGGAACAGCTGCTCATTCTCATCTTCAGGGGACAAGCCGGAGGCTGTCATGGTGATTGGGAAAAGTCTGCTAGGGGCTGGTGCTCGGATCCCCTGCATTAGGACTCGTTTGCAGGTAAAATTTTGGGCGTCCTTCCATGTCCTTAGCATTAGCAGAACCCAGCAAGACACTATTCTGAGCACTGAGGGGTGGACAGGGGGAAGATTTTTAGTCCTACTGTATAGCCTTTTATCACCAGCCTGTCAGAGCTGCTGTGGTACGTGTGTGTTAATCTACCCAGTCCAATTGGCCAGGTATCCTGCTTGCTTTCAAACTCCATTGTCCCTGCCAGATGCACCCCAACCACAGCCTGCTAGCTTTGGCTTTCCTACCCGTCCTTAGCTTCTCCTCTCTTTCTGACCAGACCTGCCAGAGGAGAGTTTCCGCCAAGAGGGGTCCCGGATTCCCCAGGTAACACATCTGGTTACTGCTTCTAGTAACAACCTTACCATCACCTTCAACTCAGACAAGCTCCCCTTCCTAGTTTGACCACAGTTGGGTAGAGGCAGAAGCTGACTGGACGGGTGAAGCTTAAGCTGCTCTGGCAGGGGTGGAGACTGAGAAAGCTGAGGGATCTCTGCCAGTCCCTACCATCCTTTTCCATTGTGCTTTTCTACTTGGCCACCCTTAGCCACGGTCTACCTGAGGAAGCTACCCTTAGATGAGTGATGTGGGAGTTCTACAGCTGCCATCCTGTCCTATCCTCTCAGTTAGGTAGTGCCCAGGAACCCAGGGCTCTAGCACCTGTCGACTGCTTATGCAAGGAAACTCTAAAAGCAGAAAAGCCTTGTGGAAGAACCCAACTTCTTAAGCCTACCCCTATCCACACAGGCTAGGCCCAGGTTGGGCCGGAGCTCACCGCCGACTCGCAGAGGGATGAGAGGCTCTTCAAGCCCCGCATCCCCTATCCCCCAGACCAGAGGGAGCAGTGAGCTGGAGCCGGGACCCCGCTCTGCTGTACCAGGGTGAGCACCAGAGTCCAGTCCTTCATTCTACCCCTCATGTCTACTATTTCTTCACCCCCATTTCTACCACTCAGGATAATTTTTCTTGCTTTCTCATTGATCCCAAAGACTAAATGCACTTTGATTAAGAATCTAGTCCCTGATTTTTATTCTATGACCTCAGTCTTCACTTCAAAGGTACCTTCTAGTTAGGCTCTTAAGGCACTAGCTAGCTGGTTCTAATGTCCGACTTCTGTGCAGTAAGTAATAAATCTGCTTGTCCCTACCCATCTTCACATTTCCCTTTTCATCTTCCAGCCCCTGGCTAACAGACCAGAAAAGGGTTGTTTCCACAACCCTGATTTCCTCTCTCTTCTCTGTTGCAGGCTGCCTCAGGCTGGCCCCCCACGGCCCCGCTCTGCCCCTGCCTTTTCTATTTCCTGTACTCTGTCTGACTCCCCATCCTGGATTTGTTACAGCAGGGGGCCCCTGAACCAATGTGAGGTTTGTTTTGTCCCTAAATCTCCACCACTCACTCCTTCTCCCAGGGTCTGATAATGCCTTTACCTTCGTGCCCACGATACAGCTCTAAGGTGAAGGGAACACAGTGAATGATATGTTAGTCCTGTCTTCTAGCTGCTGCTACCATGTGACCACCATAGCTGCTTGGAATATCGGCCACAGTGTCTGAGGCCTTGCAGAACATCACCCTGAGACAGAACAAAACAGGAACCCGCCACCCCATTCCCTCCCTTCACAGCACAAGATTTTGGGACCACAAAAAAAAAAAAATCTATATTTTTGTATTGGGGGGAGGGAGTAGAAGAGAAAGTAGCCCCTATACTGGGCCCTATTCAGTGGCAGCTTCTTGTTCCATAGGATTAAGGAAGACTTTGAGGAAATAAAAGTTGTTTGGAAAAATCCAGGTGTAGTTGCTTTGTATGCTGTGATGGGTAGGAGAGATGAAGTGAAGTGTGAAGGTCCCTCACACCCTTCATCTTGCCTCAGACTATGTCCTGGAACCCTAGAAAAAAGGGGAAAGACCCGAAGTAAGGAAGATGCTGCAGCTTTCCTGGTGGGGGGAGGGGGAGATCCTTCAGGAGCCAACCCCCATCTAGCCCGTTTCCCTTCACATTTTTTAAGCGCGCTTGGTTTCCAGACTGGGCCCCTCCCTTTTTTCTCTCTGGTTTGTATCTGTAGTTAACTCGTAAAACAACGTCCTTGGCCTCAAAACATGGAAATAGTTCTACGTTTTTTACTACCATGCTCCTTCTCCAAATCTACCTAGATAACGCCTCAGCCTCCATGGGAAAGTGGGGCTATTAAAGGCCTGATCCCACATACTTGGATGGCACAGTTACTGCCTTTGTTTTTACTGGTGTCAGCACCTCCTTTTAACCTCCTTTTAACTTGGGTCTCTGTCTACTGAGAACCTCAAAATGGAGACTGAGGAGGCTCCAGAAACCCATTCTCATTCTAGTAGGAAAAACAGGAGAAGAAGCAGAATATTTCAAGGCACCATACACAGCGCGGAAAAAGGGGCCCGGTTCTGGACTTGATATCAAGCTTAGCTCGAGCTACACTTTCTAACTTGAAGTTCCTAAGTCTGCAGGCCCTGGCGCAGCCTCACCACTCAGCTCTCCAGGGCCTGGACGCTACTGCCCCGAACGTTACCTGGGGCAGAAAGAGCGCCACTTTCATTCCTGCTTCTTGGGATTGTTGACTGCCACGTAGTGGTAGAGAACCACGAGCAAGAAAAGCGACACGCCCAGCATGTTGGCGAAGATGGCGAGCTGCACGTCCGTGATCATCCTGCGGACAAGGGGAAGGTCTGAGCCTCGCTTCCCGCGCTCCTTGCCCTCACCAGGGCAGAGCCTCGTCCCCGCGGTGCAGCCTCCGCCGGACTCGCCTGCGAGCCTCTCACCTGAGCAGCTCCCCTCGACTCCGACGCTACCGCCGCACAAGCTTCAGGAGCCGGAACTGCGTAGCGCCAGCTGAAGAACGCGGCACTTCCGGCTTTTCTACCCCGCTGTCTCGTCTGCTCCTTCGGCGCGCGCGCACACACACGGGTCTTGGGCGGAGCCTCGGGGAGCCGCCCAGCCGCGGGGGGCGGGCGGGGCAGGGGCTGGGAGCACGCAGCTGGCTGCAGCTGGCTGCAGCTGGCGCGGCGGGGGCCGCATAGCCTCCCTGGAGCGGAGGAGTAGGCTAGGGCGAGGATGCGGCGGGCGGGAGCCTGGACCTGACCTGTAGCCGCCAATCTACTTTCCTACACACTGCCCACCCTTCGCTTCCCTGCTCGACCCAGCCAGGTGCTTCCTTTGGGTCCTGCCCTCCGGGTTCCCTCCCAGGCTCGTTGGCGGTGGGGATGGCGTGGAGCAGAATGGGGACAGGACTGAGGAGGCTGGTGCTTTCACGGGTGCTAGTCCTTCTGAAACCACGTCCTACCAAACAGGAGGATAATGACTACTTCACCAGTGCCAGGCTCAGGCCCGCTCCCTGCCTTCATCCCACCATCCTGGAGGTGGGCGTCGGAATGGGTGGACACTCTCATAATCAAAAACGAAACGTGGGACCTCGGCCAAGTGGGAAATCACCCCCCGGATGTGAAGGAGGGGTTAGGAAAGGAAGGGCTGGGACAAGCCCAAAGGGGTCGTGGGTTTGTGGTGAAGAGAGTTGGCTGCAATTGACATGGAGACATCTGAGGGTCACTGGTGAGGGGAGCAGCACCCTGAATCTCTACAACCCTCTATCCAGCTAGAAACTGGTTCCCCCCTTCTTGCTTTCTCCTCAGCTTCACCATAAAAGGGAACGATGTGGAGCCAGACAGGGCCGGGGGGCTGGACGATTGCTTTGGAGCTGTCAGGGATAATGGAAGCCAGTTGCTTTGCGGTAGAGGGGGGCCCCGGGACTCAGGGGAGGCCTCTGCTTCTCTGAGCCAAAGAAAACTCTACAGGAGCTGCTATAGGGCTGGAACAGCTGGGACAGGGGACCACATTGCCTCCTGTGTGCACAGTGAGCTGGGCTTGCGCTATTCCAATGTTGGTTTCCCCGGTCTCAGACAATTAGCAGTTTGTGTCCAGTTTGCTCCCAAATTCAATACTTGCCTTCAGTAGTTACTTTATAGCTCTCCACGCCTCTTCCACTTCTTGTCCTAGCCCCCACCCACTGTTTCCCAGAAGTTTCATATTTAGAAATCCCAGGCCTGTGTTCCCTCCACATGACACGGGTGAAAACCCAGACGTGCTTTCCCTAGGCATTCCTCTGTCAGTTGGTGTGTCCCCAGCTCCGCCCCAAGAGAAGGATGTCTAGATTTTAGGATTACACATTATTATGCTTCATGTCTCCTGGAAAGTTGGGGCAGATCCAAGTCCAAGCACTTAGGTGTGCAACTGAATCAAAATTAGACTATAGTTTTAAAAGAAACTGTACTTCTAGGTTGCGGATGATGAAAGCCCGGGAAAGTGCTTCAGCTTTCAAACCAGCTGGTCATAGTATCCTAGAAAGCCACAACTGAAATGCACCTCCGTGATATGCTATTGTCATTTTATTTATTTATTGGTAAAGAAGGAAATGGGCCCAGAAGGCAACCTAACCAAGGCCCCACAGCTGGCTAAGGACAATGTCACCTGTTCTTCCGACCCTCCCCTATAGCAGGTAGACTCAGGAGTTTGTCCAAAAGGTCAAGGACAAACAGGAAAAGATTTATTTTAGAACTACCCGGAAATGGCCTTCACCTCCCTTTCCCTTCCTGTGCCTAGGTCAATGAGTCTTTATCAGCCTTCAATGGCTCATTTGGCCTCGTGCCTGAAGGAACTGAAATAAAAACTGGTCTCAGGATTGAACTAGACTCAGCTGAGAAATGACAAAGCTTGATTAAAAATCCCAGGCGGAAAAGTGTGTGGGAAGTGAGACAGACAAAACCTCATCCTGCCAGAATTTGGGGAAAGTAGTAGGAAGGCACTTACGGAGCTTAATCCCTAATATGATCGTTTTATTGTTTCTGTGATTTAAATAAACTTTCACTCCACAGCCCAGGCTGGCGTCAAACTCGGGGTTCTTCTGCCTTTGCCTTCCCAGTGCTGGCATTACTGGTTTGAGCAAGGACAGGACATGAGGTTTAGGATCAGGTTTACGAGTGAGAAGGCCATAGACTTGGGAAAGGAGAGAGGCTGGTCCCTGCTTCTCAGGGTAGTCAGCTCCTAAAATATTATACCTGGAGAAAGGCCTAGAAAGCAAGAAAAAAAAAGTTGCCATGGAGTTTGGCTTAGGTTTCCTTATGAGCTTGAATTTCCATCTGTTTTGGCATGATACAAGGCCCATGATACAAGGCCCAATTCACATGACTCCCCATTTTTCCTCCCAATATTTAGTCCTTTAACAGAAGGCCTTAGATAAAAAAATGTTCCTTATTTCTGGAGCGCCCTGCTATCCTGGCTCTGGGAACTTGAGCTCCTTGCTAAGTCACTGATAGCTGAATAAATTAATGTCTAGTATGGTCAAGATTTCCCTCAGGCACTAGGTCATCGGAAATCCCCCACCTTACAGATATTATAAAATAGACTCTATCTTACTATAGGGACTTAGCATTTCTTGTGAGCAATTCCAGCCACTCACTTTGGAAACTTGTGGCTGCCTGCCAATTCTACCACAGCAATGCCACTGCCACCATCGCTAGCACTCCTGCAGCCTATCCAACCCTGGGTGCCATTTGCAGCCTGCTTGCTCACCCTGAGGCCAGCAATGGGAATTTTCATTGCCAGTGAACGATGAGTAGAGCTTTCACAAACACACATGCATGTCAGAGCCTAGGTCTTGGCTCCTAATTAGAAGGTTAACTGAAATGCAACCTACTGCAGTTACTTTTCAAAGCCAGCCTTTGGTTACCTGACACATTTAAACTGTACAACAGAATTTCTAACTCCAGAGAGCAGGAGAGGGACTATGTGGCAACCAGACAGTAACAAGATGGCTAGGCTAATTTTTTTTTTTTTTTTTTCAGTGTCGTCAGTGGCTCCCTGATGGGAGAGGAGAAGAAAAATAGAAAACTCATAGTGGCAGCCAGGGCAATCTGGAAGGGAAATGGGTTGGTTTCTGTCAGGGCCAGGGCCTACAATTGATACAAAGACCCAGAGACAAAGCTCCCACCTTCTACAGGCATACTCCTGACATCAGGACCACCTGTGGACGCTTCCTTCAGGTTTGCCTGTGTGCTAGTCCCCAGGCCCCTGAAGAGCAATCATACTGCTCTTTCTATCGGTTCTGACGTTTGCTTTCTGATGTTTAGTCACCACCTTGACTTGACTCAGTATTTCTTCTAGCCATCAAGGCCACATCCTAGGTCCATGGCTCTCAGGAGCAGAGGCAGGTCACTGAGTCACAGGGAGGAGCTGATGACATTTATTCTCATGTGTTTGTGTGGCTTCCAATTAGCACTCTGTAAATTGTTCCCAGGATGCCTGGTCTGCATGCTTTTGCTTTTTTGAGACAAAGTTTCTCTTTGTATACTTGGCTGTCTAGGACTGGCTTTGTAGACCAGGCTGGCCTGGAACTCACAGAGATCCGCCTGACTCTGCCTCCCGAGTGCTGGGATTAAAGGTGTGGGCCACTGTGACGGCTATATTTTACCCTTTTTAATAGACTGTTCTCTCTACTAGAATGTGTTACTCTCTTTTTTTCCCTGGTATCTTCAGAGCGAAATAGCCTTTCTTCCCTCTAGACCTACTCTTTCCAACCTCCTCATTTGAGCTCGAGCTCTAGAATTTTCTGTGGTGTTCCCTTTTCTCTTCAGTCACTGAGCAGGCATAACCTTTCCTTTCTTTCCATGTTCATGATCACCAGCACAGCTCCTCTGCCTCGCTTTACAATGTAGAGTTTGGAAGAGGTCCTCAAGAGCAAACAGACTCCCAGGGGTGGTTACGGAATATAGTCAAAGTTACAGGCTCCAGAAATTGAGACTGAAGCCCTGTAACCTCCCTCTGGGTTCATTGTTCTTACTGACTCCCGGTGGCTTCACCAATCATGGAAGCCTCTCTCTCACTGGCCCATAATCTACCTCTCTTGACTTCTGCCCTGCTCCTTCCTGACAATTAATAGCTAACAGATGCTGAGTATAATAATATCAGCACTCAAAAGCTGAGGCAGGAGGATTCCCACAAGTTCCAGACCAGCCTGGGCTATGTACATAGCAAGGTCTTGACTCCAAAACATTAAAAAAAAAAAAAAAAAAAAAAAAAAAAGAACATAGTCTAAGCCTTGACCATATTCTAGGCACTATTCTGAAATGTTGTATTTGTATTAAACAACAAAGACCTAAGATGGAAGATGTTATATTATCCCTGTGTTTGAGGAAGAAACTGAGGCAGACCGAATCCCCTGAGCCTGAAAGCTCTGCCCTTCCCTCGCCTCTGTCCTTTACTCCTCCTCCTATCCTGCCACATGATGTTCAAGCTCTGCCTTTTTCAGCAGCTTTTCCTACCACCCCCAGCAGCCAGCTGTTCTGCCCCCCCCAAAAAAAAAACCCCCACATCATCCCTTTGTCCTGGCCTCTTGGCAATTGGTCTGTCCGTCCTGCTTTTGTGCTTCTCTGTCTGGGGGCCTCGTTTCATTCCCCAACAGCCTGAGTTATTCCTTAATTGACAGTGACAGAGTTTTAGACTTGCCTTTGCAACTCCAGAACCTCTCTAATGCCTGGCACACAGCAGCCTCTTGGAGCCTTTGTCTGTCTGGTACTTCAGCTTCCCTCTTCTAATGTCCCTAAAACATGCGGGTCCAGAATATAATGTGGAGAACACAAAGGCAAGAGGAAGCAGGCAGATGAGTTTCTTTCCCATTGAGGGCCACTAAATGAGGCAGCAGGACTCAATGGATGAGACCCTGTGAACACCCCACACACACACACACTTTCAGGTAAGCCTTTCGGGTTAAGCTGAAGACTCTCTGCAGGCTACAGAAAGGTGACTGGACTCCAGACAAGAAAGCAGCTAAGTCTTACCTCCATCATCACCCTTATCACCCCTCCTGGTTATAGCCTAACCTTCAGCAATGACGGCCAGGAAGGAGATTTTCCTTCATTGTTTAAGAAAAGACAGCTCTTTGTTTTCTGGTTCCTCTCTCTCTCTCTCCCTTTCTCTCTTTCCCTCTCTTTCTCTCTCTCTCTCTTGGATTTCCCTTCTTTTTACTTTACTTTTTTCTCCCTGGCTCCCTGAGTCACTACAGTCATTTAGAGTCTAACCTCAGCCATATCATTGACTTGCTGTCACCTTGGACAAATTAATTACTTTTCCACAGTGAGCTTCTAAAAGGAGGTAGCGAGACACAGTGGTGATGAGGTCCTGCTGAGCCCCCACATGTGCTATCTCCTGTATAGTCTTGCCTTCCTTCTGTCCTTGGGGCTCTCTCTCCTCTCTCTTCATCTTCCCAAGGGTCCCGTTCTGACCGACCCAGGGGATTGGGGACTCTGGCAATGGTTCCTGGTCCTAGCCACCAGCCCTGGGCCTCCTATCCAGATTTGGCCCCAGCTCCATGTGGCCTGTCTGAGAGGCTGGCCCCAAGCCCGGCGGCAACTCCACATTTCTCTGTTTTTCCTTTTTTTCCCCCCCTCTTTCCCGGAGTTAACAAGAAGCAGATGTGGCGCACGATGGTTGGAGAGGTGGGGGAGGAAGGGGGAGGCTGGACCGCCAGCCAGACAGGGGGAAGGGAGGGTAGAAAAGGGAGGGAGGGAGGAGGCTGGCCCGCCCATGGTCACTCTTGTGCCTTTCAACAGCCACAGGGGCAAAGCTCTGTCATCTTCAGGATCCAGTCACCAGGGAACAGAACAGGGAGACCAGAAGAGGGCCAGCTGGAGCCAGGGGGTGGAGGCTCAGGAAGCAGCCTCTGAGAGGGGCAGGGACCAGGCACAGGAGGCCAGGGGGCCCAGAGAACAGACTCCCCTCAGAAGTGCAGAAGAGGAGAGCGGAAGGAACTGAGGGAGGGACAGACAGGAGCCTGAGGAGGAAAGAGGAGGGGGAGAGAGGGGTCAGGCCCAGCAGCCAAGGAGGAGGCGTGCAGCTGGGGGCTGCAAGCAGGAAGCTAGGGACAGAACTGGCTTAGCGCGCTGTCCCCTCATCAGCGGCATCCCCCGGAGGCGCGGGTATATATCAGTGGCCAGGCCGGGATGTGTCTCTAAGGGCGGCAAGAGACACCTCACCATGGCCCCCAGCGCCATCTGGAGCTGCTATCTCTGCTGTCTGCTGACTGTAGCCACGGAGGCTGCCAGCTACCCTCCTCGGGGTTACAGCCTGTACACAGGGGGCAGTGGGGGCCTCAGTCCTGGGGGACCCCAGGCCCAGAACTCACCACGGCCTGCCAGCCGCCACAGGTAAGAGTCTGTATCTCAGCCAGGGCTCTGCTTGGGGAAGTCCTCAGAAGGTGGGCAGCAGGCCTAGCGCAATGAAGACAGCGAGGACACCCATCCATCAATGGCCCGCTCATTTGCACCTTTCAGCCAGACTTTTTCCAGGGCTTTGGTGGTCTAAGGGGACTCAGCTCTCACCCCTTCCCTATGGAGGCCTGCAGTTGGGTGCCCAGGGCAACTACACCGAGGGGCACGGACCAGACCTTCCTGCCAGCTGCCAGCTGTGTACCAGCCAGCTCTGGATCAGGGAGACCTTTTGTCTTTTTCTAGGGCTTCCTTGGCCCCGTCCACTAAAGTTTAATTATGACAGTCCTGCTGTTCTGTTCCCTCTGGCTCTACAGCAGCCCACAAACTAGAAGCCAGTGTGAATGGGGCCAAGAGTGCAGCACCGCAAGCCCCAGGGGGGGACAAAGCCTTTACTCTCTTCTTAGCCAGAGGCCAGACATCTGCCTGCCCCTGCTCTCCTCCTTGAGGGTGGGTGGAAACACCATGCGCGGGGAAGAACCCAGTTGGTGGACTTATACAGCTGGGGCTCGAGACAGCCCAAAGAAGGACACTAGGGACTGTGAATTCTGGCGTGCCCCGGGACCCCACAGTCATGAGGACTGACTTCTCTTTGTGTGTTTTTTTGTGTTATGTCCTCACTGTCTTGAAAAGTCTTCATCTGTTATGGTGACACAAGGAAGAGTGTTTATGTGTGTGGGAGGGTCATCTGTCCCTGCAAAAGCCCTAACTTTCAGCTGGTCCTCAAGGCCCCTTCATCTTTTGACCCTCCTTCAGCCTCTGGGCCCACTTGGGGCTTGTGTCTTTGGTCCTTTGGCCCAGGTAGGGTTGTGCCTACAGGAACTGGTGTGCCTATGTGGTGACTCGGACAGTGAGCTGCGTCCTTGAGGATGGAGTGGAGACCTTTGTCAAGCCAGACTATCAACCCTGTGGCTGGGGCCAGCCCCAGTGCCCCCGAAGTATCATGTGAGCCCCCAAATCCAGGGGGTTGGGTACTTAGTGGGAGCTGGGCAAGGGCAGATAGCCGGTGGCCACTTAGGGAGTCTGTGTGAAGCTGGGAGCAGGGGGAAGGACAAGACTTCAGTCAGAACCATTTTGAGAAAATGGTCGGGTTCAGGCTTGGCTGGTGAACTGCTACAGGCATACTCCCCTTGCTCCAGCCCTCAGGCCTTCTGTTGGACAGGTCAGCCTCAAAGAGCTTATTACCTCAGGGTTCCAGCACAAGGCAAGGGGAGGAAGAGCTGGGATTTAGCCCTTGGCTAAAAAACTGATAGCTGTCAACTGAGCAAGGCAACTTACTAGCCAGAGAGGGAGACCCAGCCTGAAGTACAGGATGACTGGCAGCACCGACAGAGTACAAAACCTTCCTTTCCTCTGGCCAGGTACCGGAGCTTCCTTCGCCCTCGCTACCGGGTGGCCTACAAGACAGTGACAGACATGGAATGGCGGTGCTGTCAGGGGTATGGGGGCGATGACTGTGGAGAGGGCCCTGCTTCTGTTCTGGGCCCCGCACCCTCCACACCACACCCCCGGCCCAGGCCTGCGCGGCCCAACCTATCTGGTTCCAGTGCAGGCAGCCACCTCAGTGGACTAGGAGGAGAAGGTGAGTCTGCAAGTTGCTAGGGGTGGGGAGACCCGGAGAGGAAAATGTGGGGCCCCGGGTGTGGAGGGAAACCTCTGCGCTCTAAATTGGGGAAAAGGTGGGTGATGACATCCTTAAGATTCTGCATGTGTGTATGCTTGCCTGATTTGAATGTATCGGGATGTGCGTGAGTGGGTGGGGGAGATTGACTGAAAAGACCTGAAAATCTAGAGCCAAATAAAAAAAAAGAAGGCATCAAGACAATTTGCTCACATACGCCCTCATGTGGCCAAGGTCCTAGTCGGGAATGGCTATGGGAGAAGCAAAGAATTCCTTTGAGGAGCTCTGTCCTCAGGAAAGACAGTTAAGACTACAAATCCTAGCATGCATTGCACCTGACTACAGGTCCCAGGCCCCTCCCTGTCCCCTGGAGACTGCAGGTCCCAGAATGCAATAGTCCCTGCTGCGTTTTCTTTCCTCCTGTGTGTATACGTTAGGCTAAGCACACCGGATGCAAGCTCTTTTCCTGCCAAAGAGATAACTGATATAATTATGGAAACAGGAACTTCTGGCTGACTGGCTAGTCAGCCAGCACCCCAGCAGGCTTGCTGCAAGAGCCTTTGTTTGTCCCTGTGGTGCTACAGGGAAGTGCCCAGACATTGCTACATTGGCATGTGAAGTACTTTCCCACATTCCCATTTTGAATCGTTTGACAGCCTTAAGAGGAAGGACACGTGGTGTCATTCTCATTTCCCAGATAAGGAAACAGTTTCCAAGAAGTCAAGAGGCCCTGAGGAAAAGATACGAGTTTGGTGGCCGGATGATCTAGATTTGAAATTTGACATGGCCACTTGTTAAACTTATACTCTGGAACTACTTGCCTAATTCCTCTGGTTCTGTTTCCTGTGTCATTAAATGTCAAGAGAATCCGTAGAAAAGTTGTTAAGAGCGATGGTTCAAATCTGGCTTAAGGGAATTCAGTGAATGGTGTTTTCTTTCTTTTCCTTTTTTTTTTTTTTTTCCTCTTGCTGAAATCATCCAAAAGAGAGCCAGATGACCCTTGACTCTTGCTGGACCTGGGGTGGGTAAGCAGGGCCTGGGCCTTAGATCCTGAGCTCTGAGATCCAGCCCCTCAGGCATCTGCCTTTTTCTCTCTCCAGGCCCTGGTGAGTCAGAGAAGGTGCAGCAGCTAGAGCAACAGGTAAAGAGCCTGACTAAAGAGCTGCAAGGCCTTCGAGGTGTCCTGCAGGGAATGAACGGGCGCCTGGCAGAAGATGTTCAGAGGGCTGTGGAGACAGCCTTCAATGGGAGGCAGCAGCCAGCAGACGCAGCTGCCCGACCCGGTGTACATGAAACCCTCAATGAGATCCAGCAGCAGCTGCAGCTCCTGGACAACCGTGTCTCCACCCATGACCAGGAGCTAGGCCACCTCAACAACCATCACAATGGACGCACTGGCGGGGGTGGCAGGGCCCAAGTCCCTGTCCCAGTTCCTTCTGGCCCCAGTGAGGAGCTGTTAAGGCAGCTGGAACGGCAGCTACAGGAGTCTCGCTCAGTGTGCCTGGCAGGACTGGACGGCTTCCGCCAGCAGCAGCAAGAGGATAGGGAGCG
This sequence comes from Psammomys obesus, assembly GCF_907164565.1. NCBI lineage: Eukaryota > Metazoa > Chordata > Mammalia > Rodentia > Muridae > Psammomys > Psammomys obesus. The sequence continues at coordinate 34,067,234 of NW_026585644.1, forward strand.
GCTGCGAACACTGGAGAAGCTGCTCTCCTCCGTGGAGGAGCGGCAGCAGCAGCTCATGGGGCCTGCCATGGCCAGGAGACCCCCTCAGGAATGCTGCCCCCCAGAGCTGGGTCGGCGACTGTCGGAGCTGGAGCGGAGGCTGGATGTGGTGGCCGGCTCAGTGACGGTGCTGAGTGGACGCAGAGGTTCTGAGCTGGGAGGAGCAGCGGGGCAGGGGGGCCACCCCCCAGGCTACAGCAGCTTGGCCTCCCGCCTTTCTCGCCTGGAGGACCGCTTCAACTCTACCCTAGGTCCCTCAGAGGAGCAAGAGAAGGACTGGCCTGGAGGACCAGGCAGGCTGGGCCGCTGGTTGCCTGCTGCTCCAGGACGGCTAGAAAAGCTGGAGGGGCTACTGGCCAACGTGAGCAGGGGGCTGGGTGGTCGCCTAGATGTGCTGGAGGAGCAGGTGGCAGGGGCTGTACAGGCTTGTGGACAGATCTGCTCTGGGGGCCCCGGGGAACAGGATTCTCGGGTCAGTGAGATCCTCAGTGCCTTGGAGCGCAGGGTGCTGGACAGCGAGGGCCAGTTACGGCTCGTAGGCTCAGGCTTGCACAAAGTGGGAGCAGCAGGGGAGGCCCAGCAGGCTGCGTTGGAGGGATTGCAAGGGCTCCTGGGCCGCCTTCAGGAGCGCATGGATGCGCAGGAGCGTGAGGCCACGGAACTCTCACTGCGCCTCAATCTTACGGCAGCCCAGCTAAGTCAGCTAGAGGGTCTGCTGCAAGCCCACGGGGACGAGGGCTGTGGTGCCTGCGGTGGTGTCCAGGAGGAGCTGGGCCGCCTTCGGGATGGCGTGGAACGTTGCTCCTGCCCACTGTTACCTCCACGGGGACCTGGAGCTGGTCCAGGTGTTGGGGGACCAAGCCGAGGGCCTCTGGATGGTTTCAGTGTGTTTGGGGGCAGTTCAGGCTCAGCACTCCAGGCCCTTCAAGGAGAACTCTCTGAGGTCATTCTCACCTTCAGCTCCCTGAATGACTCCCTGCATGAACTCCAGACCACTGTGGAGGGCCAGGGTGCTGACCTGGCTGACCTGGGGGCTACCAAGGACAGCATCATCTCGGAGATCAACAGGCTACAGCAGGAGGCCACGGAGCACATGACAGAGAGCGAGGAGCGCTTCCGGGGCCTGGAGGAGGGCCAGGCACAGGCCGGCCAGTGCCCCAGCTTAGAGGGGCGATTAGGCCGTCTGGAGGGAGTCTGCGAGCGACTGGACACTGTGGCAGGGGGCCTCCAAGGCTTGCGTGAAGGCCTTTCCAAGCATGTGGCTGGGCTCTGGGCTGCGCTACGAGAAGGCAACAGCACCAGCGTGACGCAGGCCGCGCTATTAGAAAAGCTGCTGGGGTCCCAGGCAGGCCTGGGCAGGCGGCTTGGTGCCCTCAACAGTTCCCTGCTGCTCCTGGAAGACCGTCTGCAGCAGCTCAGCCTGAAGGACTTCACTGGTGAGAACAGAAGGCGTGAGGGGGAAATCTCCCTTCGAGCCCTGTGTTATCCCCTTCCTCTCTACAACAGCCAGCAAGGAGGCCTGCTTCCACCCACCTCTTCACTCTGCCCCAGTTGTAGACCCTACTGCTCCTGGGGGGAGGGGGGTTGAAGTGTGTCTGCAGAGAGGCTGCCAGGGTGTGGCTCCCTGTCCTCCCTCTGGTGGCTTAGATGGGCCTTTGAGTGGAGCTTGGATATGGCTTGCGCTGGAGTGTGGCTGTGGCGGCCAGGTGCCTTGCCGCAGTACAAGGGACCATGTCTCCATCGTTCCTCTAAGCCCACCTGTTCCACCCATCTTCCTTCCCGTGGAGCCACCACCTTTCCCATCCCTTAGAAGCTCCCTTTACAACTCTTCATCTCGGTTTCGGTTTTGTTACCCTAGGACCTTCAGGGGAGGCTGGGCCCCCTGGGCCTCCTGGGTTACAGGGACCTCCAGGCCCCGTGGGACCTCCAGGACCTCCTGGCAAAGATGGACAAAGGGGGCCCATCGGACTGCCAGGTACGTGGGACAGGGTGTTCAGCCAGGGTGTCCACTCTCCCGGCAGCCCAGGCGTAGCACTGAGCTCAACTGAGAAGTGGAAAGGGGCAAGGGAACGGAGGCTCCCGAAGTCTAGCAGTGAAAAGAGAAGAAAGTGACTAGGAGCTGAGATGGCCGTTTGGCTCCTGGGCATTTTGGTCTCCCTGCCATCTTGCAGATTAATGCTTAGCCCACAAGGGCCACTCCGGGTATGAAAAGCTCAAGGCTAAGGCTATGGCCCAGCAGCTGCACAGACTGGACCTTACTTGTGTTTTTCCTGGCACCTCGTTCCTGCCTGGAAACACACCTACCACCCAGAGCACTACAAGACAGCCGATGTGTGCCGAGTGGCATAGGAAGAGATGCCCTACTCACTGTTGTCCCCCTTTCTCCCCACAGGTCCTCAAGGTGAGCAGGGTAAGTTCTCATTAGACCCTGGAAGGGGAACGGAGCTGGGGCCTGGAGCAGGATACCCCTCAGGCAGCCTGGGGACGGAGGCTGGGGTTTAGGAGCATCCATTCTAACTAGCGCTCACTCCATGCCTCTTCAAGGAGTGGAGGGAGCACCAGCAGCCCCGGTGCCGAGGGTGGCATTTTCAGCTGCCCTGAGTTTGCCGCGGTCAGAACCTGGCACAGTCCCCTTCGACAGAGTCCTGCTCAACGATGGAGGCTACTATGACCCAGAGACAGGTAACCCAGGAAGGCTGGGCTGAGCGGTTGAGGAAGTGGGTCAGGCTGGGCGGTGCTAACGCCCCATTCACGCCTCTGCAGAAAAGCTCATCTTTTCATTTTGTAATTAGAAAGACCTCCACTCTCTCCATGCCTTCTCACCACAGCTGGGCGGGGAGAGAGTGGGGAGAGGAGGAGATCTTATTGGGACGGACTCCAATAAAGATCACACCCTGCAGCCGCTGCGGGAGACGCAACAGCCGCTCCCCTACAGTAGGCAGTCTAGTGGAATAGCAGTGAAAGGACGGTGGGCCTCCCCACGGTCCAGGAGTGCTGCGCCCAGTCTCTGAGAGACCTTCCTTGTCCCAGCCATCATCTCCCCTCTTGACTGTCATCCTTGTTCCCAGGTGTATTCACTGCGCCACTGGCCGGACGCTACTTGCTGAACGCTGTACTCACTGGACACCGGCACGAGAAAGTGGAGGCAGTACTGTCCCGCTCCAACCTGGGCGTGGCTCGCATAGACTCAGGAGGCTACGAGCCAGAGGGACTGGAGAATAAGCCTGTGGCTGAAAGTCAGCCCAGCCCCGGCGCTCTGGGCGTCTTCAGCCTCATCCTGCCGCTGCAGGTCGGAGACACGGTCTGCATCGACCTGGTCATGGGGCAGCTGGCACACTCGGAGGAGCCGCTCACCATCTTCAGCGGAGCCCTGCTCTATGAGGACACAGAGCTCGAACAGGTGTAGACGGGGTCCGCCCAGACACCAAACTTATCTACAGGGGCAGCAGAGCCCTCTGGGTGGCGGCTCCCCACCAAGGCTGGGGCAAGTCCGGATACCACAGCCCGCTGCAGTTCATGCATCCAGAGAGGCCACTGCGGACGCCGGGACACCGTGGTCCCCGGGACCTAGGCGTCTCCTCTTGACTTTTGACCTCACTGCCGTCCCCACCAGAGCCATCTCCAGGACCCGGGCTGCGGAAGAGGAACCGACCCTTACACCCTTTGCTTCCTCAATCCTCGGGGTCCAAGGCTTCCCGAGCCCACACCACCCTACTAAACTATTCAGGAATAAAGACACTTGGGTTTTTTGTTTTTTTGTTTTTTGTTTTTTTCCTCCTACAAAACATAGTTATTCTGCGCCGGTACATGCTCAAGGGTAGATCAGGGGCAGGACTGGAGGAGACACAGTCCTGTGGAGGGAACCTTGGCTCGTGCTGTCGAGGCGCGCTCCCTCCGCGACCCGGCCGCCGGTTCCCCAGCGACCGCCAGGGGCCGCTGGGCTAGAATCACCCGGCCGTCTGGCAGGGTTCTCTGTCACGTGATGTCCACTAAACTGGAGGGGGCGGGGCCTCGACCGGGAAGGGTGGGCCGCGGGGCGGGGGATGGCGGGCTGAGCGTGTGCTTCGGTGCTCCGCCTACGGAGGAGGGCTTTCTGTTGGCCGACCGAGCTAGTCTGGGTGGTCCAGGGCACTGCAGGGTAGCGGGCGCAGGGGGACCGCAGAGGCGATGCGTTGTTAGCAGAGCGCTTTCGCTCTGCGTTAGCGGGATCGCCTGGCCCGCCTCATTCTGGCAACCGAGGCGGAAAAGTGAGAGGTTCCACCATTGGCCGGACCCGTTAACCCCTGGCAGCTGCGGGAGGCTCCCTGCAGGAGGAGCTCCGCGCGCGGAGGAGGAGCCAGGGTAGCCCCTGAGAGGTTGGGACGCCGTCCTCCGGTAGATAAGAAGCAGAGGCCAGCAGGAATCCCCTCCGCTTGCGGGTTAGGAAGCTTGGGGAGCAGCCTCATGGAAGAGAAGCAGATCCTGTGCGTGGGGCTGGTGGTGCTGGACATCATCAATGTGGTGGACAAATACCCAGAGGAGGACACGGATCGCAGGTAGGGGCGCCCAGGCCCCTCGGAGACCCCCAGCTCCGCTGTCGCCCTGTCTTTGTGCCTGTCCCCCTCCCCATGCAGTGAGGCGTGAGTCCAGCCTAGAGTGTGGGTGCTCCCTGCCCAGGAGGCCTAGGGGTTCTCCGCAGGCGTGAAGACGTGAGACTGCAGGCTCTTTTTTTTTTTTTTTTTTTTTTTTTTTGCCGGGGGCTTGCTATGTCAAGCTGTCCTAAACTACTCCTTTAGCCTCCGACATTAACAAGAGTGCAACAAAGACTGCGCCTGGGTCAGACCTAGGCTTTGCCTGGTACTGTTAGCTGGGTCCTATTTCAACCTAGGAGCGCGCCGATCATCAGAACCCTCGTTTTAGAGAGTGGGCTTGAAATATCTTTTTTCCTCCTAAGGGCACACACCTGATAAGGTGCCAGACACATTTTCCTCAGTATCCCCACCACCCAAATCCAAGCCTATGCACTTCTAATTTACTGTCTACAGCTAAAATAAAACACGAGGTAGGTAACTGTGAGGGGCGTGTGCAATTAAATCACTCACAAACATTTAACTACCGGCGTTTGAGCCTTGCCTAGCTCACGGGCTGGCAGGCAGTGTAAGCAAAGCTGGAGCCTCGCTGGGTTAGGTAGGGAGAAACTTGGCTCAAGAGCCACAGCAGGCTTTTCCCTGGAATTAATGCCTAAAGGAGTCTACCAGAGGTCATCTAACAAAGATGGATAAACGCCTTAGAACGGTCTCTGTTGTCTGGTGGAGGCTGAAGTGTCCTTTGATGGTCCTTATCTGTACGCTTGATAAGGGCCCCTCCACCGTGCTGCCAGGCTGTGAAGGCATTGCTGTGGAGTGGAACATTGGCTTTCCCTAGTCTAGTGCTTTGGGCAATGGAGATTGCATCTTGGATATTAGTTGTCCCGGCAAAGAACTGGATGAAAGGAAGTACAAGGCTGACCTTGTGGCAAGACACTAGCGTGCTGACAGCACTGAACTTTCCCGGTTGGGAGGTTTGGTGCTCTTTGGGCTTTGGATCCAGGTAGTACTTACTATCCCTGTACTGTCTCAGGCTCCGCCCCCCTCCTTAGATGAGGAAGCAGAAGATCTGGAGGGGCCAAACTGTTTTTCAATCCACATAGTTAGCAAGTGGCATGATCACAGCTCATGTCTCCAAGTTCAGTGTGCTGCTCTAGCTCTCCTCTGCCCTACTCGTTCTGTCTCTGTTGCTGCCTGTCTCATGGAGTTTACCCTTTGCTTTGAGTTGCTCTGTTTGCCCGAGGTTAGAGCCCTTACCGGGGGAACAGCGATGGTGGTGAAGGAGTACAGGGTGTTTAGTTGTGTAGACCCAATCTACTTACCAAGGTAGAGCCATCCCTGGTGCTCCGAGGGGACATTAGGCAGGCTCTCTCCTTTAAAAGATTGATTTGTTTTATTTTTATATGCATGAGTGTGTCCATCGCATGCAATCCTGGTGCCTGAAGAGGTCAGAAGGGGGCACTGGATCCCCTGGAACTAAGTGCAGATGGTTGTGAGCTACAATGTGGATTCTGGGAGTCGAACCTGAGTCTTATGCAAAAGCAACAAGTTCTCCTAACTGCTAAGCCATTTCTCTCTCTCCCCCTTCCTTTCCCCCCAAAAAACTGAGTTTCTTTGTGTAGCTTTGGCTGTCCTGGACTCATTTTGTAGACCAGGCTGGCCTCAAACTCACAGAGATCAGCCTACTTCTGCCTCCCAGAGTGCTGAGGTTATAGGCCTGTGCCACCATGCCCGGCTGCCCCCCTCCCCTTTAAGGGTTTATTTATTTTTATTTTATGTGCATTGGTGTTTTACCTGTGTGTATGTCTGTGTGAGGGTGTCAGACCACCTGGAGCTGGAGGTACAGACAGTTTTGAGCTGATGTGTGGGTTCCGGGAATTGAACCCAGCTCTTCTGGAAGAATAATAGCCAGTGTTCTTAACCGCTAAGCCATCTGTCCAGCCCCATAGTTCAGATTTATTTATTTTTTTGTATGAGTATTTTCTCTCAGTGTGTATGTACCTGGCACCTAACAGACATGAGAAGAGGACTTTGGATGCCCTGAACTGGAGTTACAGATGGTTGTGAGCCACAGCATGGGTGCTGGGAATCGAACTCCGGTCCCCTGAAAGAACAACAAGTGCTCTTAATCACTGAGCCATCTCTGTAGCCCTAAGGTTTCTTTTATTCCAGGAAAACATGCATATTTCAGGCTCCACGGTACCACATTCTGCTAGCCTGAAGACCCCATTTCCTTGAGTTTAGTGAAAGACTAAGCTCAGCTGATAGGATACCGGATGTTCCTCTGTAAGAGCCCCTTCCCTTGTTTGTCAGTTTCCTGGTCTCAGAACGTACCCCCCTCAGCAGACCTGTGTTTCTGTTTAACATCCTTGTTTCTGGACTCTGTTGAGTCCCCCAGAAGAGCAAGAATGAGTAGGACTCAGTCCTTCCTGACATCTCAGCCCTATCTGACCCAGGACTCTCAGAAGTTGGGGTTTGTAATCAGAGATGACCTGAGAAATGGTTCCTGTTTCTCAGAGTCCATGCTGAGTAAAGCCTTCCAAGCGGGGGAGGAACCCTTGTCCCAAGTACTTCTCCACAGTTTGATGCTTCAGTATGACTTTGAAGGGTTTCACTGTGAAATCTCATTGCGACTGAGGAGGGGATGGCCCAGAGTTAAGAGAGCCCTCAAACTGAGATGGCCCCACCCAGCAGGTAGATTCCTAATTCCCTAAAACTAGGTGGACGCAGCTATGCCCTTGAATACAGCCCAAGATGTGAGGACAGACCCCATCCTCAGTTCCTTCCCATGACTGAGCCTCAGCAGCTCCATTTAGAACAGGAGCTGAAACTCAGACATATCCCAGCTCTTGCATTCTTCGGACTCCTTCATAGGGGACTGAGTTTGGTCCTGCTACCCCCACTCCGGGGTGGTGGAGGACCCATTCGGCTGGGGCCGCAGGGACTTGCCGTGTGCTTTACAGGTGCCTGTCCCAGAGGTGGCAACGTGGAGGCAACGCATCCAACTCGTGTACTGTCCTGTCCCTGCTTGGAGCCCGCTGTGCCTTCATGGGCTCCTTGGCCCCTGGCCATGTTGCCGAGTAAGTTTAGATGGAAGTTCCTGGCACAGGGATGCTTGCCTGCAGGGTGTAGGGAGAGGAGAGCTGCCTGAACCCCGAGTGGGCAGGATGGAAGCATGGTTGGTGGGTGGTGGCCTACAGGAGAGTCCAGACTCCTTGATCCTTCTGGGGTGGTCTGTCTGCTGTTCGGAGACTAACATCACTCCTGTAAGGGTTTCCTCTCTACAGCTTTCGGATCCTGCTCACGCTGCCCACCAGCTCCTCCGTTGCTTTCTGTAGACTCTGCCTGTGCCCTTCCCACATCCCCTATCCTGGCTGTGTTTGAGGTAAAAGGCAGTTAGAGACATGCTGTGCCCTTCTCCACCTCAGGGGTATCCATCATCCATGGATGAAGGCCCGCAGTTGAGAATTAGGGCCGCTGCTCAGGTCTCCATTGTAAGTACTAAGAGTACACTCCTCAGGACATCCTGGGGTCACATGTTAACATGGGCCCCAAGCCCATTTGCTCTGGAGGCTGCCATCCACAAGTGACCCATGCGCCTTCTCCATGTCAACTACTGCAGGGACCCAAGAGCCCTTTGACTCCTGGCACTGTCAACTCAGCACACGCTTATCAGGAGGTGTGGCCCACACTTTGCCCACTGTGGGCACTGGAGCAGACTGCCAGGCTACTGGACTGTAAAGCACAATAGCCCTTTGAACCCTAGTTTGAGGGGGTTGTTGCCAGCCAAATTTCCAGTCTTGGAGAACTGGGACAAAGCTAATAGAGTGAGAGACGTTGGAGATGGGACAGTAGTTCCTTCCTTGGTGGAGGCAGGACCCCAGTCCTTCTTCAGGATGGTTGACTCTCCTATACGGAGCAATCATTTTGGTGGGTGAGCCATTTAGAATTCTCTATGCATTCAGCAAACATTTCATACACCAGGCACTGTGGGTTCAAAAAGTCAGTTAGCAAACCAAGCCATATTTCTAATGCTTTGGGGTGGAATGATGAAGGGGCCCTTGAGTTGTCAGGTCAAGGGATGATGCCTTGTGTGGGTGCCATAACCCTGTCCAGCTTAGGTGCTACTTACTGAATGGGAGGTCTGCTCACAGTGTGAAAGCCCAGGAAGGCTGCGCTGCTGGGCACAGTTGCTAGCTGGGATTTCCTGGCAGGAGAGGGACTGGCTTCCTTGCTGTTCCTCTGGGCTAATCTTGAAGTGATGTCCCTGGACTCATTCTAACTAGAAGGAAGTATGTGAAACCATGCTGGATCAGGCCCATATTTAGGGACCTCCCATAACTGTACCAGCTCATGAGCCAGAGGGGTTCGGGTTTGGATTAAAAAGCTGGATTGCTTTTACAAGATGCCAACAAACAGGTCCCCCAAGCAATGACATTTTCTGGGTGGTTGGACCAGAGGAAATGTAAGATGAGGTACCATGGCAAGATTGGAGGGGACCCCAGAAAGCAACATGCCATGAGGATGAACACGTAGACGGCAGCTGAGAGGGGTGCAAAGTATCACATTGGTGATTAATTATTAATTCTGCCCGGTCTTGCAAGAGCCAGGCCACAGTACCCACATGCATTTAGGATTTAGGCTCTCAGCCTCAGATCTCCCCCTGTCCAGCATTAAAGGTTGTGGGGCAAAGCTTTCCAGTGTGAACTGGACTGAGACCGACCTGGAATGTTCGCTCCTACTTCTCTGGTGTCCCCCTGCCAGTGACAAGACTGAGCTTGCCAGTTCCCTCCTACTTCCCTCTGCTCACCCCGCTGCCTTTCAGGGTCCCTGGTGGCCCTACTGTTTCCCTGCTAGTCCTTCAAACTCTCGCCAAGCTGCTCTTCCGGGTTACCCCACCCTGGCAGTTTTGTCCTGGACGACCTCCGCCGACATTCTGTGGACCTACGATATGCAGTCCTTCAGACTGAGGGGTCCATCCCCACTTCCACAGTCATCGTCAATGAGGCCAGCGGTAGCCGCACCATCCTGCACGCCTATAGGTTTGTACACGTGTCCGCTTTGCCAGCTGCCGCCGCCGCAACCATCACCACACCCTCAGGACAGGACCCTTCTTCTCTCGGAGGCCCACGTGTTCCCGTTGGCCCTCCCCACTCCTGGGGGAGGTCTAGGATTTGTGTAGCTCTAACCTGTGTCTCCTTGCCTTCTCCCTGGCTCGGGTCCCTCCCCCAAAGCTTCCTGGTGGCTGACTTCAGGCGGAGGGGAGTGGATGTGTCTCAAGTGTCCTGGCAGAGCCAGGGAGATACCCCTTGCTCTTGCTGCATCGTCAACAACTCCAATGGCTCCCGTACCATTATACTCTATGACACGTAAGGGCCCCTTGGCCTTGCCCTACCACAACCTACCAATCAGTGCCCTCTCTCACCAACTGGCCAGACCAACTGCTGTCCATCCATGGCTTCTCCAAAAATTGACACCCTCCCCGCAATGCTAAACTGTTCGGTAATTTTTGAATTGTTTTCAATTAGGGGAGAAGTGAGGTGGGAGGGGGTCTTGGCTCTGCCCTGCTTGGTAATTTGCCCTCGATCAGCACAAGGGTGGGCAGGCAGGCCTGTAAAAAACGTAATTCATGATATGATTGTTTCATAATCGGTCAATCAACAGCTTGGGTCTGGGTGTATGGAGATGGGCGACAACCCATAGAAAGCCTTGACAGGCTAAGGGGCCCACTGAGACTTCCTGGGTCAATCCCAGAGTTTCGAGCCTGCAGCATGGCACCAGGAGCTGAGGTTTAGGCCTCTCCAAAGCGAGTGGGTGTTCACATACTAGAGGTGACTTTTAGATTAGGCAATCTTTGTGATCTACCTGTTAAGCAGGCGATGATCGGCAGCAACTCCGATCAAGGGCGGGCACATGATACTCTCGGGCAGGGAGAGGAGGTGCTGAGAAGAAAGGTTTATTGCCCTCTGGCCTGGGTCCAGGCATATTCACATACATATCTCCAACTGCAGAAGTCCCAAGAGACTAAGGACTTTCAGCCCTGTGTGCCGATAGGAAAGCAGCCCCAGAAAGGCCCACGCCACTAGTGAAGTGGATGGAAGGTTCCACAGCACGACAGAGAGAACATAGGTGTGCAGCCAAGGAGTGTCAACGCTTTTCTGGGTCTCCACACCTAACCACGCCGAACATACAAAAACTCTTCCGCAGAGTGCCAACTTTGACCTTACGGATAAAGAATGCAGGACAGGGTGTTCTGTCACTGGCAAGCTCCCAATTAAGAGAATCTGATTAAAGAAAGACAGTGCGGAGCAGCCTTGGGCTTTGTAGTTCGCGAGGCCATTGCATGCTGGGGGCTGTGTGCTCCCAGTGAGGGGCCTTCTGGGAAGTGTAGTCTCCTGCATTCTTAGCGCATTCTGGGGCAGGTGGTTTCCAAAGAACACGGAGCTGGCCTCCTTTCACATGTTGCAGTTGTTTTTATCCTTCGGTAACCCCCTCCCCCGCCCCCAACTCAAAAAGGGCACCTCACCCTAGGATCGGAGACCCTGCGCTCCCCAGCTTCCTGCCATGCTGCTGGTATCGCTACTAGGCGCAGGGTCCTTCAGAGAACCTGGCCCTGGCTGACCTCCTTTTTTCCCTTCCCGTCTTGTGGATGTAGGAACCTGCCAGATGTGTCTGCTAAGGACTTCGAGAAGGTCGATCTGACTCGGTTCAAGTGGATCCACATTGAGGCAAGCCCTTCCCTGTTTCTAGGAGCTTAGCCTGCAAGGCCCCTCAGCGCGGTCAGCCTCTCCCGTGATTTCTTTGAACCATGCAGTATAATAGGGATAATGAATAGCCCTCCCCTATCCCTCTCCACCCTTCCTTATGAGGACACTGAAGCCCAGAGAGATGGGGAGATACAGCAGCATATAGGCACAGATGGACCGGGCCAAAGACCCCCCCCCCCTTTTTTGTGTTAAGGGTACCTTCCTCCTGGAATCCGCCTCTGCAGACTTCTTTCACTTCTGAGAAAACAGAAAGTAGAGGGCCTGGAGGGAATTAGAACTTTCTTTCCAAGGGAGAAGCTTTGGGACCCAGATGACAGGAAACCTTGAGAGGTCCAGGGTTCCAATCCTAGTCTTGTCGTTTGACTTAATGTTGCTTCTTCAGGACTGTCTTCATCTCCATCTCCTCTTCAATTTTCCTTCTCACCTCTTCTCTCTCCCTTCTTTGTTCTCATTCTCTCTTTCTCTCTCTCATTTGTTGTTGTTGTTATTTGCCTTATTATTATTATTTTGGTTTTGGTTTTTTGAACAGGGTTTCTCTGGGTAGCCTTGGCTGTCCTGGACTTGCTCTGTAGACCAGGCTGGCCTCAAACTCAGAGATCTGCCTGCCTCTGCCTCCCCAAGTACTGGGATTACAGGCATGTGCCACCATGCCCTGCTTTTTGCTTTCTTGCTTCTTTTTCTGCCCACTGTCTTTCTAGAGTCTTACTGTGTAGCCCAGGTTAGCCCAGAATTCACACTCTTCCTGCTTCAGCCTCCTAAGTGCTGTGGTCACAGGCATGTAGGCCTCATTCGTGAAATGGCTGATAAGGCCTCCACAGTCCATGACAAGCCTAGAGTTATGCAGCTTCTCCGGCCCCTCCCCCTCCTCACCCAGAGTTCCACCAGGGAGAAAAGAATGGACTCTTTATCAGCTAGCCTCTGAGCTACCCTGTCCTGCCCCAGGGCCGGAATGCATCAGAACAGGTGAAGATGCTGCAGCGGATAGACCAGTACAACGCCAAGCAGCCTCAGGCGCAGAGGGTCCGGGTGTCAGTGGAGATAGAGAAGCCCCGAGAGGAACTCTTCCAGCTGTTTAGCTACGGCGAGGTGGTGAGTGCCCTGCAGCTTCTCTTGGCTATCTCTAGCTAATGGGGTGTGTGTGTGTGTGTGTGTGTGTGTGTGTGTGTGTGTGTGTGTGTGCAGGTTTATTTATTATGTATACAACGTTCTGTCTGCATGTACAGCAGAAGAGGGCACCAGATCTCACTATAGATGGTCTTGAGCCACCATGTAGTTGCTGGGAACTGAACTCAGGTCCTCTGGAAGAGCAGCCAGTGCTTTCAACCTCTGAGCCATCTCTCCAGACGACTAACTGGGTTCTTAGAAGAACTAGAGAGGACCCTAGTCCTTCCTACCAGGCTCTGAATAGCAACCCGGGAGGTTACAGCTCCCAGGTTGTAGCAGTTATGGTAGCTGGGTTGTGGTGGCCCGGAAGTAGAATTTTCCTTCTCAGGCAAATATATAGGAGTAAGATGGACAGGGGCTAGATTAGCTATGGGCATTTTCTTGCTTGCCCTCCTCAGCCTTTCCCTCTGCAAAAAAATGAAGAAGGGAATGGATCTGTTCTCTGAGGTTACTTATAAAATTAAAGTATGGTCCTAGCCCAGCTATGCTGACCTGACTACTTCCCAGCCACATGTCCCATTATCTGCCCTGGATGCTCGTGCTCTCTGCTTTCTTTGTCTTCATAGTGACGCTCTTTCTCTCTGCTCTCCCTGGAACCCCCTAACTGGGGTCTGAAGTACCACCTCAGCTCTCCTCTCCAGCCCAGCTATTGGCTGTTTATCTCTTTATTAACCAATCAGAGATGATGGAAAACAATTTTTACAGAATATTGAGACAGGAGAGGCTTCAGCAGTAATGACACAGACTGCAACCAGATCTCTGGGCGCAGAAATCAGCACCTGGATGCGGTGTACAAGACCATCCCCCCAACAGTTACCAGTTTTTTTTTTCCACTTAGGTGGCAGGTGGTAGGTTTGTTTTGTTTTGTTTTGTTTTTGCAATGAAAGGAGAGTGGGGAGACTTGTACAAGGAAAATTTAAACTGGGCTGTGTGTAAAGGAAATTTAGGCTATAATCCCAGTAACATTGCTAAAGCTAGTTGGACAATGTCCAGATGTGGTTTGTTGGCCTTGGTGCACAATTGAAAAAAAAAATGGCAGGCTGAGCCCTACTCCCCCAGAACTATCTTAGGTGCTCTAACTTGAAGCCACTGTGGAGAGAGCCTTATTTTGCAGATGAATAAACTCACTCTGATAGGGCTCGCTGTGTGATGAGCAGAGGAGACAACTCACTCTTGAGAGCCAGCCTGGCTCGATTTCACCCCAAGATGGAGCTCCAGGCTCTTTCTGGATTTTGAACTCCCTCATCCTAGACTAAAAACACCAAGGGCTACAGTGCCACAATTCACAAGGCTGTATTTTGACACAGCTAAGCAAACGTGAAGTGCGTCCCTGTGGGACACTGAGATGCCATGCTGGGGACTTACATGACCGAGTTGGAGGAGTTGACACACCAGGCTGTTGGTTGTTAGAGGTGGCTGCCAGTCTCTCTCTCACTGCCCACAGGTGTTTGTCAGCAAAGACGTGGCCAAGCACCTGGGGTTCCAGTCAGCGGCAGAGGCCCTGAGGGGCTTGTACAGTCGTGTGAGGAAAGGGTGAGTGGGGAGGCCAAGAAGGGGCCGGGGGGTCTGGGGCATGAAGTGGACTGACACTGATCTGAGTGGGCCTCACAGGGCGACGCTGGTCTGTGCCTGGGCTGAGGAAGGTGCTGATGCCCTGGGCCCTGACGGCCAGCTGCTCCACTCAGACGCTTTCCCACCGCCCCGAGTGGTGGACACTCTGGGGGCCGGGGACACCTTCAATGCCTCTGTCATCTTCAGCCTCTCCAAGGGTGAGCCCATAGGCCTGGGGTCAGGGCAGGGCTGGGCCTGCCACTGTCCCGAACGCCGGGCTGACCCTGCTACTTGTCCTTTCTCCAGGAAACAGCATGCAGGAGGCCCTGAGATTCGGGTGCCAGGTGGCTGGCAGGAAGTGTGGCCTGCAGGGCTTTGAGGGCATCGTGTGAGAGGTGTGTGGTGAGAGGCACCGGCTCAGCACTGCAGAGGCTGGCACCATCACCTACCATTGCCTTCTCCACGTCACCCAGACTGGCGTCCCACTGCCCTGTTCCCTGGGCAGGTGTAGGCCGTGGAAAGGAGGCTGCCTGTGTCTGTATTTCTGTATACCTCTATCTCTACTCTGCAGATACGTGGAGCAAATAAATCTTCCCCCGAGCCAGCTCTGTCTGTCTGCTTGACTGGTTTTTGTTATTGTGAGTTTGTTTTGTTTGTGTTTGGTTTTGTTTTGTTTTCTGTGTTAGATAGGGTCTGGTTGTTTGGCCCCGGATGGTCATTGTACTGGTTGTTTTGTGCGTCAACTTGAGTCATCCGAGAGGAAGGAGCCTCAGTTGAGAAAAATGCTTCCATGAGATCCAGCTGTAAGGCATTTTCTCAATTAGTGATCAGTGGGGGAGGGCCCAGCCTATTGTTGGGTGGGGCCATCTCTGGTCTGGTGGTTCGGGTTCTCTAAGAAGGCAGACTGAGCAAGCCATGGGAAATAAGCCGGTTAGCAGCGCCCTCTTTGGCCTCTGCATCAGTTCCTGCCTTCATGTTCCAGCTCTGCTTGAGTTTCTGCCCTGACTTCCTCCAATGATCTGGAAGTGTCATTCCTTTCCTCCCCAACTTGCTTTTTGGTCATGGTGTTTTGTCACTGAGAAACCTTAGAGTCATGAACTTGAAATCCTCCTGTTTCAGTTCCGTTGTACTGGGTTCATTTGTCCTTTTGTTGTTGTTTTGTTTTGAGACAGGGCTTCTCTGTGTAGCCTTGACTGTCCTGGACTCACTTTGTAGACCAGGCTGGCCCTGAAGTTGCAGAGATCCGCCTGCCTCTGCCTCACCTAATGCTGAGATGACAGGCATGTGCCACCATGCCTGGTTTCATTTGTCCTTGCTACTCACACCACAGAGGCTGAGATTCCTGAGGCTTTGACCCTATAGACCTCCATCTTTTTTCCACCTTCTTCATTCTTCAAGTTAACCCCACCCACCCAGGCCCAGAGGAGAGGCTGCATAGACTAAAGCAGTGGGCATGCTCCACCCTCCTCATCAGCTGTCTGCAGGAGTTTCATCCTGGCCAGGAAGGACAGCTCTGTTCTCACAGCAAGAGAAAAAAGCTGTCCAGGCCCTAAGCTGTGTGGACTATGTGATAGCCACGGTGTCAGGGAGCCTGCTTTCAGGGTCCACGGGTCTTTGTTCAAAGCTGCCTTTGTCCGTGGGGTTCCCAGGAATCTGAAAGTCCTCAGAGCTTACCTTCAGTCAAGTGGGTACTTTGACCACAAATATAACCTGATGCAGAGCACTGCTGTCTCTTGGGGAGGTTAGATCTGGTGACATGGCAGGGTCAGATTCTAATATGAGATTTGGGATAGCTGGGCAAAAGCATAGGCTTCCTTGTCACACAGACATGAATGAAAATAAGTTACTTAATTAGGTGTGTACCCTCTGAGTGTGCATTGCTTAACTCCATTGTCTTCAACTTCCCCTCTGTCAAATGGACTGGGTTTTTGCGTGGCCATAGAATTGTTGTGAGGATAAAAATCAGATAAAATATTAGAGTAAAATGTCAGCCTGAGCAGGACGTGGTGGTACATGCCTGTAATCCCAGCACCTAGGAGGCAGAGCTGGTCTTTGAGTTCCAGGCCAGCCTGGTCTTCAAAGTGAGTCCAGGCCACACAGAGAAGCCCTGTCTTGGAAAACAACAACAACAAAGAAGTCAGCCTGGTGCTTGGTGTGCTTGGCGAGGAGGAAGAAAAAAAGAAATTGAGAGGATGGTTATTAATGCCATTATTGGAGTGGGAAACTGTGCAGGAGTGTGGGGGACCATCTGCCTGAGCTATGGGGAGCGCAGGTCTGAACACTAAGTCAAGGGGTTAGCTCCGGAGTGTTTGTGCACCCAGAGAGACTAAGCTTTATTTTTTGATTTGGTTTTTTGAGACGGGGGTTCTCTTTCTAACAACCCTGGCCGTGCTGTAACTCACTTTGTAGACCAGGCTGGCCTTGGAGCTCGCAGGGATCCCCCCACCTCTTCTTCCTGAGTGCTGGGATCATTGGTGTGTGCCACCACTGAGCTTTCTTCCTGGGATTGTTGCAGCTGGCTTTGGCTAGTGCGTCTCAGCGCTCCTGGCCAGAAACCCCAGGAAAGCTGAGTCTCTGTCCCTCCAAGAGGCTTGTATAGTCCCCAGACCCTTGTGTTCTGAGGCAAAGGATCTGGGTGGGCTGGACCAAGGACACATGGCCATGGAGACAAACTCATTCTGTTCTTTATTGGTTGGTTGGGGCCTGAGCGCTGCCTTTCAGCTTAGCGTCTCCCTGAGCTGCACAGAAAGTCCTGCTTCCTATTGAAGGCCAGAAAGGAGACATGGGAGTGTTTGTTTGTTTGTTTGTTTTGTCTTTTGCCCTCATCAAGACAGGGTCTTACAGAGTAGCCCAGCCAGCCCTCAACTCGCTATATAACCTAGACTAGCCTGGAGCTCTCAATTCTTCTGCTGTAGACTTCCAAGTTCTGCGATTACTTCCACCACCATACCCATGTCAGAGGTGGCTCTTATCCCAACATATTCACCCCACTCTTCATGCATCCGCTCTGCACTGAGATTCTGAGGGAGATGAACCTGTGTTGTCTAGTTCATATCTCATCATTCTCCAGCTGAATACTGTGAGCCTCAACCTCATTTCGAGTGTGCATGGTCTCCACTGTTTCCGCTGGCAGTTCTTTGGCTGCCCCTTCACTGTCCTTGCTCTCTACCTGTCCCTCAGCATCCTCTCGGGGAGCCAGGACAGCTCCTTCAGCCTCTGCCTGTCCCCCAGCCTCCCCTTCAGGGCCTAGAGTACCTACTTTAGCCTCCGTCTGATGTCCAGCCTGCTGTACAGGCTCCAAGGAGTCTCTTTCACCCTCTGCCTGGCCCCTCATTTCTTCTCTAGCCCCCAGGGATTGCTGGGTTTCTGGTTGCAATGGACTGTTGGCTAAAAGCCCTCCAGCAGACTGTGGCTCCTGGAGAGCTGGGGGAAGGGAGCCTGCATGCTTGGGGGCCTCTCCTGGGAAGTTGATGAGCTCTGCAGGAGTCATGAGCCCATCTCCATCCAGGTCCTGAGTCTCAAGCACCGTGTCCACTACAAGGATCACCTGTGGAAACAGTTGCCATAGATATTTTTGGGAACCCAGCCCCTCCCCAACAGCCTCACTTCTGCTGCATAGGATCTGAGCTTTCATTTTCTGGGGAGTCTGTCAAAAGTCATGACGAAAAGAACCAAAGCTCCAAGGAGCTAGTCACTCATTGTTTCCACTGGTACTTACCGGGTTGACGGGAAAGTGTTCCGCTCCAGGGGCCAGAGCTGCTGTCAGCATGGACAACAGCTCCAGGCCATCCAGCTGTCCATTCTGGTCATAGTCATGAAGAGCAAAGAGGTAGAGCAGGACTAGGGAGGAGAGTCTGGGTCAGACAAGGCAGGAACACACAGAGGCCAGCACTGAGCCCCAGTTCCATTCCTAGGAGCACCCCCAACCCCAGTGTGGAGCCCTAGCCCCTCACCTTCCTCCCGGTTCATGCGCTCTGGATCCTCTTCCATCTTTTCTAGTCCCTTGAGGTAATTCTGCAGATGTCTGTTGAAAAAGTGGCAAATCAGCCAGGAGAGTCCTGTTTGTGACCCAAAACCTGAGCAGTTAACACCCACAGAAAACGCCCAGCTTACTCACCGGAGCTGCTCGGGGCCTGGCTGGAAGGGATTGGCCATGAGCTGCTGTGGTGCATCGGGGTCAGGCCTAGAATGACGAGAGAAACGTCAGCCCAAGGCTTAGCTTAGCAAATTTCTCCCCAACCCAGAGTTGTCCCTCCAAGTTCCTGGAAAGGGCTGTATGGAAAAAGCTCTCCGGGTGTCATTGGAAACAGAACCTTACTTCCTGACTGCTTTTTGCAGTTCAGGTGTCTTAGTTAACTTCAGAAACCCAAGGAAGGGACTGGGGAGATGTCTTAGTGGTTGAGAACACTTGCTGCTCCTCTGGAGGGCCTGAGTTCAATTCCAAGTATCCATACTGGGTGGCTCACAACTATCTATAACTTTAACTTCAGGGGATCTAAACCCTTCTTCTAGATCCTGCAGGCACCCCCACACTCATGCACACACGGACATACACATATAAATAAATATAGAATTAAAAAGAAAATGCCTAGTGAGGTTGAGGCCACCATGGCAGACACACAACAGAGGCCCAAGACAATGGTCCAGTGAGTGTCAAGACATAATAGCCTCTTGTGGTATTCCTTCTTCAATGCCAGGATCCACGGAGCAGATCTCAGGCCGAGGCTGGTAGCAATGCCCAGGTTTCTCCAGACCCAGTTTGCTCCGTGACACATCATTGTCTGTTCCTTTTTTTCAAGCGGAGAGTATGGATGGCAGTCTGCCCAAGGTCTCTAAAAAATGTATCACTACTTCTGCATGTGCTTGCTCACATCCGCCTGGAATGGCAGAGGTGACAGGAGTTATCACAGGCACCTCAGTCACTGCTGCCAGCCCTCCAAAGCCTGTTGGGGCATCACTCCCCTCAGCCCCACCATCTTGCTGTACATACTGATTGTAGAAAGCAGCTCTAAGGTGACTTCAAAATCCTTCAACATTTGCTTAATTAGAAAGAAAATGTTCCAGGTTAACAGATTTGAGCTTCATAAATATAAATTCTGGGCTCCCATAAAGAAAGAAAGAAAGAAAGAAAGAAAGAAAGAAGGGAGGGAGGGAGGGAGGGAGGGAGGAAAGAAAGAAAAGAAAAAGAAAAAGAAAAAGAAAAAGAAAAAGAAAAAAGCAAGCAGCTCTAGTAAGCCAGAAACATAAGCTAAGGATCCCTATTTCCTGTGTATTCCCAGTGTCAGTTCTTGATTCTAAGATGACAGCCCCAGTCTCAGTTTCTAGCCTCCTCCTGATGCTTCACACCAGCCTGGAGCTGAACCCCTGGCTGCAAAGGGGGTCTACAAGCATGCACTAAGTCCCTCCTTGTGGCGTTCTGATAAAGAGAAGGCAGAAAGGTGATGTGCTCAACACAAATGAAGGAAGCCATACTTCTGCAGGCTCCTGGCTCTCCAGAGTCCTGACATCTTTCCAGAACCCTCCCTATGCCCAGTCCTACCCACCTAATGCTCTTACCTTGCAGCTCCATCCTTGGGAGCAGCTTGACCCAAGGGGAGCAGCAAAAGCGGGAGCATCAACACTTGCATCGGCCACTGCAACATCCTTCTGGAGACTGGAGCTAGGAACAGAATCAGGAAGTCAGGGGAGGGGTGTCTGCCGCAGTGTTTGGGGGGCAGTTGGATCAGACAGGAATGATGTCTGTCCTTGCCTGTGGAAACAGGCAGCATAGGAGAAAGGACGCCTGATTGGGGAGAAACTACATTGCACATGAGCAACCTTCTATGGAACTTTGCTCAAGATAAGTCCCACATATAAGCAGATATAAAAATCCTGCTTTGGTATGTAAAGTGCACTGTGGGAATTAGCTCTGGGTGTGAGGACACCTCCTCATGTCCCATTGGCCCTGCTTAAGTACTGCTTGAATATGTCTGCTCTAGAGCAGGCCATATTATTTGCAGATGGTAAAAAGGATAAATCAGAATGCTGGGACTCACTGAAGATTGACATGTATACAAAGAGACAAAGAGCAAGATGGACTGAGTCTGTATTTATGAAAACCCACTGAGGCCTGGTGTGGTGGTACATGCCCTATAATCCCACTCAGAGTCTGAGGCAGGAGGATTGTGAGCTCAGGACCAGTCTGGCTGTTTCTACATTATGCAGATTTGGAAATGGAAATATAGAAATGGTCAAATATAAAATAAGTTCATTGAAAACACAAACCATAAAGCTTCCTGGTTTGTCCCAGGGGTGTGTGTGCGTATATATTGTGAGTTTCCAAGGAGATGGAAACCCATCAAAACTGAGACATCCCCCCAAAATCATCTCTGTGCAGAAAAATAAGCAGATGTTTGATGGTCCAAGCAAAGGATCAGGACCTCTCGCCCACAGAACTGAAGACTCAGGCAGTCACTAAATTTTCCTAAAGGACATTTTGTAACTCTCAGCAGATTCTCTAAGAGGTCCTCGATCCTAAGAAGGTCCAGATCCACATCTGGGGTAGCCATCAGTTCTGGAAGAGTTGAGCGGTAGAGCAGGTAAACACTGGCTTGCAGGAAGATGAGCAAAACGTTTGTCTTTTTGAGCTGCCTTGAGCAGGAAGCACCAAAGGATAAAAGTCCAGAAAAAGATGAAGCCATCACAAACATAGAACCTGTGTTCATTTTTCCATTTCGTGTGTATGTCCATGTGTGTGCGTGCGCATATGGAGGCCAGGATCAATGCTGGGTTCTTCCCCAGTCACTGTCCAAGGTCCTCAGTAGTCACCTTACCAGGTGAACATCTCCCAGCCCTGAGCCTGGTTTTTTACATGTGTGCTCAAGATTGGAACCAGGTTCGCATGCCTGTGTTTTACCAACTAAGCCACCTCTCCACCTCCTGCCCTCCCACCCTCATCGACATCTCCGTTTGTCTGCCTGTGACTGGTCCTGACAGGTACACTGAGTATGTACAGCTTGCTGATCTCTAAAACCCAGTGGATAAAGGGATGCTGAAGCCACCACTGCCTGAAAGGTATTGGCAGCATTAGCTGGTGCGTGGAGCCTTGGGTTGTGGTTATACTGAGGAGAGATGACAGGGTCTTGTGGTAAGCATCTAGAACTGAGTTCTCCGTGTTAGCATTAAACCCTCAAAGGGACACAGCCCAGTGACAGGGTGACTTCCAACCTGAAAGTATGATAGCAAATGTTCTAAGCTGCCTACAAGAGCAATGAGTAGCAAGAAATTGTCAGCATACCTAAGCACAGTGGGACCAGTGATGGGGGATGGTGAGTTTGACATCAGCCTTTTCAGGAGTGTCTGTCAAAGCTAAGGCATGTGAACAGCACCTTCAGTCTGAGTGCTGCATGGGGCAGAAGAGCCAGAGGTAAAGCCTGGGCTCGCCTAATGTGAATGGACTAAGAGGAGACTCCGTACATCAAATTGAAATTCCAAATAGCTATGCTTAGTATGAGTGAACCAAAGGAGGCTGGAGAGATGGCTCGGGGGCTAAGAGCAGTTGTTGCTCTTCCAAGGACCAGAGTTTGGTTCCCAGTATCCATGTCAGGCAGCTCACAGCAAGCTGGAACTCCACCTCTGGGTCATCTGATGGCTCTAGGCCAGCCAGTTCTACAAAGAAAGAGACCCTGTCCTATAAAAACCATCGCATCAACAAAACAATAACAACAAATGAGAAAATGTCTAAACTTATCAGTTGTTAATTACATTTAAGAATTTTAATTTATTTTACGCATGTAGATGTTTGTTGCATGTGCCACACGTGTACCACATGTGCCTCATGGCTGCAGAAGCCAGAAGAGAGCATCAGATCCCCCTGTGACTGGAGTTACAGACGGTTGTGAACCACCATGTGGGTGCTACGAGTTGAATCTGGAAAAGCAGAGTCCTTAATTGCTGAGCCATCTTTCCAGCTCCCTAAACTCATAATATTTAAGAGGGAAAATGTGAGCTGGGCATGGTACTCCCAGCACTCAGGGAGGCAGAGGTAGTCAGACCTCTGTGAGATCGAGGCCAGCCTGGTGTACAAAGTGAGTCCAGGACGGCCAGAGCTACACAGAAAAACCCTGGAGAGAGAGAGAGAGAAAGTGGGCAGATTTGAGAATTTCAAGTCTAAATTTCTGCAGTCATGGAAGTTCAAGGAATCGAGGGACAGCAGTTTGAGTTTGGAGGCCACCCGGATGCCTCAACCGGAAGTGGAAGGCAGAAATGTCAACAAAAAGCCAAGCTCTGCAAATTGGTGCCTTATTTCTTTCTGGAGGGCTGGAGAGAGATTAGAGAGGAGACTCTGTCCAGACACCTGTGTGGCAGGTGGCTGTGGGCTAGAGAACTAGATGGCAACCTTAAAAGCTCTTTGCATGCAAAGTCTCTGGAATAAGGGTGGGCCAGCGGGGGTCCAGTCTCTAATATAAAAAGAGGGGCAGCATAATGGTTGAGAGAGCTTGCTGTCAGAGTGGTTAGAAGGAGAAGGCCAGGGTGTGTGGACCTTGGCTGCATCAGAGACATGACGCTATGGTGTGTGGTCTGGATGTGCTTTGTTCTCTAAAAGTCCTGTAT
Organism: Psammomys obesus; assembly: GCF_907164565.1. Taxonomy (NCBI): domain Eukaryota; kingdom Metazoa; phylum Chordata; class Mammalia; order Rodentia; family Muridae; genus Psammomys; species Psammomys obesus. The sequence continues at coordinate 34,089,912 of NW_026585644.1, forward strand.
TAAAGGTGAAGGTGGGATCGCCAGCTTGGCACTGCTGGGAGGGGGCAGAAACTCAATCCCGGGCTGGGTAGGTGGCTCAGGTAGTAAGTGCCTGCTGTGATGAGGACTTGAGAGCCCATCCCCAGCAGACTTGTAAGAGAGGGCATTGGGAAGGGGCTGGGGAGGGGAGGCAGAGACAGGTGGATCCCTGGAGCTCACTGGCCAGGCAGTTTAGCCAATTAGTGAGCTCCAGGTTCAATGGGACTCTGTCTCAAAAATTCAGAGAGAGAGAGAGAGAGAGAGAGAGAGAGAGAGAGATTGAGGAATACCTCCAATGTCTGCCTCTGACCTCCACACACACATACACAAACAGCAGGCTCTGCCATGCACTGGCTGTGAGCTCTCTCTGTCTCAGGTCTCCCAGGCTGACAGAACACTTCCCCAGGGCCACAATGGTGGCCTGTATGAGACCAGGCTTACGCCTTCCTGAAACTGTCCTGTCTGTTCTGCAGCGGCTTCATACATTCCTTCCCTCCTGGCTTTCAAGTTGCTTTCTCTTCCCCATCTGTTCCCGGCCCAGCAGCAGACTCACACAACTGAAATCCCTCAGGGCTGTCCATACGAATTATCTGGACTGTGCCTGTTGTCACCCAGCAAGGTTGCTTTTTACAAGAGTATATTAGAGCTCCAAAGACAAACCCTAGTTGGTGGCAGTTTGGGGCCAGCAGGAAGTTCCCACTCATCCAGTCACTCAGGCTGGCTGCAGGGGGTCCCAAAAACATGCTTTCAGTTTTGTTTGTTTGATTCTTTTTTTCTTTGGAGGGGGAAGTGGTTTGTTTATTGGTGGTGGTGGTGGTGTGAGTGTGTGTGTCTGTCTGTCTGTGGGCATATGTACCCAGTATGCATAAGGAGGTCAGAGAACAACGTTCAGGAGTCGGTTCTCTCCTCCCACCATATAGGTCCTGGGGATCAACTCAGGTCAAAGGCCTTTACTATCCAGCTTCCTGGTCTGTGCCTACAATTTGTTTTTACTCTCCTTCCCTGACCCTGGAGTCTAATTCACCTTCTCTTCTATGTTTGGCCTTAGTGACTGGCTTCCAGGTGACTAATTTGGCTGAAAAGGCTGCCATGTCCAAGCAGTGCTTCTCTGTCCCCAAACCAAAACCAAAAAAGCCCCTTAGAGATCTTGGGACCACCCTCCCAACCCACCAGACAAGTCAGAGAATGAACCTTCCATTGGAATTGTGAGCCTTCAGGCTGTCCTCGCCAGCAATACAGATAGAAGAAAGCTGGTCTCCACTGCCCTGCCTAGACAGCATCCACCGGTAAAGCTAGGGTTATCATCTGAAGCTACAAAGTTGTTTTGTTTGTGTGGTTTAATGAAACAAGGTCTTGCTATGCGGCCTAGGCTGGCTTTGAACTCATATAGCTCAGGCAAGCCTTAAACTCACTTAAATAAAATCGTCTTGACTCAGCTCCCAAGAACAGGCATTATAGCCATGCAACTCCACACCGAGCTCTGGTTGTTTTCATGAAACAGGCTGTCTCCCTATGTAGCCTCCTGCCACGTGCTGGAATTACAGGAGTGGGCCACCATATCCGGCTATGATGTGCTGCTTTTTGGCTTGAGGGTTCCCACAGTACTGAAGCATCAGTGTGATAATCTAGTCTGCAGGGCAGGCGCTGGAGCAGCTTTCATCCATGCACGCAGCATGCCTGATGAGGCTGGAAAGCTTGAGACCATTTGTAAGCACTAGCAGAAAGAGAGCGAGAGCGCCTGCCATGGATGGAGCCCCTCTGAAGACCTGGGGGTAATTCTACTTAGCCACACAGGCCTTGCTGTCTGTTGCTCTGCTGGAGCTATCTTGAAAGTATCAACCACTTCTGCTCTGGCATCTAGAAATCATGTGCGGATTTCTGAGGCCTCCCTGTGTGAATCCGTACTGCTGTCCCCTTCTCTGTCCCGTGAGTCTCTTGTACATGTAACTATTTAGTGTTTACAGCAGACAGAGCCAGGAACCAGCTTCATGGGCTTGCAAGAAATAGTAAGGACAGCGAATTCCTCCTCTCATGCACTCTGTCAGCCTTTTACTGCTGTCCCAGCCTGTGGTACTGTCTTTATACCCACATCACATAAGTCTCCCTTTGCTAGAACTACATTTCCAAAAACTGCGTGTTTCCAGAAACATTTTTTAATTATTTATTTTATTGGTGGTTTTATGTGTGCTTGAATGCAGGCCTGTGTGTGCCAGGATGCACCTGTGGAGGTCACAGGCCAACTCTTGGGAACTGGCTCTCTCCTGCCACCTTGTGGGATATCTGCTTTGAACTCAGGTTCCCTGGCTTGCTTGCAAATACCTCAACCCATTTTGCTGTTTCATTCAAAACCTAAAATAACAACAGGTCCCTGAAAGATGGCTCAGCTGTTAAGAACACTGGTTCTGTTCCCAGGACCCATATTTTAGCTAACAATTATCTGTGACTCCAGTTCCAGGGGACCTGATGCCCTCTTCTGTCTGAGTAACACAAATGTTATGCAAACATACATACAGGCCAAACACCCACACATAAAATAAAAACAATAAAGGCCGGGGGTGGTGACACACCCCTTTAATCCCAATACTTGGAAGGCAGAGATAGGTGGGTCTCTTGAGTTTCAGCCCAGCCTGGCCTACAAAGCAAGGTTCAGACCATCGAGGGCTACAGAGAGACCCTGTTTCAATTAGTTAATTAATTAAAAAATCCCACAGGGTCTCATGTATCCCAGGCTAGCCTCTAACTCATCATGTAGCTGAGGCTAACCCTGAAATCCGGATCCAAGTGCCAGCGTTACAGGTGTGCCCACCACTCCCGGCAACTGCAGGATGGCTCCTTGATTTTCTCATAGTCCAGAGCGCCCACCTGTGCGTTCAGGTTTCCCGCCATCTTTATCTCGTCCTCCAGTGCTCCATTCTGCAAGCACTGCTTCCAACAGCGGCACACTAGAGTTTCTTACTTTTTATTTTGAAGTGTTCGGATCCAAACATGTTCTGCCTTCAGGCTGGACCCTCTTGATGGCCTTAGCATTCCGTTGCAGTCTGCCTCTGAGATTAAAAGCACTGCACGGGGCCTTTGAGTCTAATGTTCTCTTGGCGCCTCTGGGCATCGTTTAAGAGAATCGAGCCAAAATTTCAACTGAGGTGTAACAAGGGCAGTGTGACATGACTTGCTCATAGCTACACCATTTTAAGTCCTTGTAAGAGCTTTTATAAGTAACAGAAATAGAGTGGTCACTGAGCAACTGTTAGTAAAATAAAAATGGTCCTAGCCATTTTCTATAATTATAAGAAGCACAAACATAACTACCCTAATGAACACTTGAAAGCCACCATACCTGCTAGTTAACAGTTGTGATATAATTCAGTAAAGTTATTCAAGTCACACACACACACACACACACACACACACACACACACACACACACAGCTACAATGACCTTCTGCCTTCAGTTTCTTTAAGCCTTTGCCCTAGGAGGAGACTTTGGCCTTGAGGTTGGACCTTTGTTCAGACCTTGCACTGTTATGTGGTCCAGGCGGGGTGTCTCTCAGCCCACGCTGTGGCAGGGGGGTCTTTGAAGGCTTATCTCATATGGCTTCCCATCCCGTGGATACATCTCTTTTACAACATCTCTATCCGAAAGCCATAATGCCTCTCCCGAATCTTTCCAGAAGCTGAAGGGCATCCATTTCATTTCTAAACAAGTGGAGAACTTACCCGAATCTAGTCGTCCCCCTTGATTTAGCCCTTTAGTGGTCGGTTCTAGGGAGGGGGACTCTGAAATGACTGCCGCTGTGCAGCCAAAGGGGCACACACCTGAGCTACACCGTGAGCAGCTACCTACAGTTGGATGATGACGGACAGTGTCCTTCAATCATGTCCATCGACCGAATGAGGGGGAACCGCCAGCCAGGGCTCTTGGACCTACCATCAAACCCAGGGCTCGGGGGCGGGGGGGGGGGGCTTTCCACCTCTCTTCTGTCTGCTCTGAGGGATGACCTCTTCCCCAGTGGTACCGGGAGGCTAGGCCACCTCCCTACCGAGCCCAAGCCGCAGGGGATGCGGAGGACTGCGCTCTCTGCACCGTGACAGCAGGCAGAAGGTCTCCACCCTCACCCCCACGGTGCGGGGCACCCCCGACGCCCCGCTGGGCCCCAGCCCCTGCCGGAGTCCGACCCACCTGCTGCGGCTGCGCTGGGCGCGACTGGGGCTCCCGCTTCGTGCGCGCTATAGGCACCGCGCCGCCCTCGCCCGGCTGCCCGCAGCCGGCCCTCCCCCGGGCTGCTCCACGTGGCCGGTCCACGTCGCCCTCCTGGCTGCAGCCGCCGCCCAGGCCCGGGCAGAGTCCGGAGCGAGCGAGCGACAGGCACGGGAGGGCCACCGCCCCGCCCTGCCCAGACCTGTCCCGCAGCGCCTCCACCTGGCCTTGTTCCATGTGGGTCTGAGGGAAGATGGATGGGGTCCTCAGTGTGTGTCAGTGTGACCTAGATGGAGAGGGACCGGTTTGTGATTTTGAGTGTGACAGACCGGTGAGGCGGAGTGTGTGTGCACGACAGACGGGAAAGGATTTGTGAGCATGTGTGTGGGTGGCTGGTGAGGCATCGTATGAGACACATATTCAAGAGACAAGACTCAGAGCAGTGAGTCCGGTTTGTGGATAAGGCAGAGTCACAGAGTGGTGAGACTAATTGTGCACGTGTGCGTAAGAGAGAGACACTCAGAGATAGAGGGATGAGGCGGGGTGCTGTGTGAGACAGACAGAAATAGATACGACCAGACAGAAATGAGGCTGCTGCTCGTTAGAAATGTGTCTGGGATTATGCTGTGGGCACTGCTGGCTTTCTCTGAGAAACTCGTTTGTGACTACATAGAACATGACTTACTGTTAGCGTGTGGGATTGTGGCCTTCCCTGGAAAGAACACCGTGGCCGGTACACGGCCGACTATCCAGGAGTGCGATGGTATGAGTGTTAACAGGTTATATTTGTCAAGGCATCGGAACAAACGCCTCTCAAGTTGTTAGGGCTGAGATTCCTGGGAAGGTATCACTGTGGCCCTGGGACCATCCACGTCTCCAAGGAAGAGTTTCCATGTGAGGGGAGAGGCAGGCGGGTCAGGAGTCAGGAGAAACCACAGGCACAGTTGCTTTCTAGCTGTATGGCCACAGCTTTTTGATCACAATGGAGTGCCACCGATTTTTCTCCCAGTGGAGAGACCTGAGCTCTGAGCTCTGAGCTACATCCTCACCCACTGGCCCACGGACTTAGGGGTTTTGTTGTTGTTGTTGTTTTGTTGTTAATAATTTCATGCCTCAGAACCTTTAGTCAGCAGCAATCACAACCACAAGCCCTTCAGACTGCCCTTCCTTTGGGGGACGCCAGTTGGGCACTGGCTTGCTGCCATGCTACCGCTCCCCGTGTGGTCGGTTGGTCTCAGTTTTCTGCATGCGCTGGTGTTCCCCGGTATTCCCGTCTCACTCTCCACTTGCTCATGTCTCCATCCGTTCACATAACCTCCATCGCTGTCTGTCAGGGGCTCACATGTGTGTTGCAAATGTTCATATGCTGAAGCTGGAACCCCCAGAACGCCTGACTTGAAAAGAGGGCAATGGCAGACATGATTAATTTAGATGAAGTCATGCTGGAGAATACAGTTCTATTTGACTGGTGTCCATAGCAAAAGAAAATGCTCGAACACGTTCAGAAACAACACCGCCACGGCCTGAAGGATCTCCCAACATGAGTGTCTTGAGACCTACCTTTGTTGTGGTGCTGCGTGGTGGGGGCTCTCAGACATGACTAAGCCAAGAGTTCTGCCCCTGCACGTGGGTTGGCACCCTCATGGGAGAAGCCACAGATCGTTTGTTCCTCTTGCTCTCTTGCTCTTCTGTTCTTCCCACCACGTGAGGACTCATGAATGGCATCATTCATGAAAAACAGGCCACGAGCAGACACTAAGCCATGCCAGCACCCGATCTTGGATCACACTCTGAAGCTGTGGGCAACACATTTTTATTGCTTATAAATTGTCCAGGATAGGCCTGGAGAGACGGGCTTAGTGGTCGAGAGGGCATAGCGTGCTCTGGCATAGGACCCAAGTTCGATTCCCAGCACCCATGTCAGGTGGCTCACAGCTGCCTGAATTCCAGCTTCGGGAGATGTAATGCCCTCCACTATCCTCCCCAGGCACCTGTACTCACATGCACCCCCAGCACACACTCGTGGGCATACAAACACATGCAAAGATACAATAAAATTAACCTTTAAAAACTGTCCAGCAGTCAGGTGCGGTGGCCCACGCCTGCAATCCCAGCACTCAGGGAGGCAGCGGCAGGCAGATCTCTGTGAGTTTCAGGCTAGCCTGTTCTACAAATCGAGTCCAGGACAGCCGAGGCTACACAGAGAAACCCTGTGTCAAAAATAAATAAAATCCAGTGTGTGGTATTCTGTCATAGGCTCACCATGTGAAGGTAGAGACAGAGCTCAGAGTGCCTCTGAACACAAAGGTCACCGACAAACCATCAGAAGCGCAGATCCTCAAGGAGCTAACTCTATGACATCCTGATTCGTGCGTCTGCACTGTAAGAATACATGTCTAATGAAACATCCAGCCATCCAGCCTGTAATACCTTGTAAAACCAACTCAACAAATGAATTTATCATCTAAATGCTGATGAGCCAAGCATAATAGTTTACACTTGTAACCCCAGCACTTAGGCAGAGACAGGAGAATCACTTTAAATTCAAGGCCAGCCTGGTCTACATAGTGGTTATTGGGCCAGTCAGAAATACACCCATTTTCAAAAAAAGCAAAACAAGCTAGCAGATGGTGGGACACACCTTTAATCCCAGTATTCAAGAGGCAGAGACTGTCAGATGTCTGTGAATTGAATTCAAGGCCATTCTGGTCTACAGTTAGAGTTCCAAGACAGCTTCAGCTACATAGAGAAACCTTGTCTCAAAAAACCAAAACAAAACAAAGCAAAAAAAAAAAAAATACAAAAAAAAAAACAAAAACAAAAACAAAAAAACTCAACCCTGCTCCCCCCCCCAAACAAAGCCACCCCAACTAAATGGAAATGACTCTAAGATATCTAACTCCAGTCTAAAAGGCCTAAACCTCAGGAATTCAACATCCTACTGATTTGTGCCTGGGTCAGTGATTTTAAAGAAAAAGTTTACCTTGGAGATAAAAGTAAAAATCAGCTTTGCACAGTCTCAAGGGGGAAGTCCCAGTGCCCTTCAGAAAGCAAACAGGAGCAAAGGCAGGCACAGCCCATAGTCGTTTTCTGAAGGAAAGACCAGGCAGGGGCAAGGCTAGGATTAGCCAGCTCCAGCAATTCGAGAGGGCTCTGGAGCATAAGGCTGTTTTCAGTTGCTTGAAAGAGTGGGCTCTGGGTTTCAGGGGACGCATAAACAACCTGAGCAGACAGCTTGGGCTTCTGATTAATGGATGCAGATAGAAAGGTACAGCGTCTAGGAAAACAGAACATACCAGCATCCTAGTCTAGCATCTGAATGTTTTATCTTCCTCTTCTGGCCTTTCCCTCCTTTGGCCTCCCCACTCCAGGGATAGACACACCTGCCTCTGAGTAGTCAGGAATCTGAGGGTCATCCCTGTTCCTCCTCAGCCTGGCTTCCAGCCCAGGGAAGAGTCCTGCCAACTCTGCTTTCTGTCTTGAGGATCTTCCTTCTTCTTCCTGGTGGCACTGGAGGACAGCCAGCTGTTTTCTGTGCCCAGAGTGCGCTTAACAGTGCCCAGGTGGCCCCTTTGCCTCTGTCTTTATACTCCTTCTTCCCTAAGCGGCCTGAGGGTTTCTCTCTGTTTGCGCCCTTCCTGGCCCTTGCTGGGTTTCCTCTGCCCTCGGGAAGCTGCTCAGCACCTGGTTCTTGACCACCCACACTCAGCCACGCTTATTTTTTGCTAAAAGCCCCTATCCTCCATATTTTCACTTATTGTGGAGCTGGCACTCTCGCCTCCCACCTGCCGGGGAAACCCCTACTTATTTTCCTGCCTCTCCCATTTGGGTCTCGGCATTATTTTCACTTTCTCCTACACAGTAGCAAGGAGTATTTCTTTCTAGTACTGTTTCCTGTCCTAAGAGTTCAGGCCGGAGGAACATTCAAATCTCAGAGGGGGTTTGCATTACATAGGTTGATATACCCATGCCCTGGCTGGTCCCTGGACCAGGAGTGGTAGACTCCCAGATGATTCTAGCCTGCAGATACCAAGGGAAGCCAAGGTTCTACCGCAGACCCTATTCAAGTACCCTAATGAAAACAAGGACAGGATCCCTGGGACGTTTGAATCCGTTGCCTGCAACAGAGCTGATGAGCAAATCATCTGTTGCACCCCTGTTCTGTTGGCGGGGACTGTAAGAGACCACGCAGAGACACTTGACCTAGGGAGTAGAACGTCACCCCTGAGCGGCTGAAACCTGAGTATGTAACCATCTGTTGGGAGTGCTTGTGCCCAGTGTGTGAGGGTCACGGTGAATGGCAGTACTCTGTGACTGAGCAGAATATTCTCACAGGCGTGGCTGCGGAAGCTTCCCAGGCTGCCTGATTCCGCCTTTGCGGTCCAGAGATGGCACGCACCAAGATGGCAGCTGCGGGGGCGCTGCTTGCCTTAGGGCGGCCGTGCTTTTCACCGTCCAGGGAAAGCGGGAGGAGTAGGAGGGCTCGGGTGACCCGGCCAGCGCTGCCGGGGCTTGTGAGGTCCGCGGGCACGGCCAAACACCGCCCCTCGCCTCGGGCCTGGCGGTGGGCGGGGCCGACGGCGGACCCACAGAGGCCTGCCAATGGCGTGCAGGAGGCGGGGCCCCGACAAACCGCAGGCGGAAGAGTCAAAGTTCAGGAGCTAGAGCCAGCCGGGAGCCTGGGAAATGGAACACCCCTACACAACCGAGATGCTGACTTTCTCCCTGGGCCCGCAGAACGGCACCTGGTCAGACACCGCCTCTCTGCTCTTAGCTCTTGGCGTTGCTCTCTACTTGGGCTACTACTGGGCATGTGTGCCCCAGGTGGGTGAGGGCCGAGCTCTGGCCGGCGTGTTTGGGGCACTAGAATGTATGGGGGTAGTCTCCAGCTTGGGCTCGAACCCTTTCTGAAAGCTTGGCTAGATGATTCTGCCGCGCCACTTGAATTCTGCTATTATAACGTACCGGAGAGCCGGTTCCTCCTCTTTCGAGTCTCAGAATCTTCCCCTGCAGCTGGGTCTTTCGAGCACGGGAAGGGTGCTTTCCCTACGTAAGGACTGACCTTTGCGTGAAGGGTGGTGGAGGATACCCTCAAGTGTCAGAGATCGGGGCTTTCTGCTTTCCGCTTCTCTTTAGGTGGCCTAACTAAAATGTGTAGGTTATGTTCGCTAGCTGCACAGAATAGTGGAATGGGTGCCTGTGTGGTTGTGGCGCCAGCTTAGCGGTCCTCTCTCTTGAGGACTGACCGGGCTTCTGGCCAAACTGAGGACAGATGGATAATTCTACCCCTACACACTCAGCCCTGTTCTAAGTTCTAGAGTCTGTGTGTATGCAATGCTGAGAAGTCTTAACAGGTTGTTTTTGATCAATTTGATTTCCTCAACTGAAATGTAGATTATCCAGGAAAGCTAAGGTTTTTTATCTCATTAAAATCTATTTAGGTAACTGAGCCTAACAAGAAACCTATTGATTGAGCTTTCTACAAAAGATCTATAGGAGGCAAACAGTTACTCCTGGCTACAGGAAAGGCTGAGACAGGAGGATCACTTGAGCCCAAGAGTTTTGAGCCACTCTGGGCAACAGGCAATAAGGCAAGGCCCTGTCTGTGCCCACACAGTGAGGTCGTGGGCCCTGTTTCAGAGAACAGAGAACTGCTGGGGCGACTGGCACAGAAAGGTAATGAAAATTGGCAGTAAAGAGGTGGCTCAGTGCTCAAGGGCACCGGGGTTCGGATCCCCACAACTACATGGCACTTCCAGTTCCTGATTGTTTGTAATGGTCTTTCTGGCTTCCCGGCATACAGGTGGTGCACAAACATACATACAGGCAAACATTCACACTATGAAATAAAAAGAAATCTAAAATATAAATAGTAAACATTTTAAAATGTTTAAATATCACATGAAATGCTTACGTTAACATAATCCCTGGACTGCAGTGAGCATTCAATAATTTTCACCAACGAGTTATTATTGTCAATACCATAATTATTAATTCTGCTTTACTCCTGTTTGCCCTGTCTTTGGGCAGACCAACTAAGTTACGAGAGTCATAATTTCTTTGCTTTTCCTCTTATCGAATAAGGTTGGGATTAGGCTGCATTACAGCACAGTGAGCTCATTGTTGCAATTCCAGGGTTTAAGGACCAGGGTCCAAGTCACAGTGTCAACTGGGCCTCTTTAGTGGACTACTCGCTTAGCCCCTGGTAAGTAGCAGGACTGTAAGATAAAACAGGATCTGATTAAATTCCTCACACATGCAATTTATGATAAAAAAATTACTTCCCCCAAACTGGAGATTGAACCTAGGGTTTACCACCCAGTTACCACATCCTAGCTCAGCCCTTCCATCCCACTTTTAAGCTAGAGCCTTCTGATTCTGTTCAGCACACTCTTAAGCCTGTGAGGCTAGGCCCTCTCATTTACTTCATGGCAATGCAGAAACAAGCAAAGAGGCTGAGAGTCAGGGCTTGGCGCCCACTGACCTCATTTGTCCCTATTAGCCTATCACTGTTCCCTTTTCCGCAGTTGGCATGAACAAAGGAAATATTTGTTCACATTGTTCCTCCCGTATAGCATAGCCTAAAATCTGGGCCTCCACAAGAGATGCCCTTATAAAAGAAGCCCTTCATCCCTGAGCACACACGCTGGAGAACGGCAGAAATATGTAGACAGTGGGGTACTAAAAGCAGTGGGGCACAGGAGCTGCCAGAGTGACCGGAGCAAGCTTCGGGGAGATGCATTTGGACACTTCAGCTACAATGTAAAGATCACAGACTGAATGACGCTGACATTTCTTTGCCTGCTCAAGTTTCTCAACCAGGACAACATGGTGACACAAGCCCAGCAGGAAGGCAGGAGGATTAGGATGAGTTCAAGGTCAGCCTGGGCTGCATAGTACAACTTTGTCTCAAGAAACCCAACCGCCCTGGGCTGCAGATGTCCCAGCCCTGAAAAGCATGCAGACCAGTTTGTTTCCCAGCATCCTTTGTGGCACTCTCAACTGCCTGTAACTCCAGCTCCAGAGGGTCTGACACTTTTTTTTAGACCCCACACAAGACCTGCACCTGTGTGCTCATATCCACAGAGAGAGGCACATAGTTAAAAATAAAGCCCAATCATAGAAAAAAAAAAAAAGCAAAGCCCAAACTCTAACCAACCAACCAACCAGAGGACCACAGGCCTTATTGGGGATCGACTGAGCAGCTTATACTATCTGCTCTCCCACAGATGGGTTTGAGGGGACAGGCTGAGTTAGGGATTCAGTACTCAGTCAGCTGCAGCAGTTCCCCCCTTTGGGATAAATTCTGGAGGGGACACTTTAGTACTGAGGTTTCTGGGGGGATACCAGATGACTGTTAGTTGAGGTGACCTGGTCATGCCAGTCTGAGCTGTGCTGCATATTTTCCTGTGGCACAGCAGTGTCCTCAAGGCTGGACTGTTGGGAGGGATCAGTCACCCTCACTATCTCGGACAAGAAAAAAAAAAGAGGCCAATTGTGTTATGTGATTACAGAGGCCTCTTCTGGTAGCTGGGCCCCAGTTTCTGGACTTCCTGGAGCAACACTGTCCAATCACTGTGCAGACTTTCTACCCCACACTGTGGTGTTTTGAGGGACGGCTGCAAACCATCTTTCGAGTCCTCCTGCAGACTCGGCCTGCGGTCCCTTACCGGAGGTAAGGAGGGTCAGAACCGGGTGAACGCGAAGCTCCAAGTATCTAGGCAAAACTGATCCACCTCTTTAAACGAAGGTAACCTTTGCCCTAAAGTGTGTTGAGGGCATGAGACTGGGTCTATGGAAAGGCTCTCTACTGGCACCCACACGAGGTTAACAGTTCACCTACACATCCTATCTGGTTAGCCTTCCTGTTTCATATAAAGCATGCCTTCAGGTAATACTCACAAGCTGCAGAGCTTATGGGTGAGCCAGAAGGGAGAGCTTTGAAGCCTAATTCCTGACAGTGTCTTTGTATTCCTCTTTCTCTTAAACCCCAGCGAGATCCTCCAGACCCCAGATGGAGGCCAGTTCCTTCTAGACTGGGCTGAGCAGCCTGACAGCAGTCCCCCAGACCCTAGCACCCAGCCCATAGTTCTGCTGCTTCCGGGCATCAGCGGCAGTAGCCAGGAGCCATACATCTTACATCTAGTTGAGCAAGTTTTGAAGGATGGCTATAGGTAAGGAAGGGGCACAGAACCTGGGAAGGGAAAAGTGCATCTGGCCTTGACACAGTACTCTTTGACAGGGTTTTTTTTCTGAAGGTTACCAAAGGGGAGGGTCTTCTTGGGAGGGTTTGGCTCACATACCTGTGTTGCCCCAGGGCTGTTGTATTTAATAACCGTGGCTGCCGAGGGGAGGAACTGCTGGTGAGTACCTTGTGTTGGCCCTTCACCAGTTCCCTTTAGAGACCATTGGCCCTAAGGCTCTACCTACTTACCTACCCACTACCCTTCCTCACTACCTCCTGAGCCCTTCCATTTGGTTGCCTTCTAACAAGAGCCTCCCTCCCTAGCCAATGACCCAGTTTGCCCTCAGACCCACAGGGCTTACTGTGCCAGCAACACCGAAGATCTAGAAACAGCTGTGAAGCACATAAAGTGCTGCTACTCCCAAGCTCCGCTGCTGGCTGTGGGCATCTCTTTTGGAGGGTAATGGTTGCCTAGGTTTCTTCCAAAGATCCAGTTGTTCATCTTCTGCCATTTCCTCCTCTTCTGCCCCAATTTACTCAAGCCAGCCCTTCCTGTGGCCTTCATCCGATTTTACAGGATACTGGTGCTGAACTACCTGGCACGGACTGGGAAGGCTGGAGGGTTGGTAGCTGCACTGACAGTGTCTGCATGCTGGGACTCCTTTGAGACCATTGACTCCTTGGAGACCCCACTCAACTCACTGCTTTTCAATCAGCCCCTCACTGCTGGCCTCTGCCGGCTTGTGGCCAGGTAGGGCGGCAGACACACCAGGCTCTGCTAGTGCTTGCCTCAGTTCCCCTCTGGGCTTTTCTTGACGAGGTAAGAAGACAGAAGCTGTGGGCTCTGGGTTAAGTGCAGGAGTCCGGACAAACCCTGATGCATTCTTTTCCAGAAACAAAAAATCAATTGAAAAGGTGTTGGACGTGGACTTTGCTATAAAGGTATCTTTCAACCACCCCCTTACCACAGTATTGGTCTCCTATTTTCTTTTTTTATTTTATGTGCTTTGTTGCGAGGGTGTCAGAGCCCTTGGAACTGGAGTTACAGCTGTGAGCTGCCGTGTGGGTGCTGAGAGCAGAACATGCTCTTAACCACTTAGCCACCTCTCCAGCCCCAGTCTCTTACTTTCTAATATCATAGCCTATCATACCTCCACCACAGGCCCGCACAATCCGCCAGCTGGATGAGCGCTACACATCTGTGGCTTTTGGGTATAAAGACTGTGCGGCCTATTACCAAGCCTCAAGCCCAAGAACCAAGGTGGACGCCATCCACACCCCTGTTCTCTGCCTCAATGCAGCAGATGATCCCTTCTCCCCATTCCACGGTGAGTGAACCACAGAGTTGTACTGAGGTACGAGCCTGGGTTCTTGGCATAGGGGAGCTTCCTGACCTCTTCCACTCCCTCCCAGCCTTCCCTCTGCAGGCTGCCCAGAAGTCTCCTTATGTTGCACTGCTCATCACAGCTCGGGGTGGCCACATTGGCTTCCTGGAAGGGCTGTTGCCCTGGCAGCACTGCTACATGAACCGTGTCCTCCATCAGTATGCCCGAGCCGTTTTCCAGCACTCAGTGGAGCTGCCTGACCTTGGAGCACTCACTCCTGAGGATGGAAAGAGCTGACAAGAGGACTGTTTGGGGTCTCGCTTCAATCTTTCTCTGTTTATTAAATATCAACTCTTCCTGCCTAATAAGCTGAGGTTCACTCTCCCTTACCTCAGGCCGGAGTAGACCATCCAGGAGCTTACTGTGTACCTGGCTTGGCTGGCTTGGTGCTACTCACCTGAGCCAGTAGATCATGGCTACCTGAGTCTTCCTTTTGCCTCTTCCTGCCCTAACAGCAAGTGCCAGTCCAGACTTTGTCTCAACAAAAGCCAAGGACCTTGTGTAAAGGCTGTAAGGGAAGGAGGAGAAACAGTTTCTGTAAGAAGGATGGCAAAGCCTCCAGGCTCTAGAGCATCTTCACATAGTTCTAGAAAAGGAGGATCTCAACGCTGGAGGCCTAGGAGGCAGAGGGAAGGAGGCAGGTGGTGTGGCCTGGGCTTCAGACCACACGGTCCTGCATGGATCCACAGGTGATGAATGCAGGGCTCCCACAACTCAGAGTGACAGGGGCCACAGGCAAGCTTTAGCTGAGGGACACGCAGTCCCTGTCAGTCTCCTCGGAGGCAGTCTCTGCCATGGACCTCAATGAATGTGCTCTGGACGGTGGCAGTGTCCAAGCCCGACTCCCTTGGTCACAGGAGGTTAAAGGAAACCTGGAAAGGCACTCTGAAGCAGCAGGATGGTGACAATGATAAGGCCGACACACAGCAGGAGCAGGAGCCACACAGGAACACTCCCTGAGGGTGGGACAAGGGAAGAAGTGAGTGGGCAAAGGAACCTCAGAGCTTGAAAGCCAGAACCTCCCTTCCAGGAGGGACAGATGGAGGTATACAAACAGTCCATTTTCTAGGGGCCAAGTTTTGCTATAGCTAAAGATGAAGTGATAACCCCTGCCAGACACATACATAACACAATGACTCACGCCGTGAGGGCAGCAGGTGCAGCTGGCAACGGCTATCCACAGCCACAGAGAAAAGGGCAGTTTCGTGGGGCCCAAGAAGCTTTGGACCACAACCCTTCTCAGGTAGAAAGGTCACATCTGTCACCACAATGCCATGGGCCTCCTTCACATAATACAGGCGCTGGGGAGGAAGACAACAGTGAGAAGGCTCCTTTTTGGGAAACATGTCCCACAGCCCCAGCAGGCTTCCCCTAAGGACAGGGCCAGACTCCTTCCTGTGTAGGGCAGAGTAAGCCTGTAGCCCTCCCATAGGGTTGTGCCAACCGCTACCCATTACCTGGAGAGAGAAAGCTATGTAGATGGCGACAGAGCCAGTGACCGTGCCTAGGCCTAGGAAGGTACCCGATTCACTGTAACATACAACAAAGTATTCGTTGTTCTGGAAGCTTCTGCACAAACCCTCTCACCCCAACAGCAGTCCTTGGGAGACTCCGTCAGGGCTCATTCCCCAGCTCCCTCAAGCACCCGCTATCTAGCCAAGCAGCACCTCACACCTGACACTGAGGCAGGAGATGACTTCATGGCCACAGGCCCTGGTCCGAAGCGGCAAGAAGGTGGAACTGTCCCAGGCTGTGAGGTAGCAGGGCGGGGGCTGTCGCAGGCGCTTGTGGGGTATCTGCACTGTGAAGAGTCGTAGACCACCAGGCTGATCTGGAACCTGCCCAAACCTGGAAAGTAGGCAAAAGGCTTTTCAGCTCGAATTAGCTCTCAGGTTTGTGCCTTGCTGTACCCTGGTCACACCTAGAACAACCTCCAACATGGCTACAGTCATCGCCGGCCCCCTCCTGCCCTCTTCCCCACTACAGCTGAGGCGTGCCTCTGTTAGCCACCCTCTGCAATCTTCCCACCTGCAGGCCTGGTAGCGGTATGGTGTGTCAGGAGAGGTGGGTCCCTCCTCTTGCCATTGTAACTGTGTCACTAGTTGATCCTTGTGCCACACGGAGGCCTTGAAATCCCAGCCCACAGTAACTAACTGGGCAGGAGTAAAGATTGCAAAGATGGACAGTTAGCACATCTACTTCCTGGGCATGCAGCATAAGAGCCTCCCCTTTTCTGCACCAGCATGCCACACCTCCACCTCCTTACCTTGCCATCAGGACCCAAAGCCAAATCTCCAATCTCTCCCTCATGGGCTTTGAACTCCAGAACTTTCTCCAGGCTAGGTACCTACAGCCAAGCCAGTATCATGGTTACAGACCAGTGAGCAAGAACAGTACGATTGACGGGCGCCAGTGGCACACGCCTGTAATCACACCTGTAATCCCAGCACTCAGGGAGGCAGAGGCAGGCTGATCTCTGTGGGTTCGAGGACAGCCTGGTCTACAAAGCGAGTCCAGGACAGCCAAGGCTGCACGGAAAAACCCTCTCGAAAAAAACAAAAGATAAAAATAGAACACTACAGTCCCCATCCCTCCTATCCTAACGGCCACTCACAGGTTTCCCAGAATGCATATTCAGAGTCTCACAATTCTGATGTTAGTGTAACCAACATCCATCTCCCTTAAGCCCCTAAAGCCATACCTTCCAGACACGAACATGACCATCAGTCCCTCCAGTGGCAAGCAGGGTATTATCATGGTTGAAGCACACAGCTTTCTGCAGTGGTTCAGGGCTGAAGTCTGTCTGTACCGCCTCCAAATTCTTTACTCTGAGTTCAACCCCTTCTGGGCGAACTTCCACTCCCGATTTCTTCTCAGCTGGAGCTGCTCCCTTCCTCTGCCGAGGCCCCTGCTCCTTGGAACCTGCAACACAAAAAATTTGCCTGGATCCAGACTTCTGGGTTGTTTTTAAGTCAGGGACTTGCTATATAGTCCCGGCTAGCCTTAAATATCCTCCTGCCTCCACTCCTAAGCACTGAGATTACAGGTGCACACCACCACACCTAACTGGACCCGGGCTTCTGTACTAATCAGTATGAGTCCTCTGCTGACAGAAGTCCAGAGAGAGTTCAGTGCTGACATCACCCCACATCTAAGCTCTCTTTTTTAGAGACCAAGATTAGTGCGATTTTTCCAAAGCTCCTTACCCGACTTCTCTGCTTTACTGCCCTTCTGTTGTTGGACCTGGAAACGCAGGAGCTGACATCGGGCGTCCTGTCCGGCAGCAAGAATGTCACCTGCCAGCGCCAAGTTCATAGTAGCCCGTGTCTCTGTGTCATGAGAGTGCAGCAGGGAGGCGCTCAAGCACCCGTTGATTTGCTCTAGCTGTAGAAAGTGCTGTGAGGGAACCAAAGCGGACAAAGTTCAGGCGAGCCCGGAAGTCACTTTAAGTCTTAGTCTTAATGGAACTTCTCTGCTGCCAGCACCTCCAGCTCATGTGGTTTGTTGTTTAGAGCTTACTGAATTGAAGCTTCCCAATCCAAACAGCAAGCAGGGCTTAGATTACTAGGTCCAGTTTACAGAAAGAAAGGAATTAAGTCTCGAGCTGCTTGCGGAAAGACAAAACCATATATATGCCTTCCTGGAAAAGGCCAGAATAAGAGCCCTGGGCCAGCTCCCGTGGTCCGGCGTGGGTGGGCAGTCCAGCCTTTGCAGACCTGCACAGCTTTCAGTCTATTTTTGGATGTCTCAACCACTCTGCTCGGGTGAAACCGGTACCCTAGCGTCTATGCGGAGGTTTTCCCAGTAGAAGTAGGTAGGGTCTAAAGCAGGGGTACCGCTCACCCATACATCCCCCGGCTACCACGGAATGGCCCTCGGTCATGGCAGGACAGGCTCTCAGTGGCCCTGCGTTCTCACCACGCCATTCTTTATGCCGGTCCTGGCAGCGCCTCCTCCGCCCGCAGCGATGAGCAGCCCAGTCTTGGGGTCCACCCGAAGCGCGTACAACGGGAACGGGGCCCGGTACAGCTCCACACCCCGGCGCCGGCCCATCCCGCCCGCACGTTCACTGCCAACCCCGCGGAACCCGCGGCATGCCGCGCTCCGCCTTCGAAAGCTGCCGAACTTGGTGCCGCAGTCGCCGAGAAGCCCGCGGACCGCTCGCAGCCCCGCGGGCTCGCCACCACTCAAACCACGGCAGGTATCCGATCTGCGCTCGCGCGACTGACGGGCTTGTGCAGACGCTCAGTGCGCACGCGCCGCGAGCCTCGGCTCTCTCCGCGCAAGCGCAGGACGCCAATCCGCGTCAGCACTAGCGGGACGCGCTGCCACGGAACCCTGGTTTCTAGGATCCGGTTTCTAGCCCCGAGTGACGGCGGATCTGCCATCTTTGTATGGGGCGTGGGAGGTGGGGCTGGAAGAGATCGCCGAAGATCAGTAAGCCTAGAATTAAAAACTTCTCTAATTGGGATGGTCTCCACTTCTGGAGAGACACGCGGACGCAAGCGGAGCCTTTATATGTTACTCCAGAGAGGAAGTGATTTCTCCCAGGTCACAGAGAAGGCGGGGACTCCAAAACAAAGCTGGCTTCAAATCAGTGTCAATGCTTCCTCATATCCTAATATAAAGATATCACTGCACTTTGACAGCAACCTCTGCGGCTGATTGGGTTACGGCTTGACATCCGCTTCTGGAACAGAGAAGTTATGGGTGGCGGTTGGTTGCTCTCCAACAGGTGTCTTCTGTGTGCTGTGCGTGGCACCCCGCCCCTTTAAAAGGTCCCTTCCACCGTATCTGTCATCTATCTATCTATCTATCTATCTATCTATCTATCTATCTATCTATCTACCTACCTACCTATCTAATCTCTTCTCCCTTCTCCCTTCTTCCGTGTGTGTGTGGTGTGTGTGTGTGTGTGTGTGGTGTGTGTGTGTGTGTGTGTGTGTGTGTGTGTGTGTGTGTGTGTGTTGCTTGCAGGTGCTGCCTGAAGCCAGAAGAGGGCATTGGGTCCCCTGGAACTGTAGTTGTAAGCTACCGTTTGGGTGCTGAGAATTGAACTGGAATCCACTGGAAGATCAGCTCTTACCCTCCCAGCCATCTCTCCAGTGGCCTGGCACCTCAGCCTTCTGAGGGAACCTTCTCGTTTCTGGTCTGTGCATGTGCTTGTGTTCCCCTATGAATGAGTTAATAATGTCCTTCCCTGTGAAGAAATGAGCTGCTGCATCCTTGTCAACCCAAGCTGTCCCCTGAGAAATAGACCCATTGGCCTAATCTTTGGTTTCAGTTGTCTTCTACAGACTTGAATAAAATGGGAAAAGAGCCCCTGAACATCTCAGGTACATGGCACTTGCTCTCCTTAATCCTTCTGTCCCCCAAGCCTTTGGGGGGGGGGAGGCTGGCCTTATTCTATAGCCATCTCTTCCATCCTGTGGGCACAGTAGGACACAAACACAAGCTTCTCAGGGTTAGGTTTTATTGGATACACTGAAGGCTAAATGAGGCCTAGCATGTCCTGGTCTCTTCAACCAGGCGAGAGCAGACTCCACAAGGGGTTTCCAGGGTTCAGGGCAGGAGAACACACTTGGCCTCCAGCCAACCAGCCCTTCAAGGTGTCTCTGTGGCTCCCCAAGGTCTGAGAAGTCCTGCTAGGGAGGGTGGGGTTTGAAGGGGGTGTTCCAGGGGGTCTCCGCTGCTCTGGAATTAAGATGGCAACTTTTGGAGAATTGACTCTGGAGACACAGACCCCTTTGGGGCAGGAGAAGGCCTGGGCTTTGAGGAGGCAGTAGCCCGTCTTGGTGCCTGAGGTGGAGGCCTGGAGCACTGGCTGGGTTTTGTTGATTGACGATCTGCAGACCTGAGGCTCCCGGCCTGGAAGAGCGTACCTGTGGTTTGAGCTGCTTGCGCCTGAGTTGCAGGCTTTTGACTCCGGCGGGTCTCTGCCCGAGACCCTACTCCCCCCTGCCTTTTTTCTGGCAGCAGATGCAAAGCCTTGGCCTGGCCCCGAGGGAGGCGGAGGCCGAAGCCAATGCCTATTCGGAGTGGCCCAGATTCCTGGCTCTGGGCACAGGGCAGTAGTTGAGGGAAGGCAAGCAGCCGGGGTCCAGTCCTGTACTTGGGGGTGGGGCAAGATGGGGTGCGGGGCTGCAGGCACACCAGACATACGGGATACTCCACGACTGGTGCCTGGCCGGTTGTGCCTGTCCACAGGCACTGCAGAAACAGCAGCTGCAGGTCTCGGGCAATTCTGCGGTGCCCTACACGAGCCACCAGGGCTTGCGCGAGGAACCTTGGGTCCTTGAATTTTCCAGGGTCCACCTTGCTTGCCACGCATCCCCCTGCACCCCCAGGGGACCTGATGTTTCTGCACTGAGGCCACTGCCATGCTTGCCCGTTATTCTGAATCCCTCGAGAAGGTGCGCTGGGGCTGGGGGAGGTGACGGGGGAGCTATCAATGTCCTGGAGGTGGGAAGGAGACTGGCAAGTCTGAGGAGAGGAATTCTGTAGCTGGGAAAGAGGGGAGGATTGGGTAAGGGGAGGAGAGGGGCACAGAGGGTAGTTGGAGGGAGAGGTCGAGTTTGGAGTATAGTTTTGGTGAAAGAAAGTGGGAGAACTTGGGAGAGAGGAGGGGAAGGGGAGGGGAACAAAGTCAGAATTTGAGTCTGAAGAGTAGACTTGAGGCCCAGGAGAGTGATGGTGAGGCAGAGAAGAGAAGGGGAAACAGGGCTGTGTGGGAGAGGACAGAGGTAGGTGGGAAGGAGGGAGGGACTTATGGGGAGAAAGAGATGCTAGGTTGGGTGGAGGGGAGCCCACAAATTGTGAGAGGACCTGAGGGGGACACCCGGAGGGCGCTGCGTTCAGTAGCAGCACCTGGTCCTTGTTGTGAGGCAACATTGCCTTGAATCCAGGAGAGGAGTGGAGGGGGCGACAAGACCAGCAACAGGAGACCTAACAGAGTCAGTGTGGGGATCTGTGAGGCCAGCTGTGGTGGGTAATCAAGACTGCCTTCCGAGCACAGTGTGGCTGCAGCCTAGCCTTGCTGCAGGGGTCCGCAGCAGGTCGAGGGGGCACGCAGCCTCTTCTACTCGGCTGTGGCGTGCTCAGCCCCGAGCCTACGTCTAAGCTTGGCTCTTTACTTTTTCTTAGCCATTTGCTGGGGATGTATGGAAACGGGGAATGAGAGCTGTCCCTTGGGAGCTGAGGGACAGCTGCAACTGTTTGGGTGTAATCAGGAGGAAGACACAGCCTGTAGGACCTGCAGAGAAAGAGATCAAACGTCGGCACGCCTGGTCCACTTCTGGACTCTGCCTCAGGTCCCCAATTCCAGTGTGAACTCATAAAGACCTTAGGAAGTGAGGTCTTTCGAATGCTGTTCAGCTGGTAGAGTGTTTGCCTAGCATGCATAAAATCCTTGGTTTGATCCCCAACCCCACAAATATGGCACACGCCTGTGATCCCAGCACAGATATAAGCTCAAGCCTAGCCTGGGTTACACGAGTCTGCCTCAGAACAACAAAGACCAGCTTTGAGATCAGAAAATATGGCAAGATGCCCTAGAGAAGGTGAAAAAAAAAAAAAGTGGAGCTTATGGCTGGAAGGAGGGAAGGGCAGAGTTGAAAGAGACAGTATAGGGTAGAGGACCAAGGTGGGAAAGGAACGGAGAGTACTGTGCAGTGAGTTACCAACGTGGATTTCTTCCGCTGTTCCACAAGACACTTCATCAAATAGGGGACCTGGGAGAGAAAACAGAGTCACAAAACAGTCTGTCTACCTCCCTCTGCCTCCAGCCGCTAACCCCTCAAGCGACTCTGACCCAGAAATCCAGTCTGAACGGTGTCCTCAGTCCTTTTTCAGGCACACAGAGCTCTTCCGTGGTACAGGGCTTCGTCCTTCCAATCCTGACACACAGATTTTGTGAGCATCCTGGTTTCCTGGCATGCTTGTTCCCCTGGCCTCTTCTCACCCTTAACAACTGCTGTCCCTCTTGCTCAGCCTGGCCTTGGCTGAGAAAGATTATCAGACCCAGTGGCAGCAGCAGTAGGGCCAGCTGGTAAAAGGCTCCAAAAGGCTGAGGCTTTGCCTAAGGGGCGGTGTTGCCGCCCCCAGTGGGAGCTGAGGGGCTCATTCCCTGAAAGCACCAAAAGACTATGTCCCTCTCTGGCATTGAAAGACTATGTCACAGAGGTCAGATAATGACATCATAGGTTCTGCCTCCCCCCACCCCCACCCCGTGCTCTGGAACTTTCTCAGGGACATGCAAAGGCTGTTTTGGTAAAATTGTCAAGTAGATGGAATTGTTCAAAGCATACCCACAAACCCAGCTCTGCTTCTTCTGCTCATGAAATTTACAGCTCTCATCACTTCCCAGAAGCGAGGCCGAGCCTTCTGACTTCCTCCTTGGTTTTCTTTCTGAGGAAAGTAGCTGTGTTCTGTACCCTCTCGCCCTTGGAATATTACTAGGTTTTAATAGCCATTTTAAAAGATTTTGTTTATTTAGATGTATGTGTGTGTTTGTGTGAGTGTGTGTCATATGTGTTCAGTGTGTCCGTGAAGGCCTGAAAAGGGTGTTGGATTCCCTGGAGCTAGAGTTTTACACAGTTATGAGTTGCTTGAGACGGGTGCTGGGAACTGAATCCCAGTCCTCTGCAAGAGCAGCAGGTGCTCCTAACTAACGAGCATCTTTTCAGCCCCAACGCTATTTTCTTTTTAAAAATTTTTATTAATTTTTTTTTTTGCTTATTCTGTGTGCATTGGTGTTTTGCCTGTATGTATGTCTGTGTGAGGGTTTCTGTTGCTATGACAAGAACACCATGACCAAAAAGCAAGCTGGGGAGGGAGGAAAGGGTTTACTTGGCTTACATTTCCAGATCACTGGAGGAAGTCAGGACAGTAGGGATGGAACCTAGCGGCAGGAGCTGATGCAGAGGCCAGGGAGGGGTGCTGCTTACTGGCTTGCTTCACATGTCTTGCTCAGTCTGCTTTCTTAAAAAACCAAGGACCACCAGCCCAGAGATGGCACCACCCACAATGGGCTGGGTCCTCACCCACCAACCTCTAATTGAAAAAAAAAATGCCCTACAGCTGGATCTCAGGGAGGCATTTCCTCAACTGAGGCTCCTTTCTCTCTGATGACTCCAGCTTGTGTCAAGTTGACACACAAAACCAGACAGTACAGGGTGTCAGATCCCTTGGAACTGTAGTCACAGACAGCTGTGAGCCTCCACATGGGTTCTGGAAATTGCGTCCTCTGGAAAACCAGCCAATGCTCCTAGGCACTGCGCCATCTCTACAGCCCCTAGCTATTTTCTTGACACTAGTGTCTATGTTCACGTGTGAGTTGATGTATGTGTGTGTATACATGTAGAAGCTAGCGCTTGCTGTCAGATGTCTTTCTGGTCTCTTAGAAGTTTACTTTTTGAGACAGGGTATCTCTCTGAGCCTGGAACTTACCAGTTTATTTCCTTCATCTAAGCAGCCTAGCCAATAAATTCCAGTGAGCTGCCTGTCTCTGCCTCCCCACTGCTGGGTTCTGGGGAACCAACTCAGTTTCTCACGCTTGCAAAACAAACATTTTATCAATTGAGCTTTCTTCCCAGACAATTTTATAAAGTATTTTCATGTGCTTACAGCTTGTTTATATTCAAATCTTTGGCCCATCATTCAATTGGTTTTTGTTGAATTTAAGTTTTTATGTGCACGAGTGTTTTGCTTGCATGTATGTCTGTGCACCATATGCATGCCTGGTGCCCTCAGAGGCCAGAAGAGGGCATTGGAACCCTTGTGACTAGATGTACAGATGGTTGTGAGCCACCATGTATGGGTGTTGGGAACTGAACCCCTGGTCCTTTGGAAGAGCAGCCAGAGCTCCTAACTGCTGAACCATCTCTCTGATCCTTGCATTTATTTATTCATTATATGTGAACAGACACACATATCACATAGCACACCCATGGAAGTCAAAAGACAAGTTAGTTTTCTCCTTCCACCATGTAGGTCCTGAAGTAACCAAGCTCACAGCAAGTGCTGTTACCTGCTGAGCCATCTTGCTGGCCCCAATATTTTTTTATTGTCTCCCTTTTGGTGCCCTGAAGCATTTTCACCCCCAAATAATGGACTGTAATAAAATTAGGAATGAGTGAAAGGCATGACTTTTGTAAAACTGGAGAAGGGGAAGCTTGGGAGTGGTAAAGTGCTTGTTGCACAAGCATGGAGACCTGAATTGGGATCCCCAACACCCACATAGAAGCTGGGCATGGAGGCTCACATCTCTGGGCCCCAGCACTGGGGAGCAGAGACAGGTGGATTCTAGGGGCTTGCTGGCCATCCACGCTAGGTGACCTCCAGGTTTAGTAAGAAACTTTCAGTCAATAAGGTGGACAGCAGTTGATGACAACACTTGACACTCACCTCTCACCTTCACAGGCACACGAGGGCCTCTGCACCCTCTCCTACATCTTTCTCCCCTTGGCACACACATGCACACAATAGAAGGGAAGTTATAAAAGGGTGTGTGGTAGGAATGGAGAACTAGTCAAAACTTCAGCCATATCAGTTTTAGAAAGGAAAAAATATAGAGGTTGAGGCCTGGCCACCAGAACCAGCCAGACTTGAGACTTTCAGCACAAAGACCCACAAAATTCCAGATAAACTGGGCTATTTGATGACCCTACTCTTTGAGTCTTTTTGGAAAGCGTGTATATTCTAGGGATATGAGGGCCATAATTTGAAGATTGTTTATATTATAGTATTTGCTGTCTTTTGATATTCATAATGAGGCCCAGTCAACTGTACCTGAATGTATGCTACCGTGGTGCCCATTGGTAGACCCATAGTCAGAACAAACCAGGTGACAAGAAGGAAAACTTTAGCCCTGCTTACTGACCTTCAGGAAGGAGTGAGGAACTTGACACTGAATTCAGTCACCAATGGCCAATAGTGTAATCACTGTGTCCATATGATGAATATTCACTTAAAAAAAAAAAAGCTCTAAACAATAGGGTTCAATGAACTTCTGGGCTGGTGGTCTCATGGAGGAGCTGGCAGGATGGTGTGCCCAGAGGGAAGGAAGCTTCGCATCCCTCACCCTTCATCCTCCATGTACCTTGCCCTAAACAGCTCTTCCCTTTGACCATCCCCAGGTTCTAGCCTTTATGACAAAGTGAAAGCCTAAGATAGGTTGAACCTCAGATTCTGTGAGCTGTCCTGACAATTTGTCAGACCGACAGAGGAAGTCATGGGAACTTCTGGTTCACTGCCAGTTCTTTAGAAATACAGATGGTCCAGGACTCAAAACTATAGGATCTGTCCCTTTGAGCTATGGGATCCAGTGTGAACAGCTCTGGGTGCTAGAATTTCCCTGAATTGTTGGACACCCAGCTGATGCCTGGAGAACTGGAGGAGCTATGTCTGGAACACCCCACACGCGGTTTCAGGAACATCAGAAGAAGCAAAACTTCTCATCCTAAGAATGAAAACCTAGGGGAAGTCCAGTTCACACCGATGGTTTCTCTTTTGTGTTAACTACTGTTCCTAAAACGCTGCTGAGCCAGTGAAAGGAAGTCTCTAAGCACTTGGCAGCAGGTTGCAATGCAGTGTTTTAGTTCACTGGTCATTTCCTGCTGGAGATACTATCTACCACATACTCTTCCCACCCAAATTCCTCCAACGTTAGGCTTAAGAACATCGCGTGCTATTTCTTTCGAATGTTCTACCCTGAAACCTGCAAATGGTTGTTGAGAGGATGGTGAATACGCCAACTGTAGTTGGGTACGAGGGTTTGACCCTATCGCCTTTCCTTCCCTTTTATATCTTGTTTTGATGAGTGGGAGAGGGAGAGGGAGGGCGCTCATATGCTTTGGTGCACATGTGGTCAGAGAACATCTTTCAGGAGTTGGTAATCACTTTCCATTCTTCCCCCACCAAAATGTCTGCATATTTATTGCTGAGCCAGTCAACTTACTCTTGTAGGGCAGATAAACACCAACTCAGGTTCTTAATCAAACAGGCCCAAATCTCTGGAGGTGAAAACTTGCAGCTCTACCTTCTAGGATTGCTCCTTGGCTGAGAGTCAGCATAAGCTGTGAAACCATTACAGACACAGCCTGGCTGTCGCCCAGTGTCATCTCTTGTAGAGATGCCTGATTTTGTTACCAGCTTTCATCAGAACCCTCTGATGAACTGTTGCCTTTTGCTCTTGATTCTTGGCCAGAGATGACTTGACTCTGAAACCATTGTGAGAAGACATGTTGAGAAACCACGTCAAATGAACAGCCCACAATGGCAGAGGAAAGAATAGCTTATCTTGGTGTTTTGTTTTTCTCTTTCTTTCTTTCTTTCTTTCTTTCTTTCTTTCTTTCTTTCTTTCT
>NW_026585644.1:34116066-34231945 GCF_907164565.1 Psammomys obesus
TCTTTCTTTCTTTCTTTCTTTCTTTCTTTCTTTCTTTCTTTCTTTCTTTCTTTCTTTCCTTTTGTTTTTCAAGACAGGGTTTCTCTGTGTAGCCCTGGCTGTCTTAGAATTCAGTCTGTAAACCAAACTGCTGTCAAACTCACAGATACCCACCTGCCTCTGCCTCCTGAGTGCTGGGATTAAAGTTGTGTGCTACCAACCCCCAGAAGCCTATATTGTTTTTTGAGGCAGACTCTCTCTTTTTACTTCTGCTGGCCCTATGTACTCAAGGCTAACTGGCCCTTGAACTTCTGGCTGATTCTCATGTCTTAGCCTCCTGTCTCACCATAGGAATGCGGGACTGCAGATGCTTGCCACCACACCCAGCCTTATTTTACTTGGGTCCAACTCAGAGCATCGGGATTGCTGGGGAGGAACTTTTACCTGAGGAGTCTTTTCTCCAACCTCTCCTCTTTTTATGGAGTTGTACATTATGTATGGGGATGGAGGAGGAAGAAGCTGAGTCCATCATATGGACTCAGGGTAGTTGAGAAACTACCCTGAGTAACCTTGGAGAAATTATGACCATGAAAAATGGTGCCAAGCAACCGCAGATAGGTAAGTAGTCAAAGAGAGAAAGCAGATAATGTCAAACCAGTAGGTGTCTAGCTGATGGTCAGCAACATTTTCAATTACACTATTTTAGCTGATATGAAGGGCCTTTAGGAAGCGGCTGAAGTGGATCCAAGAAAACAATGTTTGGAGTTTTACTTCCACTTGGCTTATATGTCATGTCATTGGGGAAAGCAGATGTCCTAGTGTGCTTTGTGTTGCTATAAAAGAATATTTGAAACTAGGCAGTTTAATGAAAATCAAGAAATGTTTCTAACAGTTCTGGGAGAGCTAAGGTCAAGGGTCTCTAATACGGTGAAAGTTGGCTGGCCTGCCTCCTTCTCACCCTTCTTCTTAGAGATTTTTGAGACAAGGTCTCACTACATAGCCTTGGCTGGCCTGGAACTCATTACGTAGATTAGGCTGGCTTCAAACTCCTAGAGATAAGGGCCACAGGTTTTTGTTTTTGTTTTCCATCTCCCAGTGAAAAGTGGGAGAGCACAGAGTAGGTGTGGGGAACGGGGAGAGCGCATGGGAGCACACAAGACAGGGTTTTAGTGAAAACACTTCAGCAGGGCTCTAAAGAGCTGCTTCAGTGATTAAGAGGAATTGCTACCTGTCTTCGTCAGGGTCACTATCCATGACCAAAAGCAACTCGGGGAGGAAGGGTTTAATTAGCTTACACTTTAATATCACTGTTCATCACTGAGGGGAATCCAGGCAGGAGCTGGTGCAGAGGCCATGGAGTCGTCCTCTGGCTTGCTCCTCAGGGCTTGCTCAGACTGCTTTCTTATAGAACCCAGTGTCACCAGCCATATTTCCACCCACAGTGGGCTGTGCCCTTCCCCATTGATGGCTAATTAAGAAAATGCCCTAGAAGCTTGTCTACAGCCAAGGTCAAGGAGGCATTTTCTCAGCTGAGGTTCCCTTCCCTCAGGTGGCTATGGTTTGTGTCAAACTGACTTAAAATTAGCCAGCACACCACCCCTGCAGAGGACCTGGCTTCAGTTCCTGGGCAACTCACAATCTATGAAACACCAATTCCAAGGGTCTTTTGCCTCTACCCATACCCACACTTAGAGCACATACTCACACAGACACGAATTTTTTTTTTCTTTTCTTTTTTCTTTTTGGTTTCTCAAGGCCCAGTTTCTCTGTGTATCAAGCTCTGGCTGTCCTGGACTTCCTTTGTAGAGCAGGATGACTTCAAACTCACAGAAATCCACCTGCGTCTGCCTCCCAGAGTGCGGGGATTAAAGGTGTACGCCACCACACCAGGCCAGACAAATAATTAAACATAACAAACCTTCATAAATGAATAAGATCTACTCCAGCGGTAATGACATTTATTTACTTAATTTTTTATTTTTATGAGGGAGCTGTGGTTTATTAGAAGACGTTTTTGACGTTGGCCTTAAGAGTGAAGGTTAAGAGAAAGAGAGGCGCTCAGGAGAAAGTAAGACACAGCCAGGAACGTGAGTGTGGACTCATGTTCAAGTCCCCTGAAGTCTCTGCTGTCATTTGCAGAAAGGTCTGGCACAGACCAGGCTGGCCTTAAACTTTTTAGGTAGCCGAAGATGACCTTGAACTTTAGATCTTCCAGCTGCCACAGTCTGACTGCGGAGGTTCCAGGACTACCCCTCAGCTCCCCGTTAATGAGGTGCCGAAGGTCAGTCCCAGGGCTTCATATGTTTTAGGCAAGCATCCTGCCAATAGGCTCTGTCCCCAGCCCCTACTTTCATTCGTGAATAAGGGCAGAGCCCTCGCCGCTGATCACCACTCACAAGCCCCACCATGCAACTACTGTGGTGCTGGGGGTGAAGGGTCATGAACTTTGGAGGATGGATTCAATCAGTAACAGTGGTGCCATCTGACCTTTCGCATCTCTGGATTAGAAACGTGCTCTTGGCCATCCCAATAAACCACAGCCGCTGATAAACTTGACATCAAGGGGCTTACTGTACCAGACACACAGGGCAGTGTGTCTGGCATCATTTTGTCTTCATATTCGTAGAGTCAGTCACCATGCAGATAGGACGTTGCAACACATTCTTAATATTTAACTTACTGCCCGGAGGAGGGGGCGATGGAGCGGGGCTGAAGCAGAACCTAGAAGCAAGCCTGCTCTCACGAGAAGAAGCCACAGCGGAAGCCATGAAGCCCAACTTTCCTGAGCTGGAGCAGAACCAGCATGAACTAGGAAGCATGTTTGAGGACTGGGGAGTAGCACTTTGTATGTTCTTGCCTGTCTGCTGCCTGTTTCGTCTGTGAAGCCACCTGGAGAAGTATGGCAGAATCTGCCCTGCTGGGTCCATCTCCTAGAGAATGGGCTGAAGCATAGGGCTGAGACAAAGTTCTCACAAAGACCGTTCTCCAAAAGCATGTGCCAGGGCTGCTGCTAGGCATGCACCCAGGTGGTGCCAGGGAAGCCGAGAGAACCAAGGCCAGCTTGGCCTGAGCTACACCCTCAGAGGGTGTTCAGCCTGCAAAGTCCTCAGTACTGGCTCTCCCAGAGCTCAAATATTTATACAAGATATTGGGATGCTAGGAATGGCCCCTGACCCTGCTGGCGTGGGAACCACACCCTGTTCACAGGTCTCACCTTGCTCTTATTCACTGGGCCTTGTACATGTGTTCTTTCTGTCCCTCCTTGCTCTTTGTTGTTGTTTTTGTTAGAAGAGACTCTTAGGCTGTCCTGAAACTCGCTATGTGGCCCAGACTGGTCCCCAAGTTAAGGTCATCTTCTGCTCACTCACTTTTTCTTTCCTCCTCATTTTTTTTCCTTCCTTCCCTCCTTCCTCCCCACCCCCTTCTTCCCTTCCTTCCTTTCTTCTTTAAACAGAGCCTTACCCTGTATCCCAGGCTGGCCCTAACTTGGGATGATTCTGTCTTAGCCTCCCATGTGTCTCCCTCTCTTTGTCTCTCTCTCTCTCTGTGTGTGTGTGTGTGTGTGTGTGTACTGGGAATCACGCTCATGGCCTCATGCACTCTGAGCAAACTGTCGCATTGCACCATCTGGGCAGCACCTAACTAAGGACGAGTCCCTGAAGTGAAAGGCTGAGAGGCTGCAGCTCCCATGACTTTGCAGCCTCCCAAGGGCTGGGCACTCAACAGTGGGCCAGCCTTTGGAGGTATTCAGGCCACCTGACTCTCAGAACACCTTTAGGCACAGAATCTTGTTTCATGCAGTGACAATGTGGCTTCACGGCCTTCTTTCTCCCTGCACTGTGCCCCTAAAGTCAGCAGATCCTAGCAGGCTTGCCAGAGTCAGAGCAAGACCTTTCTTCCTCCCTGATGGCGAGTTCCTGCATGGAGAAAGGACCAGTTCCGATCTGCTCAGGGCTTCTTCGGTGTTCCTGTCAATCTTACCTCAGCACTGGCCAGATTCACCTTCTCAAGAGCCCTGAATGATGCTTCTGGAAGAAGGCCTTTCTGAGAACATCGCACTGAAAGCGAAGAGAACTTGCCCCTCATCCCACAGGCATCTCTTACTGAGTTTGACATTGTACTGTAATCACAGCACTTAGAAGGCTGCCATGTGTTCAAGGCCAGCCTGGGCTACCTAACAAGTCTCTGGCCTTCCAAGACTACACAGCATAGTATTTATCACAAACAAAACACAACACAACAGTCTTCGTCTCCCATATTACAGTTCCCTATCTGAAACAAGTACTTTTTAAAGGTTTCCTGGAGCTTTCCTGGCCAACAGGCTTAGCCTAATGCACAAGCCCAGGTCCCAGGGAGAGACTATCTAAAAGAGCACGTGGGGAAGTTCAGTTAATGTTTCTAGAAATGAGGAAAAACACTTGAAGCTGACCTCAATTCCACATGTACACATGTGCACCCACACCCATGAACACACATACACACACACACACACACACACACACACACACCACACACCACACACGAGCTCTTTACAGTTGCTCTTTACAACTGTAAGCTCTTTACAGTTGTAAGATGTTTGCATAAAGCGCAGAGCACTTTATACATCTAGCAAGCTAGAAACGTGTTATTAGGATGCTAACCAGGCCGTGGTCCTGCCAATCAAACAAGGATACAGGCTGGTGGTGGGATGGGATTAAAGTCCAAATAAGCGAAGGGCAGAATCCTAAAGGTGGCATCTTGGAAGTGGGGGAGGAAGGCACGGGGCTTGGGAAGGCAGAAGAATGTTTGAGGAGTTGGAAGTAGCTCCTTGGTGCATGTTCTTTGGTGGGAGAAAGAAAGTGGTTGTGAGATATATGTCGACAGTCTCTGGTACAAGGCCTGGAGATCCAGAGCCCCAGACTATGAGCCCAAACCTGAAGTGGGCAGTAGGTCCTTCAGAAGATTTCTCTGTTAGGGTCAGTCATGACGAGGAAGGGCACTTTCTTCCTACCCATCGTCCTGCCTTCTTAGCATGGGCCTTGTCCTAGGGCTTGGCCACTCCCAGCATGCAGCACCCCCACCCCTCAGCCGGGTTAGGAGGCAGGCGGAGGCTTTTTGCGGGGGCTGTGCTGGGTGGGCAGTTTTCCCAGAGCAAGGAGTGAAGCAGGACTGAGTTGGCGCCAGCTTCTTCAGATACTGGCTGGATGGCTAGCCTGTCCGGGCTAGCTTGAGCTCAACACTCCTCAGGCACTGTGTTCCTGCTCTAGGGCCTACAAGCCCCATAACCCAAGACAGCAGCATGTCACAGGAGACCACAGAGACACCAGCAACACCAGGAGCAGGGTATGGCCAGACTAAAGCCAAAGCGAGGTTACTTCTAGGCACTGACAGGAAGAGGAGCCGCCTCAACAGGACAAGGCAGGACCTATGGGACGACACAAGCTGGAGTCATCACAGACTGAGCAGAGCCACCTCTGCCCCTCGAGGGACCAAAGCTAGGGGAACAGCTCATGGCAGGGTAAGGATACTCTGGACCCTGGGAGGGAGGTGGGGAAGGAAGGGTTTGGAAAACATTGAGATGCTACCTCTGAAGGCAGAGACTAGCTCAGTGTTGATGGTTCTGTCCAAGAGGAGGATGCCGGGTCCTTAGGTCCATGTTACCATGCTGGGGTGGGCAGGACAGGTCAGAGCCTCATCAGAGCACAGCTCAGAGAGTTGACGTGACTAATTTCTACTGAGGAAACTCAGGCCCAGAGGAGAGATGTGAATTGCCTAATGTCCCTGTGCCAGTGGCAGGGGACCTAGGCTGAGTTTTTTGTTTTCTTTCTTTCTTTCTTTCTTTCTTTCTTTCTTTCTTTCTTTCTTCCTTCCTTCCTTCCTTCCTTTCTTTCTTTCTATCTATCTCTATCTACATGTATCTACATCTATATCTATCTATTTATCTATCTATCTATCTATCTATCTATCTATTTATCTACCTATCTATTTATCTATCTTCCTTCGAGTCAGAGTCTGACATAGCCCAGGCTGGTCTTCCCAACTTCCCCTGTAGCCTAGAACTTGGACTTTTATCCTTCTGCCTCCACAGTCCAAGAGCTAGGAGGCTGTGCAACCACCCCTGGTTTACACAGCAGTGGAGAGTGAACCCTGGACCTCACTCATGCTAGGCAAACATTCTACCAACTGAGCTACATCCCCAGCCCAGGACTGTGGGTTTTGATTGTTGGTGCAGAGTCCTCCCCTCTTTAACCATGGCAAGCTCAGGACCTAGGCAGGTCAAGGGTCAGCCCTACTAAGCAGCGGCATGTCTCTATGCTTCCTGTGGCCCCAGGAGCCTGAGCAGCAGGCTATAGACTGAGAACAGATGTTAATGGACTAATAGAAGGAAAATGGGATTCCTGGGTTCCGAGCCAAGCGTTGCCACCTGGCAGTCCTCTGATCCCAGCCCAGGCTGTCCTCCATTTGTATTAGGAGATAGGGTTTAAAACCAGTGAGGCCGGTTAGTTCCAGCAGAAGACATGGCACTAATGGGTCCTTAGAAGTCAGGGTCAACCAGGCATGGTGGTATGTCCCTACAATCCCAGCACTTGGGAGGTGGAAGCAGGCAGATCCCGAGTTCAAGGTCATCCTGGGCAACCCAGGGAATTCAAGTCCGGCATGAAGCTCTGTCCCAACAATAGCAACAATGACAAGCAGTCAGGGTTGAATGGGAATCTGGGTTAGATGCACTCACGGGGGCCCTTCCTGCAGAGCGAGGCCAGCCCCGAGAATGCCGCACGGGAGCGGACCCGGGTGAAGACACTGCGCCAGGCCTTTTTGGCCCTGCAGGCTGCTCTGCCTGCGGTACCGCCAGACACCAAGCTTTCCAAGCTGGATGTGCTAGTGCTAGCCACAAGCTACATAGCCCACCTCACCCAAACCCTCGGCCACGAGCTGCCTGGCCCTGCCTGGCCGCCCTTCCTACGTGGACTCAGCTACTTGCACCCTCTCAAGGTAGGGCACTGGCCTAGGGACTTGATCGGGAGCTCGGGGAAGAGGAACAGGAACGGGGGTCATTTTCTTCCTGTTCCCTCAGAGGAAGGACAGAGGCCAGCTTTTGGGGTGGAGTGGTGACTGGGGGCACCTGCATGGGAGCATGCTTGCTCCAGGAGGGGAAGACAGATTCTCAGTGTCAGGGGAAGAGAGGAGCAGGTTCCTGGTCTCAGGCCCGGAACCCGGGAGAGTCATCCGTCTCCGAGCAGCTTTACATCCTTGCTTAGCACCTGTCTTACTTCTCTCTGAACTACTGCTGAGGCAGACCTCTGCTCTGTGGGAGAACAGCAGCCTGAACCCACAGTGCTGAAGCAGCCGGAGTGGTAGTCAAATAATAACAAGGGTTGGAAGGCTTCCAGTGTGTACCATGCCAAACCATTACCTAGATTTCCTGAACCTCAGCTTGAGCTTGTGAAAGACGGAGACAAGGAAGGAGCCAGCTGTCCCTTTTAGAGTGCAAAATAAATGGAAAGGATAATTAACAGTAATGAATGGAAAAGATAATTAACAATAATCACACAGCAGTAACAGCCACTATGATTGGATGCAAAAGCTGGAGGCTGAGCTGAGCTCAGTCTTATCTCTTGACTCCTGCAAGAGCTAAAGGAAGATTACAGATGAGGAGACGAGGGCAGGGAGGGCAATCGCTGGGTGCAGCTTGAACCCAGGCAACTCACTGTGGACTTCTCACCCTCAGCCACCATGAAAGGCCCGGGGCGCCTCACAGGTGTGTAGAGTGTGCTGTGAGCCAGGTATAGTGTCTAGGTACTTAGAAAACCGAGGCAGGAGGATTGCCAGTTCCGGGCCAGTCTGCCAAAGTAGCAAGACTGTAGCTTGCTACATTGTAGCAATGTAGCCTGGTAGCATAGTAGCAATGTGACTGGCCTAGACTCTACTCTTTGTAGACCAGGCTGGCCTCAAACTCACAGAGATCTTCCTGCCTCTGCCTCCCTAAGTGCTGGGATTACAGGCATGTGCCACCAGACCCGGCTGATAAATACTTTTTATCATCTCCTTTTCCTATATCTTGTCCTTCTGAAATGTCTTGAAACTTAAGTGTTGTTGTTGTTGTTTTTTTTTTTTTTTCACTTGAGAATGTAGCTGAAATGCAAACTTCTGAGATTAAATGGGATAGGTATCACGGGGCACAGGGCTGTGAGGTAAGATAGCAGGGTCCTTGTCTGTAAAATGGCAATCAGTTTAAAACAAAGCCTGTGTGAATAATAGATGAACAGTAAATATGTTGGTGAAAGAACAGAGGAGAGGAGAGAAGAGAGGAAGGGAGGGGAGGGGAGAAGAGAAGGGAGGAGAGGAGAGGGGAGGGGAAGAAAAGGGAGGGGAGAGGAGGGGAGGGGGAAGAGCCTAGGTCTAGAAATCTGACAGATTAGTGGAAAGAGGCACAGAGTCCCCAAGGGGGGGGGGGGGGAACGACAGAGAGGAGGTTGAACTCTGAGCAGAGCAATCCTTGCATTTTTTTCATCCATCCATTTGTTTGTTTGAGACAGGGTTTCTCTATGTGTAGCCCTGGCTGACCTGGAACTTGCTCTATAGACCAGGCTGCTGGTCTCAAACTCACAAAGACCCAGCTGCCTCTGCCTCCTGAATGTTGGGATTAAAGGCACATGTCCGTCTGCCCCCCCACTCCCAGCCAGCACTGCATTTTCTAAAACCACACTTATGGGAAAACCTTGAAATCCTTGCAGGATGTGAGGTGAAGGGCCTCCTCCTCACCCTCTCCTTCCTGTCACACTGCTCTGCCCACCTCTCCCTCAACCGAGTCCTGCTCTCCCTAAAACCCTCACTGCACTCAGAGGCAGTCAGAGGCAGGAGGCTCTCTGGGTTTAAGGTCAGCCTGGTTTATAAAGCGGAGTCCAGGAAATCTAAGGCTACACTGAGAAACCCTGTATCAGAAAAACAGACAAGCGAACAAAAACCCTCACTGCCCCCAGTGGGCTCCTTCTGTGTCTCTGCCAGACAGTTGGGAGATCATTTAAGGCTGTGATATTTTGGGGGACATGTCAAGCAGGGGATGCCAGAGAAGGCCAGACGTAAGGTAGGACCACAGTAGCTGTGCTAATCATTTCCCATCTTACGTCTTTTCAGAAGTGGCCCATGCGATCTCGTCTTTACGCGGGAGGCTTGGCGTGCTCTGGCCTGGATTCCCCCACAGCCAGCGCTACCGGCCCCAAATCCAGGAACATGGAGGCGGGGTCCCAGGTCTCTGCAGCAGATATTTTCCTTGCCGCTCCAGTCTCTCCAGCTCTTGGTAACAAATGACTGACACGCTCATCCTACTCTCTTAGACTGTGACTCCTGCTGAAGGACCTGGATTTTCTACCCCTCTCCCTGTCTTCCCCCCTGATTCTCAGCCTTTGGATTTGACTCAAGCTCAGCTTTCAAGTTCGGGCTCAGCTTCCGGCAGGCAGAAGCAGCAGTGATGACGTCAACCGTTCTTCCACAGTAGTGTCAGGAGTGAAAGAGGAAAAAGTGTTTGACATAGTTCAAAGTCAAGTTAGGGAATCACCCCACCCCTTTCTCCCCTAGGGCTCTTCACATAGCAAGAAGACAGAAATTGCTCTGCCAGTACCGAGTGAGGCTAGGACAGCAGTAGCCCCAGGTGCTCATGGGTACACCAGGGGGCCTGAAGGGCTTTTGGTAGCAGTAAGTGTGAACACATCTGGGGTCAGGTCATAAAGCCAGAGAGGAAACTGAAGAACAGAGTGTGATTTTTTTTTTTTAAAACTTCTCTACTAGATGCTTATCCAAGAGGCATAGAAGAGTTTAGGGTGCTTCTCCCTGGATTATGGTCTCTCGAGGGAGCCCCTCGTTACCACATTCCCACACAGGACCAGGCACCCTTTTACACTTTCTCAGCAGATGAAGCTCCCAGACTCAATGGCTTACCATCCAGGGAAATTTAGCTAATCCCAGCTGTCTAGGGCCAGATCTTATCCTGAAGGTAGTTCTACCTTTCCCAGTGAGGCAGCCACTCACAGCCACGCCTACAAAGGATATCCATGCACTCAGCTTCATCTCCTTAAAGGGCCCAAAATGCAGCATGGGTATCTCTCTCATGGCAGTGCTCTCTTCCTGTTATTTTAGAGACCTCACCTCAAGGAAATACAAGACAAGGCAGGCTTTGGCCTGTTTCCTGTGCCACCAGCAATCAGGGCTTCATTGGTTTTGTTATAAGCCATACATTTCTAAATATCAGCTCCCAAGGCTAACTCTCCCCACAGGCATTGACATTTTTCTAGAGCTTTTGTGGTGCTTGTTCTTGACCTTGAAGAAAGAACTAGAGGACAGAGCACGCAATAAGATGAGCTTTCCATGTCAGGTATGGTTTCAGATTGGCCCCTGAGGTCTAAACATGGAAGGAACCACCTTCCTGTCACGTTTTAGCAACTGAGGCCAGTTAGAGTCCTGTCAGGGTGGTCATGAGTTGAGCAGAGGCTTGGTCAGGCTGGGACAGATGGGTCTGTTCCTCCATAGGGCTGACCCCCTAAGGCATCCAGAGAAAGGGGGTTGAGGGGGTGACTCAGCAAGTTGGGGTGGAGATTGAAGACACAGAACGTCCCAGCCTGAGCTGCATGGGCTGTGGGAGAGCAGCTGGGCTGTGGCTGGGAGCCATAGCAGAAGGCCTCAGCCAAGGCCAAACTCATAAATCTGCCCAGTCCCTCATTTCTGCTAAGGGACCCTGAGAACTTGTATAGAGCTGATCCAGGCAGCTGGACGGGGCCAGGCAGGGGCAGCGACCAGGTGTGGGAGGGCAGGAGCAGTATTCTTCACAAGACCATAAAAGTCCAGCCTGGGTGTTCTATTTTTAAAATAGCAGCACCTCCCTGGTTGAGTTGGAAGGTGGTAAAGAAAGACGTGTGCATGATTTCCTCCCAGTCGGTGCCGTTTGATCTGTCTCTGGGCAACCAGGGCATTGGCTTTGGGCTGGGAGTCCCCTCGCAGCCTAAAACATCTTTCAGTGATTGAAAGGAGTCTGATCTGGAGCTTGAAATGCCCACTGTAAGCAGCTAAAAGCACTTGGAGGCAGCAGAAGGAGCTGAAATCTGCCTCCAGCAATAGCTGATGTCCGCCCCGGAACAAGTGTGTGCAGACTATGCACAAGTCGAGGAGCGCAGATGGCAAGCGTGGTGAGGGTGCCGTGGTCTCGGGTCAGAGGGAAGGCTGCACCCGGTGTACCCAGTCCAGTCCCTCTCAGGGTGAGGTGCAGGCTGAGCAGCACAGAAGACTTCCCGATGACTCCCTGCCCCCGGCTGGATGTGCTGCAGGAGATGGGGATCACAGTTTAGACAGAGCAAGGGGAGGGCAGAGCTCGCTGGTCCCACACGGCGAAGGGGTTCACCTTTGCAGACTTTGGAGTTCACCAGCAGGGAATGAAGGACGACAGATCTTGACTGTCAACTTCACTGGGTTGAGAGACAACCGGGGGTTTGTAAAGAGTACCTCTGGGTTTGTGTGTGAGGACTTCTGCCTACTGAATGGCTTAGCCCACGGATGGGTTCAAAATAGACTATTGATAGGCTGGACGTTGTGACACACTTCTTTGATCCTAGTGCTCAGGAGGCAGAGGCAGGAGAATCTCTGAGTTGGAGACCAGCCAGGCCAGCCAGGGAGACACTATCTCAAAAACAACATTAGACTATTGGGTGGCAATGAAATTGTGGACAGGCTGGAGGAAGGGGGCTGGGGCTGGGGGTTTGAGGCTATGATTGTCTCCAACACTCTCCCTGTTACTGCTGCGCTCCTGCCTCTGTCTGCCATGAGAAAAAGAGCCTTCCCTCCACGTTCTCGTGATATCATGATGTTCTAGCCAAACCCATGAGACCTAGAAGCCACGGACTGCTCCCTCTGAGACTTTTGACCAAAATAAATCTTTCCTACTTCACATCGCCTCTATCCAGACTTTGGTCACAGCAATGTGACCTCTAGCAGATAGTAAGAAGATCAAGATGTTTTAAAGAAATAATCCGTCCTTCCCTTTCTGGAGAGAGCCTGGCTAGGGTGACTTAGATAATGTCAGCCTCTCCCTTTCTGAGTACAAGCCCTGGAAGTTTATTCTATTCTAGACCAAGGCAAATCAGGGACAGTAGGTCAAATCCAGCCTTTACCTGTTTGTGTAAATAAAGTTTTATTGGGAACAGCCCTAGACACTTGCTAACATTATTATGGTTAATAAGTATGGTTTCTCATACCAGGGTAGAAGATGCTGAAAAACCGTAGAAAAGTGGTTATCTAGACGATATAGTACATTTCTGACCCCCTGTCCTGCCCATAATTCTAAAACACCGTGGGTATTCCAAGTGTTTCTGGGAATCCTGGGTAACCTAAACAGCCAAAACTATCATCATAATATAAGAATACAAAATGCTATAGCCCTTATTCCCGTCTTCCCTCACATCCTTCTTCTCTCTCTTTAAAAAAAACAAAACAAAACAACTATATATATATATATATATATATATATATATATATATATATATATATTACATTTGTATGTGTGCATGCCAAAGCACACACATGGAGGCTGTGGGAGCTGGCTCTCCTCCCACCAAGTGGGCTGCAGGGATTGAGCTCAGGTAAGCTTGGTGGCAAGAGCCTGTACTCACTGTGCTGTCTCACCAGCTCTCTTTTTTGTTGTTGTTGTTGTTGAGACAGGGATTCCCTAAATAGCACAGGTTAGCCTTAAAGTCAGCAGGGGTTCTCTGGCCTCAGTTTATTACCTCAGTCTAGTACCACATCTAGCTACAATTATTCTTAAAATTTGTGGGGTGTGTGTGTGTGTGTGTGTGTGTGTGTGTGTGCTGCACTTGCCAGAGGACACTCTTGGACTTCGTCCTCAGGAATGTCATTCACCATAGTATCTCTCATTGGCCTGAAGCTCACCAAACAGGCGAGACTGGCTGGCCCCAGGCACCTGTATCCACTGTCCCCAGCACCGGCATGACAAGCCTGTACCACCACGCAGTTGCCTTTTTCCGTGGGTTCTGGGAGGTTGAACTCAGGTCTTTATGCTTGTAATGCAAGCACCTTACAGGGTGTGCTAACTCCTCAGCCCTCTTTCTTTCGTTCTTTTTGTTTTTCTAAGATGGGGTCTCATGTAGCCCAGGCTGGCCTTCAAAATGCCGCGTGGCCAAGGATGGCCTTAAACTCTGGGCCTTCCTCCTTATACCTCCTCCTTTGTCATCGTGCTCAGGTTAATTCTTTGTGTTTGTGTGAGGGTGTCTCGGGGTAGTGCATGAAAGGGCGCTCACCCACGTGTGTGTACATGTGAAAGGACCAAGGGCCTCGGGTGTAGCTCAGGTGATGCCCTGGGTCAAATCCCCAAGACTCCAAGGCCAAACACTGTACACATGAGGGGGGTGGAGCAAAAGAGAGCCAGAGACAGCCATGGCTTCCTCGGCGGCACCAGTCCATCTCTTTATAACTTCAACGTTCCAACTGATAAAGTTGTCTGTAAGCTCTAAGCGCAAGTGCGGCTCCCCGGGACCTCACTTCTCACCCTGCACCGGGAAAACAAAGAACTTCCTGAAGACTGAACTTATAATTCACTCAGAGGCACTGGGGGGATGGCTCGGCTGCTGAGAGACTTGCTGCTCCCTTGAGGGTCTGGCTTCAGTCCCTGGAACCCACCGGATGGCTCACAACCGGAACTCCAATTTCAGAGGATCTGGCGCCCTCTCCTGGCCTTCACAGGCACGGAGCATGCACACAGGGCACACACACAAACGTGCTTGAAACACTCAGGTCCGTAAAATAAGTACATTTAAAACACTCGTCAGGCTGTGGTGGCACACGACCTTAATCTCAACACTAGGGAGGCAGAGGCAAGTGGATCTTTGTGAGTTCAAAGCCAGCTTGGTCTATAGAGTGAGTTCCAGGACAGCCAAGGCTACACAGAGAAACCCTGTGTCAAACAACAACAAAATAAAAAACAAAAAAATCCCAACAAAAATCCAAAGCAAAAACAAAGAAAGAAAAGAAGAAAATTAAACACTCATACACATAAAGTAGATTTTTAAATAATTTTAAATAAAAATAGATTTTAATAATTTATTTTAAAAATAGATTATTTTCAAAAAAGAAAAAAAAAAACCCAGAGTACATGAACTGGAAACTTAATCAATCAAGTACTTTATAAGAAAAATAAAAGCCAGGCATGGTGGCGCATGTGCTCCCAGTGCTGAGGAGGCAGAAGCAGGCAGATCTCTCTTTGAGTCCCAGAACAGGCAGGCTACAAAGAGAGACTCACTATCAAAAATTAAAATAAAATAAGTTAAATATAGAAAATCTTAATTTTATTAGCATCTAGGAAAACGCAGATGAAAATCACCAGGTAACAGACCCCCCAGAATTGCTAAGATCTGTGCCTCGGTTGGAGTACCACTACCGTGGTAAAGCACCATAACCAACAGCAGCTTGGGAGGGAAAGGGGTGACCTTATCCGCAGTCCCATTTAGCAGGTTATCATCAGAATGGTAATGAGGGCAGGAACTCACGCAGGGCAGGGACCTGGCCAGGGGCTGGTACAGAGTCTGAGGAGGGGTGCTGCTTACTGGCTTGTTCTCTGTGGCTCGCTCAGCCTGCCATGCCCAGAACCAGCAGCCCTGGGATGGCCCCACCCCTTCAATCACTAATTTAAAAATTGCTCTACAGGCTTACCCACACCGTGATCTTACAGAGGCATTTCTCAGTCAAGGCTCCCTCCCCTCGGATGACTACAGCTTGTGTCAAGCTGACAAACTATCCAGACACCTGTGTCTACTAAATCTAGTAAGTACACTCAGAAGTATTCGAATCCTAGGCATGAAGAGCTGAGATGAATGGAGAAACCAGCTGAGCACAAGCATGCTGGCAAATGAGCATTATATATTCATATGTTCTTGAGTGTGTGTGGATGTGACCGGATGTTTCTGCCTTGACTTCTGTAAGACTTAAGAAGACTGCAGGTACATGCAGACAGAGTACTCCTACATTAAAAAAATACATAAATAAATACTTAAAAAAAAAAAAAGGGCTGGAGAGATGGTGCAGAGGTTAAGAGCACTGACTGTTCTTCCTAATGGTCCTGAGTTCAATTCCCAGCAACCATATAGTGGCTCATAACCATCTCTAATGAAACCTAGCCTGCAAGCACACATGCAGGCAGGACACTGTATACATAAAAATAAATAAGTCTTTAAAAAAAAAAAGACTACAACCTGGATTTTTTTTTTAATTTAGTTTTATGTGCATTAGCATGCAAGTGTCAAATCCCTTGGAACTGGAGTCACAGACAGTTGTGAGCTGCCATGTGGGTGCTGGGAATTGAACCCGGATCATGTTAGGAAGAGCAGACAGTGCTCTTAACCACTGAGCCATCTCTCCAGCTCCTGCAGTCTTAAATTTTAAGGTGAAGTCATCCCTTTTCTCCCCTAAAATTGCTTTTCGTCCGGGTGTCTTATCTCAACAACAGAGATGAGACTGGGAAAAGCCTCAGTCTAGAAACTGTTGGCTTTCTAGGTTCCTGAGGCTGCGGGATTCTGCAAATGACTTGGTTGTCGCTTGGATAGAGGTATTGATTGATTGATTCTAGCTCTCCAGCCCAGGCCCTGAAGGTTTCCGATTTAACACTGAGCACTTTCTAGGCTTCACCAGTAGAGGGAGCTACAGGGAGCCGCAAGACTGGCCCGCAGGCCAAGCTGCTGTGGTGGAGACCGGTGTCTGTTCCAACAGGCTCATGTGGCTCAGGTTTCTAGATTTTCCCAGAATCGACTTTTATTGCACTCCTTCAAGATTCCAGCACCCTTGGTGTGAATGCACACCCTGTAATTACAGCACCGGGGCTCTCTGCGACAGAAGGATGGTGGGCTCCAGGCTTGCCTTTGCTATGTAGTGAGACACCATCTCAAAATAAACAGACAAACAGGGTTTGGGATGCAGCTCAGTTGGTAAACTGCTCGCCTACTGTATGTGAAATCCTGGCTTTGATTCTCCCAGCACCACAGAAGCCAGGTTCAGCAGCGCACACCTGTAATGCCAGCACTCAGGAGGTAGAGACGGGAAGATCAAAAGGTCGTCTTGGCTCTACAGTGAGTTCAAGGCCAGGTAGGGTACCTGAAACCGTGTCTTGAAGATAAATAACTAGGGTCAATGAGATGGCTCAGCAGACAAAGGCACTCGCCAGGAAAGCCTGGGGCCTCTCCTTCCACGTAAAGACGGAAGGAGAGAACTGTCTTCCTGATGTCCTCTGAGCTCCACACTCATGTTATGGTTTGAGCACACCGCCA
The DNA here is from genome assembly GCF_907164565.1 of Psammomys obesus. Lineage (NCBI taxonomy): Eukaryota > Metazoa > Chordata > Mammalia > Rodentia > Muridae > Psammomys > Psammomys obesus. Next base: position 34,132,338 of record NW_026585644.1, read on the forward strand.
TCACACACACATCGTGCATGCACACGCGAGAACAGCAAATAAATTACAACTAAGTACTGATTAAAAATTAGTCATGTTTTTCCATTCCCGGTTAGACTGAGTGCTACAACAGCCAAGGTGACGTTCTATGGGTACCTGGCCTGCCTCCTGACCAACGATAAATATATAAATAGTATCTTTTCTTCTTTCTTTGTTAGTACTCTCCTTTTTTTTTTTTAAATCTTTTATTATTTTTTTTTATTAATTACACTTTATTCATTTTGTATCCCCCCCATAAGCCCCTCCCTCCTCCCCTGCCGATCCCACCTTCCCTCCCCTTTCTGCATGCCTGCCACTCCCCAAGTCCACTGATAGGGGAGGTTCTCCTCTTCTTTCTGATCTTAGTCTATCAGTTCTCATCAAAAGTGGCTGCATTGTCCTCTACTGTGGCCTGGTAAGGCTGCTCCCCACTCAGGGGGAAGTGATCAACGAGCAGGCCAATCAGATTATGTCAGAGGCAGTCCCTCTTCCCATTACTAGGTAACCCACTTGGACACTGAACTGCCATGGGCTACACCTGTGCAGGGGTTCCAGGTCATCTCCACGAATAGTCCTTGGTTGGAGTATGAGTCTCTGGGAAGTTCCCTGTGTTCAAATTATCTTGTTCTGTTGCTCTCCTTGTGGAGTTCCCGTTCCCTCCAGCTCTTACTATTTCCCACTTCTTACATAAAATTCCATTCACTCTGCCCATCAGTTGGCCATCAGGCTCAGCATCTGCTTTGACAGTCTATACTGCAGAAGCTTTCAGAGGCCCTCTGTGGCAGGTTTCAAGGTTGTTTCCTGTTTTCTTCTGGCTTTCAGAGGCCCTCTGTAGCAGGTTTCAAGGTTGTTTCCTGTTTTCTTCTGGCTTTCAGAGGCCCTCTGTAGCGGATTCCGAGGTTGTTTCCTATTTTCGTTTTCTTCTGATGTCCATCCTCTTTGCCTTTCAGGATGGGGATTGAACATTTTAGTTAGGGTCCTCTCTTTTGCTTAGTTTGTTTAGATGTACAGCTTTTAGTGGGTTTATTCTATATTGTATGTTTATATGAGTGAGTATATACCGTGAGTGTCTTTTTGCTTCTGGGTCAACTCACTCAGGATGATCCTTTCCAGGTCCCACCATTTACCTGCAAATTTCATGATTTCCTTATTTTTCATTGCTGAGTAATACTCCATTGTATAGATGTACCACAGTTTCTGCATCCATTCTTCAGTTGAGGGGCATCTGGGTTGTTTCCAGCTTCTGGTTATTACAAATAAAGCTGCTACAAACATGGTTGAACAAATGTCCTTTTTGTGTACTTGCGCCTCTTTTGGGTATATGCCTAGGAGTGGTATGGCTGGATCTTGAGGAAGCGCTATTCCTAGTTGTCTGAGAAAGCGCCAGATTGATTTCCAGAGTGGTTGTACCAGTTTACATTCCCACCAGCAGTGGAGAAGGGTTCCCCTTTCTCCACAACCTCTCCAGCATGTGTTGTCCCTTGAGATTTTCATCTTGGCCATTCTGATGGGTGTAAGGTGAAATCTCAGGGTTGTTTTGATTTGCATTTCCCTAATGGCTAATGAGGTTGAGTACCCTCCTTTTAAATAGGAAAACTGGCGGAGTGTGGAGACGCACGCCTTTAACACCAGCACTCAGGAAGTAGAGGCAGGAGAATCTCTGTGACTTCAAAGACACCTTTGTGAGTTCCAGGACAGCCACGGCTACATACTGAGAACCTGTTTCAAATAAAAACAAAACAAAGGAAAACTGAGGGTTTTCTTTGAGGGGTGCAATGAAAATGCAGATCCACACAGCTCCGGCGAATGGATTGTCCACACTTTGTTGGCGTGGTTACGGAAAACCCAGGCCTCCGAGAGCAGAGCATTGTGGGTATGGTTTCTGGCATGAAGATCATCATAAGAGCCTCAGCCTGTATGTACACTATCTGGCTGAACAGTTCCCTCTCTCGCCTCTGAAGATACATGAAGAAAATGGCATCTTTCTTTTCTTTTTTTGTTTTTGTTTTTTTCAAGACAGGGTCTCACTATGTAGTTCTGGCTGTCCTGGACCTCACTCTAAACCAGGATGGCCTTAAAAACTCACAGCAATCCACCTGCCTCTGCTTCCCAGGTGCTGGGATTAAGGATGCGCTCCACTATCCCCCAAAAGTCTTCCTGACTCTTCTAGGTTCGTGCTGTAGCTGAGAATACCCACCACAGGAGGCACTCTGCCGTTGCTATGGCCACGACTGTTGTCTGATAACATTTTTGTAAAGGCTGATTCTTTAGCCAGGACGTGAGCATGTGTGTGGAGACTGTCCCAGCCAACTTACCAGAAAGTTATGCAGTTTGTAAGGAGAGTCATGTTACCGTGAAAGACTCTTTCAGACAGCGGGAGAGAGGGTAGACTTGGCTCCATAATGGGTGGCATGTCATTCTCCTCACCCAGTCAAGTACACCTCTCCAAACACTATAATCTGGGTCCAAATAAAGCAGAACACAAACTGCTTGTTTTTGAATCTATTTTTATCTACACTCAGAGTCGAGCTGTTTCCTTAAGATTTGCTGAAGATATAAATAAAGCCTTGGTTGTGCCAGTCTTCGGTTTTGTTAGAGACACTAGCAGGGCAAAAAATGGATACACGTGTTTTCATCTCCCTTCGGATAGCATGCTCTTTATTGCCCCAGTTGTATTCCATGAACCAGTCTTGATTAAAAAAAAAAAAAAATGCAGGGCGCTGGAAAGATGGCTCAGTGGGTGAGAGCACTGACTGCTTTTCCAGAGGAGCCAGGTTGGATTTGCAGCACCCCATGGCAGCCCACAACTGTCTGTAACTCTAGTTCCAGGGGATGTGATGCCCTCTTTGGGCCTCCACGGGCACCAGACACGCCCATGCTGCACAGACATATAGGCAGGCAAACACCCATCCGAATTAAATAAAAATAGTATATGTCTTTTTAATTAGCTGGGCAGTGGTGGCACACGCCTTTAATCCTAGCACTTGGGAGGCAGAGGCAGGCAGATCTCTGTGAGTTTGAGGCCAGCCTGGTCTACAGAGAGAGTTACAGCGAAACCAGAAACCCTGTCTCGAAAAACAAACAAAAAAAACCAATTTTTAATTAAAAACATGTAAAATGTGCTACCTACCTAGCTTCTTAAAGGCCCCAAGGAACCCCATTCACACTGAAAACTGATCTGCAGAAGACTGTATGGGACTGTTTTTTTTATGGTCCTGGGTGTGAACACAAGGGTTGTGGTAGAGCTAAGTCTTCTGGGGTGGAGAGATGGCTCAGAGGTTAAGAGCACTGGCTGCTTCTCCTTAAAGGTCCTGAGTTCAATTCCCAGCAGCCACCACATGGTGTCTCCCAAGCATCTATAAGGAGATCTGGTGCCCTCTTCTGTATATATATGAAGTAAGTCTCTTCTTGGAAGTATAATCTTATGACCAGCCACACTGGATGAATGCTGCATCTTATTTTTGGTGTATTTTCCTTGGCCTCTAAGAGACCCCCAAAAGCCTGTTTTGGATGACTCAAGATCAGGCATGGTGGCACAAGCCTTTAATCCCAGCACTTGAGAGGCTGAAGATGTACAGATTTCTGAGTTCGAGACAAACCTGGTCTACATAGTGAGTTTCAGGACGGCCAGGATTGCACTAGAGAGACCCTGTCTCAAAACAAGACCAAGAACCTTCAGCTAGGTGGGGATGAGAGCAGGGCGGTGCTGACTGGCATAGGCCTTGCCTGGGAGTGGGCATGAGACCGTGATGTTGGCAGTCTGGCAGCCACTCCCATGTCTTATGGAAGGCTTTCTCTTCAGCTGCCCCCTGCCCCTATATCCTTTTGTTAGATACACATTTTATTTGGTGTCTGTGTGTGCATGCAGGGGTGAGAATGTGTGGACATGTGCTCTCGAGTGTGTGTATGTGTACGTGTGTGTGTGTGTGTGTGTGTGTGTGTGTGTGTATACCACAGCGAACATGTACTAGGCAGAGGATAACCTGCAGGAGTCCGTTTCCTTTCACCATGTGGATCCTGGGGATTGGACTCAGACTGTCAGGCTTGGCAACAATCACCTTTACCCACTGAGCCCTTTTCTCCTGTCTCCCTTTCTCCTTATTTTTGCCACCATTCTATAGTTCCAACATCCAAATGTTGATTTACCCAACACCATGAGTTCTCAGCTCCTGACTCCTGGAATGAAATTTCCTGTGTCCTCCTTTTAGGTACTTCTCCTGGTCTCATCTTTTGTTTGTTTGTTTTTTTTCAAGACACGGTTTGTCTATGTAGCCTTGGCTGTCCTAGACTCATTTTGTAGACCAGGTTTCAAACTCAGAGACCTGCCTCTGCCTCCCTGAGTGCTGGTATTACAGGTGCCTCTGTGTCCAGCTCACACCCTTTACTTTCAATGTCCAATATCCGCACTGTTTTCAAAATCTACTTCAAGTACTGTGGCTTGCCCTGTTGATCCCTACCTCTCCTCCCATCTCCGCAGGCCAGCACTTGGCTGTCCAGTATTTCCTGCGGTGCATCCATCTCAGATGTGTTCAATATTGTGGTTGTTCCTTTGAAAATACCTTTTTCCACCAGGCATGGTAGCACACGCCTTCCATCCCAGCACATGGGAAGCTGAAGCAGGCGGGTCTCTGTGAGTTCAAGGCTAGTCTGGTCTACAGAATGAGTTCTAGGACAGCCAGAGCTGTTACACAGAGAAACCCTGTCAGAAATAAAGACAGGAAAAAGGAAGGAAGGAAGGAAGGACGAGAGGGGGAGGGAAACAGGGAGGGAGGGAGGAACGGAGGGAAAAAAGAAGAAAGTATCTTTACCTCTTACATCTCTGGCACTGTTGTCCCACAGACTCCTTACCTTTCACACCCTTTCTCTCCACACCTTACCCGAATACACAACTGTGTTCATTGACTTTCTTGGAGTTCTCAACCTAAAAATCTCAAGTAAGGCTCATCACCTTTTGCAGTTATCTGATTTTTTCCCCTACATTCAAACACACAAGGAGGAGGAAAGCACCCCAAGGTGACCTCTGACCTCTACTTGCACACGTACATACAGACACAAGAACCAGCATGTACACGAATTCACAAGCCCATACAGACACACACACACACACACACACACACACACACACACACACACACGAACATGGTCAGGGCATGATGTACATACCCAGAAAAGGAAATACATAAACCACACACGTGTACATCAGAGGATGGCCCAGGGATAGTGACACATGCCTCTAGTCCTAGCGCTCTGCAGATAGAAACAAGAGGACCAAGAGTTCAAGACCAGCCTCAACTCTAGGCTCTGAGGCCAGCCTTGACATGAGACCCCATCTCAAAAAAAGCCAATTCATGCCACGTGCAGGGCTCATTCCAGGAGGCAGAGGCGGGTTTGTTTTGTTTTTCTGGTGGATACCCCCACGACATGTGTATACTATGCTACCAGAACACAGGTCATTTCTGGTTGTTTTAAAAAACCCATAATGTTGTTATTAGTTCTTTGATAATTCCTTACACGTATTTTGATCAGATGTACCACCTCCCCCTCACTCCTCCCAGAGCCGTCCCTTACCTCACCCCCTCTCAACTTTGTTTTGTTTCAAACGAACCCACTGAGTCCAGCTTGTGCTGCCCAAACACAACTCTGGTTGGCTGTCTCACGCAGCCGTCGACGGCCCTGAGCTCCCTGTCTTCCTGCCTCTGGCTTCTGAACCCTGGCTCAGCAGGGGCGTACCGCCTCACTTTTCTCACTCAGGCTCTTCCTTGGTCTATATCATAAATCCAGTTTAGGAGGCAGACGCTATTTTCTCATAAAGAAAAAAAAAGAATTATCCGTGGACCCAGGTTCTCGGGGCTGTCTCGGAAAATAAAGGTGTTTACCATTTGTTTTTTCTCTTCCTAGGGTGGCACGGTTTAAGTGGAGCTGTCACGTGGTCCCAGAAGTCCCAGGACTGCTTGGGCTGTGGGCCAGAGTTCACGGGGTCCGACAAACAAACAAGCGTTGCCCCTCCCAGGCCTGCGGCCGTGTGGCTGCTCACTAATAGTGGAAATGTAGGGGGCTTGGCGAAGGAGCTGAGGGTGTGCGTCTCGCCACAAGTGGCTCCCCACTCTTCGGAACTCGCTGTCTGTGATCAGACCCCGCTCGCTAATTATCTCCTTGCATTAACGTAGTGTTGAGACAGCATCAGATCCCACAGAAAACATTCCCATCTCCTCATCAGTTCTTCGGCATCTCGAGCTTCTATGCCCAGTGGTCTCAGAAGCGGGCGGAACACTCAGATAAGTCTTCTACAAAGAGAGGTCCACAGGGTCTCCAGAGCCGCTGTGGCCCCCGCTCTCTGCAGCTGTGGCAAAGCCAAAGGACGCTGAGTGACGGTTCGTCAAAGCTGCAGATCACACAAGCGAAAGCTGCAATGTGATGGTGCCCTGCACACAGCTTATTTTTTAACAGCTCCGTCACCGTACGCTGTCACCAGCTTGCCCTGAGAATTTGGGTTTATTCCTGTGATGGAAAACTGTGATCTCCGCTAAATGTCACAGCTCATGCGTGGGATCCCAGCACTTGAGAGACCAAGTTAGGAGGGGACTGCGGAGAGTTTGAGGCCAACCTTATCTCCATGGGGAATTCCAGGCTAGCCTGGGCTATAGAGTGAGCTCCTGCCTGTAACTCCTGTTTCAGTCTGTCATTTCTCTCTCTCTCTCTCTCTCTCTGTCTCTCTCTGTGTGTGTGTGTCACCTCTATGCTCATAAAAACTGTTAGTCACTCTGTGTGTGTGCATGCCTGTAGTTGAGTGCGTGTGTGTATATGCCATGGAACATATGCGGAGGTCAGAGGGCAACTTGCAGGAATCCGTACTCTCCTTCCATCTGTGGGTCCTGGGGATGGAATTCAGGCTGTCAGTTCTGGCAGACAGTGCTTTGACCCTCTGTGCCATCCAGCCACCCCAACCAGAGCTGTCTTGACTGACAGTTTAGAAAGTCTTGCAAAGCGATGAGACATCATATTGAACGCTATTGGGGTCTACAGCCTTCTTGCTAGCAGAACTCTGATTGTCGAGTGTGGGCTGACAATGGGCTCAAAAAGCCAAGGCAAGTCTCCCAGGGAGGATGCCACATTTAGCAATTAAAACATAGGATACGAGGGTGGGGTGTAGTTCAGTCGTGGAGGGCTTGCCTAGCATGAACAAGGCCTGGAGTTCGATCCCCAACACAGCAAGGAGGAAAAACAATTACAGAGTATCCAGTAAGAACTCAATTTCAGATAAAACAAGAAATGGACAAGCTAGGCACGATGCTTCTCTACTATAATCCTGGCACTCAGGAGGCAAAGGCAGGAGGATCAAGAGTTCAACACCAGCTTTGGATATATAACAAAACCCTGTCAGACAGAGGGAGGGAAGGGGAAGGGAGAAGAGAAGAGGAAGGAAGAAGGGAGGGGAGGAAAGGGAAAGAAGGGGAAGGGAGAAGAGGGAGCCTGCCTCCTCGTTGGGCACTAAGGAGGAGCTATGGGCCAGTCAAAGGGAGAGTACTCAGCCCTTGTCAGGAACGGATCTGAGTGTGGGCGTGCAACACAAATCTAGCTGGCTGGAGCTGAGGAGAAACCCACTGGAGGCTTCTGGGAAAGAGTTTTTATTTGGATTAAAGTCAGAATGAAAGAGGACAAGTTCGCCGTGGGAAGCACTGGAGCTTCCTGTCTTCAGTGACCTCTTGTGGTCTTCGGTTTAGCGGGGTCATCTTGTTGCTAGGAAGGGAAAGTCCAGATAGGCCAGAGAGAGCAAGCCAAATCATCTGTATGTCGTAGGACCGGATTCAGTTCTGCAACTCTCTTCCCCCAAACACAGTGCTCTGTTTCATAATGAACTTCCGCACTGTGGGAACCACTTTCTGTTCTGTTCACCACGCTGGCAACATCCTAAGTGATCCAGCTGACGGGAAATGGAAGCTCGGCCCGCAGGTGTTAAATGGCCGTGGTCAGCAGGCTCTGAGCTCAGCCAAAGAACCTTCCTGTAGTCACAGGCACAGCCCTGTTCCCTTGGGAGAGCTACTGGCCCCTGGCTGTGTGTGGGCCTTTCTCAACTCCTCAGACTTTAGGAATGACGAACCCTCCGCAGACTGTGAGGGTGTGTGTGTGAGGGAGAGAGGTTTTGCTTCCTCAGATGGTTAGCTATTTCTGCTAACAGTTCTCTGTGTCCTCAAGGTCACTGGCAGCTTCAGAGGGCTGAACTGTGTGTACCAGGAAGTGGGAGCCAGGCAGGCCAACGTTATGGGACAAGCGGATGCTATTTAACAACTTGTGGGGGGGTGTGAGAGGGGACCTTGAGCCTGGAAGCCGGAGACGGTGACCCTGAGATAGCGCTAGCGTTTGTGACATCTGTGCCGTCAGTTTTGGTCACAGCGTGGACTTTTACTCACTGCCTGATGGTGTTTCCCCTGAGCATTCCAAACACAAGTGACGCGATGCGGTGTTGAATAAGACGGTTCCGAGGCTTGTTGAGCCTTTAATGTGTCTGCCACGGTTACATGGTCACTCGTAGAATCCATGTCGGTGATCCTTTTTTTTTGTCTCCTCCTTCCCTTCTTTGAAGAAACCACAGGTTATCAGTTTCTCTTTTTTTTTTTTAAATATTTTTTAAAATTCTTTTATCATATATTACACCCCAACCCCAACCCCGGTTTCCCTTCTTGGAACTCCTCCCAGTCCCTCCCTCCCACCTTCCTGCTCGGGTTGTCAGTTTCTTGTGTATGCCTCCGGAGTTTTGGAAGCATTGGAAAAGCATGCACGTATGCACAGCTCCTTTGAAACATCTTCGGTGTTGTTTAAGTGCTGGAGAGGTGACCCAGGGCCTGGTACATACTAGATAAGTGAATTATAGTCCTAGCCCTATAATTCCATTTTTTTCCCCAGGGGGTGAGTAAGGCTAGATGGATAGTGAAAGTGATGCATAGAATTCTTTTAATTTAAAAAAAAAAAAAACACATTTATTTACTAGCTCTGTAATTCTATTTTTTTCTTTTCCGGAGGAGAGTGAGGGGAGAAGGGTGTATGAAAGTGAGGCAGAGTATCCAACTTTAAAACTTTATTTATTTGTGTGTGTGTGTGTGTGTGTGTGTGTGTGTGTGTGTGACACATGCCACCCAGCACTTGTGGAGGACAGAGGACAACTTCAAGTAGGTTCCAGGAACTGAACTCAGCTTATCTGGCTTCATGGCGACCATTCCTTCCTAATGAAGGGCTCAGTCTCTGTCCCAGCCCACCCCACCCCCACTACAGGTGAGTGCTGGCACCCCTAAGAGCTACTGCCAAGTTCCCAGCATCTGAGCAGTTCTTGGTCCCAGGACAACGTTCTGGATGTTTTACTCACCAGGCTTTGCGGTTCACAGCTTTATCTATGAGGGTCATCACCGAGCCTGCTCTCCTGTCCCTCCAATAGTTATCTTTATAATAAACAGTTTTTAACTCTTCAACCAGTTATGTCTGCTGCTGGCAAACAAGTGCCCTGTCTGAGACAGGCACTTTTATTTTTCCAATTTATTCTTGTAGGGGGAAAAGATTCTCCTTGTGTATATGCCTCTGTGCCTTCATGTGTAAACCTATGTCATAAAATGCTAGGACCCCAGGGAGATGGCTTGGAGACAGTGGATCACTTCTTGCTCTTGCAGAGGATCTGAGTTCCAGTCCCAGCACCCATGTCTAGAGGCCTACAACAGCTGCTGGGAAGAGGAAGATGGAGAAGAGGAAGAGAGAAAGCTGAGCCTTGAGTTAGGATCAGCAGTGGAGGTCTGGGGTCGGCTATAGAGAACCGGGAGATGGAGCCAGGCAGGTGGTGTGCACCTGTAATCCCAGTATTTGGAAGGCAGAGGCAGGCAGATCTCTGGGTTCGATGTCAGCCTGGTCTACCGAGTAAATTTCAGGACAGCCAGGGCTATACAGAGAAACCCTGTCCCAAACAAACAAACCCTCCAAATCAAAACACAAAAAAATTATTTATGAGGCTGGAGAGATGGTTCAGCCTCCCAAATGGATAGAATTTACAAATCTGAATTTCTAGACCCAGCTTGCTTTTCTTAATAAAATACTGAAATGAGACCTATATAAATGGTCATCATATTAGTAGATTTACAATATTGTATGGTGAGCTGTGTGGAGGACATAAAAAATGGACTTTAATTGTGCCTGGTAGCAAAGGCCTGTGATCCAGCGATTCAAGAAACTGAGAGGCTGGTTAGCCTCATTGGTCAAGAGCTCTGGCTCCTCTTCCACCAGACTCTGGTTCAATTCCCAACACCTACAAGGCTGCTCACAATTGGCTCTACCGCCAATCCTAGGGAAACCAACACCTTCTTCTGGTCTACATATGTACTTCACACACATGGTATACAAATATACATACAGGCAAAACACCCATATGTAAAGAATAAAAATAAAATTTAAGATCTTAAAAATTATTAAAGAAATAAAGAAGGAAATTGAGGGATAGCAGCCTGGGAGAGTTATCAAGGCCCTATCTCAGGGTAAAAAATAATTTAAAAGAACTTAAAGCTGGGCACGGGGCACTATAATCTCAGCACTCAGGGAGTCAGGCAGATCTCTGTGAGGCCAGCCTGGTCTACAAAGAGAGTCCAGGGCAGCCAAGGCTATGCAGAGAAACCCTGTCTCAAAAAGCAAAACAAAACAAAACCAAAAAAGAACTTAGGCTCTACTTCAGAGGTAGAGTCCCTCGCAGGGTGTGTGCTCATTCCTAGCATTACAAAATAAAACAACTGTAGTTGTCATGCGTAAGGGGACCTCTAGATTTTAAGAGCTAGAAGGTATCTTAAAACTCCTTCATCCCATCATTTACTCTCTCTGATAAACAGTATCTTCTTCCTGACTTTATGGTTAATCGATTCTCTGCTTAACAACAACAACAAAATGTCTTAACACCTTCATACAGCAGCATAAATCATAGAGCTTGATTTATTTTTGGTTTTAATTTTTAGAGAGAGTCTCAATCTGTAGCCCTGGCTGGCTTCCAACTCCCAGATCCACCTGCCTCTGTCTCTCTAGTGCATACACACTAAAGGCCTGAGCCACCAAGCCGGGCTTTTAATTCTTTAATCAGCAGAGCAAACTACCCTGACTCAAGACCTGTGGGTGGTGACATTTTGGGGTGCTCATTTGGGATTTCTGAGGATCACTGACTCATTAAGACCAGTGCAATCAAGCCAAACCCTGAACGGAGGGGAGAACGCGGCTGTTGAATTTACCAGGCTTCTCCTCCATCCTGGGATGGGGTCACCCCCTAACCTAGTTTAGCACTGTGGTATCAAGGCTGGCGAGTTTGTTCTTTCTCTTCTCTGAGAAGGAGGGTCCCTTTTGGAGGATTTTAGCTCCAGTGCTTGTTTCAAAGACCAAGTATGAGTGGCCATGTAGGAGCTAGGATTTGAACTTGGGATTTTTGTTGTTGTTGTTGTTGTTTTAATTATTTTATTTTATGTGCATTAGTGTGTCAGATCCCTTGGAATTGGCATTACAGACAGTTGTGAGCTGCCACGTGGGTGCTGGGCATTGTACCCGGGTCCTTTGGAAGAGCAAAGGACCACTGAGCCATTTCTCCAGCCCCTTTGTTGTTGTTCTTGTTGTTGTTTGTTTGTTTTTGTTTTTCAGGGAGTGCTGTCCTACATTCTATGCTGGCTCCCCCTTCCCCTCACCCTCCCACTCCCTAGAGGGTCTCACTTGAGTTAATTACTGACAGCTGGCTCCAGGGCGACTTCATGAACTTTACTCCCGATGAGACTGAATTTCCTTTCATCCTGTGGCTCTTGGGGGACTCTAACCAGCAGGGGGATTGCTTCTCTGTGCCTGTCTCACTTCTCTAAACCCAAAACAAAAGGGGCCATTAGCAAATCACTTAAAATATACAAGAGTTCTTTGAACAAATTAAATCATTTGGTAGTCTATCCATCATCCACCTCCCCGATTTGTGACTAGAGACTAACATACTCCCGCCACTGGCCTGAGCTTGGTGTGACTGGAGGAGAAAACAAGCAAACAAAAAGACAAAACAGGAAACTCTTCCTGGGACCTAAGGGGGCTGATCTGGAGAACTTGCCTTCCTAAGAAGGACTCTCTGAGGCTCTTCACAATAGGAATTCTCCTGGAAAGACAAGAGGCCAGCTTTATCACCCCAGTTAAAGCTTATAGAAGGTCATGAGAAGATACACTGACATGGCATCAGATTCACAGGAGGAAGAGGCTCCCCTGAGACAGCCTCTAACCCACTCCCATCCAGACACTATAATAATAATAACAACAACAAAAACTTAAAACTCCAAAATCTGGGCACTGGAGAGATAGCTTATCGGTTAAAAATACTGGCTGTTCTTCCAGAGGACCCAAGTTCAAATCCCAGCTCCTACGTGGCCCCTCACACCTGTCTGTAATTCCAGTTTCAGGGCTTCTGACACCTTTACACAGATATACATGCAGACAAAACACCAATGAACACAAAAGAAAAATGAATTATAATAATTTATAATTTATAAAGGTGATGGTACACACCTTTAATCCCAGAACTCGGAAGGAGGCAGGCAGATCTCCAGGTTCAAGGTTAACCTGGTCTACAGAGTGACAGGACAGCCAGGGACACACAGAGAGACTCTGACTTGAAAAACAAACAAACAAAAACAAAAAATGAGTAAACAAAAAAGATTAAAGCTTCAAAATCTGACTACCCACACAAATAAAACCCCAAAGGATTTCATCATTTTTTCAAATAATCAGGACGGAGAGAAATGTCTTAGAGTTACTATAGCTGTATTGAAACAACATAAATTAAAGCAAGTTGGGGAGGAAAGGGTTTATTCAGCTTACACTTCCATATCACTGCTCATCATTGGAGGAAGTCAGGGGAAGCTTGGCCAGGAATCCAAGCAGGGCAGGAAGCTGAAGGTAGGAGCTGATGCAGAGGCCGTGGACGGGTGCTGCTTATTGGCTTGCTCAGCCTGCTTTCTCACAGATGCACCACCAGCCCGGTGCCTGATTCTTGTACACTCAGACACCCTCGCCTGGTTCTTAATCCTAGTGCTCTCACCACTCAGATCCCCTCTGATGTGAGCCAGTGTTCAGGGCTAGACAGATGCTTTCCTTTGCATCCTGCTTCATCTTGTCTGCTCCTACTCACCTTGAAGATCCCACTTGCAGAGCAGGACAGGTCACTTGGAGGCCTTTCCCCATGGATCCACTTGTTTTGTTTTGTTGAGACAGTGTAGCCCTGGCTGGAGTAGAACTCATGTAGACCAGGCTGGCCTCAAACTCACAGAGGTCTGCCTGCCTGTAACTCCCAAGCGCTGCTATTAAAGGCCTGGGCCACCACGGCCTGGCCTTTGCCTTAGCTCTTGCTTAAGATTTGGCGCATTGAACTCATCCAGAGACTACCCTAACTCAGTATAATTCAGTATGAAGGGGAGCTCCTTCTCTGTGGTCCAACAAAAGAAATAATTTCCCAGGAGACAGAATTCTTCCTCAACATCCTGACTGACTCGGCTCCAAGGACCTGGAGGAAGAGGCCGGCTTGAATGTCAAAAGGAACCAGACTTTTAGGACTGACACAGTTCTAATTTATTCTGGGTTTTCTGCTCCCCCAAACCCTCAGTCAGGCAAACAAGGGAATCTCTGGGAGCCACAGGATATTATAGAATTTGGATCTGGCTAAATATCTGCATCAGGCTCTTTAGGAAAAAAAAAAAAAAAAAAAAAAGGTGGGAGGGATTTGCCAGGTGGTGGTGGTGCAACCCTTTAATCCCAGCACTTTAACCCAAATAGGGTTTCTCTGTGTAGCCTTGGCTATCCTGGACTCACTTTGTAGACCAGGCTGGCCTCAAACTCAGAAAACTGCTTGTCTCTGCCTCCCTGAGCGCTGGGATTATAGGCCTGCCTGCCCAGCTCTACATGAAACGGGTAAGGAAGCGGAAGCTCAGGTTTAGGGAGCCATTAAGGCTGAAAGGACCTGAGTCCCCAACAGCAGTCCCAAGGAGTAAAAAGCCGTTAACTGAGACTCTCACGTTAGCTCTCGCTGCACCTGACTGAGAGACAGGGCATTGCTTTGGAAGTAATTATCCAGTTCATGGATCCTGCTGCACAACCTACAGGGTAGGTCAATGAGGAACTAGACTAAGTAGGAACGGAATTAAGCTAGAGCAGCGGTTGCCCGGGAACTCCAAAAGTTTGCCCTTGGGTGCCCCCTCATGGTTCACATGCCTCATGACACAGAGGCTAGTCTAAAGTCTAAGGATGACTGACAGCTGGTTACTTAAATTTTAGCCCCCTCGTGCTGGAGGGACCTGAGATTACTCTCAAGACCTGACAAAACCTGAATCCAGCTACCTGTCTGACAGAGAAGGAAGGAGGATCTTCTCCACCTCACTCCCACGAAGAGGTCCTGTGGAAGGCTACATAGTCTGTCCTGATTCTCACATCAGTCCTCAGGAAACCCTGATCCGGTCTCTTACACCGGTGGCGGCTCCTTTGAAAAGGAAGGGATCTGACATGCAGGGTCTGCAACAGTCGCTGACTCTGATGTACTCGAATCAGGACCAATACCTAAAACCTCCACTGTTTGGCTGGCAGAGCTGATCGCTCTCCCCGGGGTGCTGTGACTGCCCCAAAGGAAGAGTCAGAACCTCCACACAGATCCACACATGCCTTCCCCCGCCTCCATGCCCATCCGGTCAGACTAGGAAGAAAGAGACTCGAGCTGCAGCCGAGATCCCACGAAGCATCCCGAGAAATCCATTAGGCTCCTGGCAGCCTTTTTTTGCCCACCCAAATGGCTGCAGCACACTGTCCCTGGGCAGCAGAAAGGGAATGTGGCAAAAGAAAACAGAATAGCTGTCTCTGAGGCTATGAGGGCTGCCCTGGGGCAGGAGCCTTTGCTGGCTCCCAAGAGACCCAAAACTCTTTAGAGGGAATGCTCTTCACCTCTAAGCCTCGTGTCACCTGGCCCCCAAGGATGGTGGCTGACACCTAATGACCGCCTGCCACTTCCAAAGGCCCAATAGCAGAAAGCCCTAAAACCCCTCCATCATGTGTATCTCTTAGGAAAGAGAACACATGGATCCTGGTTTTGTTTTTTTAAAAAGGGTGTTTACAGTGCAGGGATTAGAAGAACCGGCCCAAGTGGCACAGGGTTGGAAGACGTGTCTAAGCCAGTGTTCCATTGCTGCGAAGAGACACCATGCCTGCTGCAACTCTTTTTTTTTTTAATTTTTTAAAAATAATTTATTTAATTTTGTTTTATGTGCATTAGTGAGAAGGTGTCAGACCCCTTGAACTGGAGTTACAGACAGTTGTGAGCTGCCATGTGGGTACTGGGAATTGAACCTCGTTCCTTTGGAAGAACAAACAGTGCTCTTAACCACTGAGCCATCTCTCCAGCCCCCCCCCCCCCCCCGCCCGGCTGCGACTCTTAAAAAGAAAAACATTTAACTGGCACTGCTTTACGGTTTCAGAGGCTTAGTCCGTTATCCTCATGGCAGAAGCATGGCAGCCTGCAGGCAGATGTGGTGCTGGAGAAGGAGCTGAGAGTTCTACAATGGACCCACGGGCAGCTGGAAGAGAGAGCCTCTAGGTTTGGCGTGAGCTTTTTGAAACCTCAGAGCCCACTTCCAGTGACACCCTTCCTCCCACAGGGACCCCTCTCCTAATTCTTTCAAATGGGGCCACTCCCAGGTATTCAAATCTATGAGCCCGGAGGGGGCCATTCTCATTCAGTGAGGTGTGTCAGTTCAGACGTCTCCAGCACCTAGCCCGGAGAAGACTCTCCATGGATTTTCCTCCTATGCCCCGTGGACTCAGTGCCAAACAATTCCTGGTCTCTGCACAGACAGCTTTCCAGGATGGATACACGCTACCCCATGAGAAATGGAAAAAGCCAGAGAAGCAACAAGGGTGTCACTCTAAAATAGTTCCCCGATTGGGCTGACTGAAAGTCTCCAAAGTGACAAGGGGCCTCCTTTCAAGGCAGGGATTGCTCAGGGCTCTGAAACCTTCGGAATTCTGCCTGCATGCACACCTGCAGGCCAGAAGAGGGCACCAGATCTCATTATAGATGGTTGTGAGCCACCCTTGGAAGAGGGGCCGGTGCTCTTAACCTCTGAGCCATCTCTCCAGCCCATAAAGACATGTTTTTAAATTTCATAATTTAAATGTTTGTTGCTAGTTTTGTTCAATTGTTTAATTTTTTTTTGGTCAGTTGGTTTTTTGATATGGGTCTCACACAGCCCTGGCTGACCTCAGATTCACTTTGTAGCTGAGGATAACCTTGAACTCCTGATCTCTTGCTCTTGACCCCCAAGCGATGGGATCACAGGTGTGTACCACCATGCCCAGCTACCGTTGCTGGTACGTATGAAATGCACTTAGGAAGGGTCTTCTGTGCTCACTCTGTTATCATTCATGTAAATCTAGAACTAACTTTTCCTTGAAGAATGTCTCAACAGTGACACCCTGCAGCCTGGGGTTTTCTTCAGGGTAAGATTTCCTTCTATGATTTCTATTTCTTTAGTGGAACTAGAACTGTTCACACTGGCCACGAATGTGCCGTTTTGAAAAATTCTTTCATCTTGGTTGAGTGCTGACAATTCTGGAAATCAGAGTAATTAGCATTCCATAGTAAAAGCCTAGATTCCTACACCACCTCCCTGCAAACTCCTAAGAATGGCTGGCCACCAGGGATATTTGTCACCTGGCATTCTTTCACTCACTATTGTCCTGTAATAGGCAGTCTCATGCCAAAAGAGGGAGGGGAAGCTCTAAGCCTCCCTCCCCCCCTCTCGCCTCTGCCCTATTGCTACCCCAGCTGGTAAGTGATGGAAGGCTCTGGATGTTTTTCTCCAGAATAAATGCCTGCTCTACCCTAATTCAGGCCCCCTTGCCTGTCTTATCTTCTGAACTGTGAGTTCAGATACTTTATTGTTTCTTACATTTATTTCAGTAAGTAACATTTTTCTAGTAGTTTGTCTATTTTTATCTAAAGCTTCAGAATTGGCCAAAGCTGGTCATGTTTTATCAGTGCTTTGATGTCAATCATATCTGTGACTGTGTCTCTCTCTTTTCTTTCCCAGAGTAGATGAATTTCACTATTCTTTTCAAGGCACCATGTTTTCACTTGTGACTAAGGGTGAATCTGGATTATGAATCTCTATATCTCTAATTCATGATTTTCCAAAAACTTTTTGTCTTCCCGCTACACCCTTGGCTCTAAAGCAAGTCTTCATGCAGTTTTTAAGGCCTTTTGGGTCCCAGCTTTGAAGACAAAAGTCTCCTACTTGTCTATCCACGCTGATCATCCCCTGGCCTACATTTCCATTAAAACTGAAGCTGCTAAGGCTGGGCACAGTGCTCTGTGGGAAAGCATGAGGACCAGAGTTCAAATCTCTGGCACCCACATAAAAAATCACAGTTCACACTCAGCATTCTTTAGTTGCCTATAGTTCTTTATGTAGAGTTGAGGCCTCATGGGAGTCTCGTCTGTGTCCCGCCCCCATTCCCATCCACTTTGGCATGTTGTGCAGCTCGTGTATAGGCTGTTCTGTTGGCGAGACTTTATGGTGTAGCTTCTGACATTATTACTAGGAGACGCCATCTCACAGCAAACTCCCCGATCCTCCGGCTCTTACAGTCTTTCCACCCTCTTCCGTGCTGTTCCCTGAGCCCTAGGTGCCGTGTTTTGTGGATGCATCCTTTGGGACTGGCTCCACAACTCTGCCTTTGCTTGGTTGTGGGTTTCTGTGTTGGTCTCCATCTGCTGCAGAGAGAAGTTTCCTTGATGAGGAGTGAGAACTGCACTTACCCAGCTAGACCCTGGAGGAGAAGATGGAACCTTTGTGTTTTTTGTTCTCAGGGCTAGTTTAGGGTCTGGCCCACAGGTGTCCTTTGGGATTGGGAGGAGTCCCTCTCACTTTCCTTTACCACTTTCATCTACGTGAGGCTAAGTCAAAGGCCCTGCTTGGCTGTAGCTTTACTCAGAAGCACAGTGGAGAATTCTCCTCCGTGTTAAGCTCCCTTTGTAGAATTGCCACTGGTTAGAGTCCACACAGTGGGGTGTCCATTACTTTCCTGACCAGGACAGGTTCAGGACAAGTGATTCACCAGGACTATAGAACTCTGAGAGATGTCCACAGTCCTCTAGGACCTAGTTGAGCATGGAGGACAAAGGGCAATAGTGTCCCTTCTACACTGGGAGGGTCCTCTAAACGTGGTTACTGAACACCCAGATTAGTATAGTAGTCTAGTACTTTTAGCTGCTGTGTAGTATTTCCATAAAGCTTAGAGAAACGTTTAAGTACATCCTGATTAACATATCCAATTCTCATCTTCTACACATCAAAAACAACTTTTTGTGTGTGTTCTGCAAGGTTCAAAAGTGTTTCACCATGGCCATGCTCTGTGAGTGCCTGTAGCAAAACATTATCGCCTTGAGGTTTACAACCTCAATTTACAACAGATATAAGTTAAGGATGACCTTTTCAAACAGTGCACAAGAGTTAATGATTATGCGTTCTTAGGCACAGTACACTCAATGGATAAGCCTCCTGTTAGCCATTCCCACTAAAGGCATTTCAGCCAGCCTGACCATACACACCTTTAATGCCAGCACCTGGGAAGCAAAGGCAGGGGCTTTGAGATTAGCCTGGTCTACACAGTGCGTTCCAGGACAACTAGAGTTACTTAAAGAGACGGTGTTGATTTAAAAAAAAAAAAAATGTAGCTGTTTTTAAAGGTACAATGTTTCTCTTTTATTCTTGTTATAAAGACAGGTGGCCTAACTCAGGACTGGGCAGTTTAGAGGACACTTTGAGATACTTGGGTGTGAAGTGAGAGGTCTCGGTGAGCTTAAACAGCACATGACAATGTACTGATGCACAAGAGGCATTTTATTCCCACCATAGCTCGAAATAGTAAATGGCAGCTTTCTCTAATGGACCAGAGAAGAAAGAGGACTCTGGTGGTGTAAACTGAACAGGGGATTTGAGTCCAGTGATGGACCCAGGACATTTAGCAAATGCAGACAAAAAATCCGGGACAAAGGAGTCTCAAAATCGGAGACACATTTTATTCTGGCCAGAGAAAAGGCAGGCTTGCGATGGTCAGTCAGAAAGGGCAGGCATTAAGACGCAGTGGATTCCCACCTCCTTCCTCCCATGTGACTGGGGAAACAGTTTTTTTTAGAACCCAGTAGATACTGTATGTGAAATAACTGTCTCAAATACCAAAGAATCAACCATGAGGTTATTGTAATCAGTCATGGAGTCTGGCATTTATCACCTCCTTAGTCTCATACAGGAAATGTATATTGATCTTTTTTTGGTTTGGTTTGGTTTGGTTGGTTTCGGTTTTTTGTTTGTTTGGTTGGTTTTTGTTTTGTTTTGTTTTCAAAACAGGGTTTCTCTGTGTAGCTCTAGCTGTCCTGGAACTCACTCGGCAGACCAGGCTAACCTTGAACTCACAGAGATCCCCTGCCTCTGCCACCTTGAGCACTGAAATTAAAGGTGTGCAACACCAGGCCCAGCTCACATGCACAAATCTTAAAAGTCAGGTATAAAACATTCTATAATCAGACGATTTACTTACATGTAACACGTAGCCAAAAGCACATAAAAGTGACAACACATTAATGTAAATATCACATTTAACTATCGTGGGGCAAAGGGCATATGAAACTTCAGCTCTGAGCTGACAGTGGGCCTCTTCACTGTATAAGGAAGGGGAGGCTGGCATTTACCTGGGTGATTTTTAAACCCTGTCCCCGAGAATTGCTGTTTGATAATTGCTTTTTGGCTGACAGCAGTATTACAAGATCTCGGAGGAAGGAGCCAGAGTGGGGTCAGACACAGAAGGAGATATGCCTGGAGGCTTTTCTGCACACTTTGGAAGTCTTCAAAGAACACAGACTGGGAGGTGTGGTGACGCACCCATGAGGCAAAATCATATAGGTCTCAGTGAGTTCAGGGCCAGCCTGGTCTACGTAAGTTCAGGGACAGCCAGTGCTACATAGAGAAACCTTGTCTCCAAAGATGACAACAGATATAAATGGAGCAGTACAGGGATGGTCCTCAGGGTACTCACCATGGCCGCTGGGTAGATGAAGATAGGCCTACTAGAGATTAGGAGCAGAAAAGTGGAAGTCTGGCTGGAGGAACCCAGGTGGAGGCCTGGTGGGCTTCTCTGGAAGAAGGTCCAGGCCCACATGGATGGCAACGGGTTGCTCCAACATCAGGTGGGAAGTCACGGCCTTGAGGCCTTCAGAGCGGAGGTGGGTAGCAGCTGTAAGCCCATCTCAGAGCTGGAGGAGTCAGAGAAAGGAAGAGCTGACCCTCATTGTCTGAGTTTGCTGGGAAGCAGTTTTACCAGGAGCGAAACCTGTTCAAGATGCAATTGCCCTCCATCTGCAGGGGAAAGAGGCTTTTCTGGAGCAGTCTTTAAAGTCAGCAGGGAAGCAAATTAGAAGGGGGATCAGGTCCAGGGTTAGAAGAGAGTACATCCCTACATAGCCATTTGATACTATGTGTGTGGGGGGTGGGGGAGATAGAGCCCCAACAAAGTGGTGACTGTCTTTTTCCCATTGGCTGACTTCACAATCTTATTCGATTGGCTAGTCCTAAAGTAACTGGGGCACAAGAAATGGAGGAATGGAGAAACGGAGCTCAGGCCATCAAATTCCTGGAGTGCAACAGAAGGGCTTTGTGTAGACAAAGGTTTTACTAGGTGGTGAGGATTAAAAAATTTTGCATAAAAGTCTTTTGAGGTGGGGAAGGTAAAGTGATTTTGATTCCTTGCTCTAAACACAGGTTTTTATAGTGTTTGATTAGAAAAGGCTCAGACTTAATGGTTCATATGAACCTCTCCTCATTTTAAACATTCTTTTCTTCACACAGGGCTTCACTGCCACTTCACTATTCTGCCTCCCTGAAGGGGTAGCTCCTGGACCCATTTAGAAACTAAGTCTAAGATCAGAGCTCCCCAGACACTTTGGGCATCTTTGGCATCTGGCAAGCTGTAGAGGGCTACGAGGTCCTTGTGCTCACAGACAAGCACTAGGAAAACCAGGAGCATCAGCCATTTAGGCTGGTGTCTTCAAGGGAAGGGATGTCTACCCATTTCCCACTCAGGGAGCTGGGGGTGGATGTAGTTATGAGTGATCTGTGTTCTCTGTAGGGCCAGGCCTCACCCAGACCCCCAGACCATAATATTTACCCCGTGTTCATCATGACCCTCCCTCTCCAGAACTTTGTCTTAAACACTGTTTCTCAGTCAATAGAACCCATTGCTAGGAAAGACGATACATGTGTTTTATATCCTGGTGACCTCTCCACCGTCTGTATGACTGAGACCACACCACATCACAGGCCTTTAAGCTAAAAGTGGTCACATGAACTTCACAAAAGAGTTTCGACGTAGTCACCCCTTAAGCTTTTGTGCGCATGGCATTTCGGTAACTGTTACCGGGAAACTTTTCCCCCCCTCAAATTGTACTGTACTTAAATATGTCTGAAATAAACTGCCCGGGTCAGACTCTAGAAAAGTGAACCAGTACCAGCTCCCTTCCTTCTTGCCTCTTACAGATCATTACTCTGTTCGCCCTGGCCCCCACATAGCTGGAAATCTATTCTTTGGGTTCTACTTGGGATCTATGCTTTTCCAAAACTCAGTTCTGGACAGGTGAGAATTCACGTGAGCCTCCAACTTTAACCATTTTAACCAGGTTCTTTGATACCTGGCTAGCATTGGAGGCACGTGTCTGAAAAAAACTATTGAGTCCTAGCTGGGTACAGTGGCCCACATCTATAATCCCAGAGGCAGGCAGGTTACTGTGAGTTTGAGGCCAGTCTAGCCTACAAAGCAAGTCCAAGAGAGCCAAAGCTATCACATAGAAACAAAACAAAAGAACAAAAGAAACTATTAAGTCCTTTTTAGGAACCTGTAAGTAGGGCTGGAGAGATAGGTCAACAGTTAAGAGCACTGTCTGCTCTTCCAGGGGTCCTGAGTTTGATTCCCAGCAACCACATGGTGGCTCCCAACCATCTATACTGGGCTCTGATGCCCTCTTCTGGCATGCAGCTGTACATGCAGATAGAGCTTTCATATATGTAAAACAAACAAATACATCTTAAAAGAAACCAGTAAATAGATCATAAATCAATGTGTCAAAATTAAAACTAAATATAAACAAACACCTTGAAGACTGGAAATGGTGGCACACGCCTATAATCCCAGCACTCAGGAGGCAGAGGTAGACAAATCTGTGAATTCAAAGTCAGCCTGGACTATAGACTAAGTTCTAGGACAGCCAGGGCTACACAGACAAACCTCATCTCAACAAAACAAAACATCATTAAAGTTTCGAGTCATCTCCTCAGTATAATATAAAAGGGCTTACCCCTCAGGGCTTAGTGGCACCAAGAAGTTTATGGGTACTTATGCCACGTGGTTATATTAACTAAGATGGTGAAATGACATTCATTATTTTTATTTCATTAGGCAAGATGGGCCAAGTCCTGTGGTGTCCTAAATCCCAGCCAATCAGCTCAAAGTGTTTTGTCTAGCTACCTAGCTACAACACAATACACTTGGAACAAAATCGATTATGCTTAGCTAGTCAAAATGATGTAATGCTGCCCCTCCTCCCACCTCCTACACCTGGTTACCTGGTTACAGTTTTTGATATAAAAACAACCTGCCTTAGAAACAGACCAATGCATTGTTTAGCTCCCGGTTCCAGATTATGGCCCCGATTGGTCAGTTTCTGTTCAGCATTCAATAAACTTCCATCAGCCTGAGTCTGGTGTTCAAGTGGTCAATGTGTGGCTATTCCTGAACCCACAACATATCTTAACGGGGTCGTGATCTGAGGGGGAGGCAAGGTCCGTGGTTCCCTTCTGTTGATGAGCTCAGCTTCCTAGTACAGTGATCCCATCTTCCCTCAGGGAAGAAGTCTCTGTGGGACCTACACACCACAGGAAGTACATATGAACAGTTTCACCAATTTCTCTACACAAGACACCTTAGTTAGGTTAGTATTGATAGAGGAGATGGTACCTGTGGCCTAGGAACGTAGGTCCCAAACAGGCATAAGATGTTGCTGAAAGAAATTGACGAAGGACCCTGGCACGCAGTGGCACACACCTGTAATCCCAGCACTCAGGGAGGCAGAGGCAGGCAAATCTCTGTGAATCGGAGGCCAGTCTGGTCTACAAAGTGAGTCCAGGACAGCCAAGGATACACAGACTAACCCTGTCTCTAAACAACAATTTGATGAAGGAAGCAGAAGGAATGAAGAGCTGTGCCCAGGGCCCATAAATGGGGCTCAGGCCTCCGAACACATGAAATTAAGAAGACTGTGACTTGGTTCTATCCACTTTATCTCACTGGGGGCAGATGGGTCTGTGACTGTCTATGTGGGCTGGGATTTAAGACCTTTGGACACCAGCTTGTTAAAATAGTTAACACTAGTTGAAAGCCTTAGTGGCCTTGTGTGGCACTTTTACCTGGTTAGAAAATCATCGGCCAGATAGCATCATCTAAGTCAGCATGAGACTTAAGTGCTACCTTTGTCCCTTCCCCCAGGTAAGGTCCAAGGTCTCTCAGCTTATCTAAGGGAAGTGGGTGAAAGGGGAAAGAAAGGAGAATCCCATGCCCAGAGAGGGAGATGACAGAAAGTTAAACTTAGCCAGGCAGTGATGGCACACACCTTTAATCCCAGCGCTTGGGAGGCAGAGGCAGGTGCATTTCTGAGTTCAAGGCCAACCTGGTCTACAGAGGGAGTTCCAGGACAGCCGTGACTACACAGAGAAGCCCTCTTTAGAAAAAATAAATAAATAAATAAATAAATAAATAAATAAATAAATAAATAAATAAATAAAGTGTGGGAGCTTCTGGCCCAATAAGAGGAGTTGGTTCCCCCTTGTTGGGTGGAAGGGGTGGGAATGTTTTCTTTCTTTGATTTTTCTTTTTCCTTTTCTTTCCAGCTCTTTTTACATAGGTTATTTTCCCATCCTTGTTTATCTTGTTCTCAGCTCTCTTTTATGGAGGTTTCTTGCACTTATCAGGACATACCTCAACACCCCCAGCATGACTTGACAACCAAGGGAATACTTTGCTGTTCCCCACAGCATTTTTTGTTTTGTTTTGTTTTGTTTTGTTTTGTTTTGTTTTTCCGAGACAGGGTTTCTTTATGTAGCCTTGGTTTACCTAGACTTGCTTTATAGACCAGGCTGGCCTCAAACTCACAGCACTTAGGAGGCCTGCCTCTGCCTCTCAAGTGTTAGGAGTAAAGGCATGTCCCACTGTGCTGGGCTACAGCACATTTTTAAATGTCAACAAGACAGGTAACACAGCTGCTACAAAACAAAACAAAAAACACTAGATTTTAGAAAGGACTACATATTAAATCAGCTGATATACTCTAAGTATGTTGCTTTTTCTCTTATTTCAAAAGAAAGCAAAGGGCTGTAGATTCCCTCAAAGTTAATAAAAATTACATTTGACTAGGAAAGATCTCTTGAAAATCTTGGCTGAAGGCATGAAGAAAGAAACTGGTTTTAAAAAAAAAAGTGATGTACAGTTTGGTTATGCAGTCAAACAGACTTACAAAGTTTAATGCCTTTTACCTGCTCAAACTTAGAGCAGAGAATCATCACTATCTGACTTATACACATCTCACATCCCATATATATGTTAGTGCATCTAATGTTACCCTTAAAAGTTTGTTTGCTTTCAGAGCAAAAGGACTGAGGAGGCAGAGGAGGCACCACCACGAAACCAACAAGATCTTCTGGAAGGAAACCCATGACCTCATGGCTAAGTCAGGTGCCCTCCTGTTTTCTTATGGCTCTTTTCATAATTCTTCATTCTGAGCCTGACCTATAATGGACACAACAATGTCACAGGAACCCAGGACTGCCCACCTCAAGGATGCCGGATCTTCCTCTGCACCCCAATTCCATCTCCACTGTCCTCAGCCCTTTCCTCTGCTTTCCTCACCAGAGCACAGGTGACTGCCTCCAGCAGGCTTCCATAGATGGAGGTTGCAGACTTTGGGGGTGCCAAAATGAATCCACCAGTTATGGTGGCAATGTTTGCCCACCTTAAATCTAATGGTCAGCTTTCCGTCAGCCATCCTTGAGATGAACGACGGCGAACGGGAGTCATGGGCTCGCTCTACCCTAATGGCTGTGCAAATACATCATAGCTGACCAACAGGTCTTGTGCCAGCTTGTCCCCGCCTCCAAATAGGGCTAGTGGAACAAGACATACAAATGCTCAGACATCTCCAGGCATGCTGTGCTCCCAACAATACTATCCCATGGTACTCAAACCCTTTGGTAGCTTGGCTTCTTCTTCTTGGACCCGTACTGGCCATTGGAGCCCTACTCCTCCTGGCACCCTGACTCATGCAATTTCTAATCCAGCAGATAAGTAGCATTGCAAAAATCACTGCCAATTGGGTTCTAGTTCAATACCGGACCATTCCCAACATAGAGGCTGATGACTACAATGACACCTCTTCTTTATAAGACAAAAAGGGAGAGATGTGGAGCATGTGAACTGTGACACCAGGGGAACCAGCCGGAGTTAGAGTGAGGTCGAGATGTATCCAAACCATGAAAATTTCAATCTTGAGATGAGCAGGAGCAAAGATTGCTCCCTCCCCCTTCTGTGCCCGCATGCCCCAGCACTCTACTCGGTAGTCTTCTCACTCCCCAGGTAGTCCCATAGCCTGGACATGCCCAGCTAGAACCTGGAATTCCTTCTTCATGCAAATGAAGCATTCCAAGCACCTCTTCCTCAGCCAATGGTGTACACTCACCAAAATGCCCATCCACTTCCCCAGGGTTTATAGTTCTTATTTCCCCCAACAAAGAGGGCTGTATCACTGAAAGATGAATAGTCCTCCCAGCTCCACCCCTACACTTACTGCTGAAGCAGGATCCTGCTGACTCACCTGCCTGGCTAGGCTTCATTCCTTCCAGTGCAGCACCTGTACTATACGCACTGGTGTCTGGACGCTCTGAAGGGAAGAAAACCCCAGGACCCAGAATGACAGCTAGCCAGAAGCCAGAACTACAGAAGCCAAAGAGCAAGGTTGGTACATTTTGAGACTTTCCCTGAACTATGGACTTTGATGGATTAGAATTTTGTTTTTGTTTTGGCGGGAAGTGCTGGTTACGTGCTGAGTTTTATGGCCTGAATGGCACTTCCATCATGGAGTCAACTGTGCTAAGGTCTGGGGGCCTGTTATAAAAGAAGAGAGTATCCCCCAACTTTTTGGTCATCAGAGACTCTTCAGCCAGCACTGGGGTTTCTAAGAAGTCAGCCTGGCAGAGGATCAGAAAGAAAGAGTTCCAGAGAAATTAATCTCAAAATTTACCCAAGGTTAAGGTCAGTGGGTGACAGATTCATGGAGCACAATGAGAAGACAGTCCTTGTTCAAGGGGAAAATGAAGCAACAGGAGTTGGAGGGGAATCAGGTGAAAGGAGGACTGGACCACAGTTAGAGAGGCGGTGAAATGGAAGCTCACTGAGAAGGACTGAGTGACTTGAGACAGTACAGGCCTTTACTGGGGGAAAACACCTATAAGGAGGGATCGCTCTGTAATACTTAGAGCCCATATCCACTGTCTGCTTACAGCTGGTATAGTTACAGATGTTGTGGGTGTCCACCAGAGAAGACTGCTCAAACACGGGCTAAGGTGATAGAAAGTCTTATTACCTGGGGGTAACTGCACTGGGTGCTCGGGATCCCACTGCAGCATTAAGCCTTTTTCAGGGTGAACTGCTAAGCACAAAAACAAAACAAAACAAAACAAACAAACAAACAAAAAAAAAACATATTCTGGGTTGACATACTTCAGTTAGCAAGGACAGCCAGAAGCAGAAATACAGAAGCTAGAAAGCAAGGTTAGTACACTGTGAGACTTTCCTAGAATTGTGTGGACTTTGATGGATTAGGCCTTTGTTTTAGTTTTGGCAAGTGGTGTTGTCCACGTGCTGAGTTTTATAGCCTGAATGGCACTTCCGCCATGGAGTCAGTTGTGCTAAGGTCTGGGGGTCCTGTTACATTCTCTACTGGTCTAATTGAATGAGTCAAATCATAGACTCAACCTGTCTTAGTTCAAGATGTAGGGCCTCATTATTAATCCAAATGAAACGTGCCCATCCAGTGCCAGGGAACCAAGAAAACAGACTGTTATCAATTTTCCCCCAACCATGCCAAAATTTTCTCTAATTACTCCTGATCAATTAACATAGAGACAACAGGTTCCTTCCAAAGCCATACATAGTTTCCTTTATCTAAGTCTAAGCCTCTCCAACTTTGTAGGACCATTTTTGCAAGGAAAATTAAAACCGTTGTTTTAATTCAGAAACTGAAATTTTTAATAATTCTAGGTCCTCACCAACCTAGCTACTTAGTTTAGAAAACATCAGAAGTGGCAAATTTGATCAAGCCATTAGTATGTGCCCACCAAATAGGCTCAGGGGCTCCATAATATTGCGATTACCCATCTGAATTAACCTACAGGGCAGCACAGCAAGCATCAGAGTAAGAGGAAGTGCCTAGATCAAAGGTTTTGGACATAAGTCCAAACATTTTGTAAGTCATCTAAAATGTTAATTTGGGCTGTCCCAGTCACAGGGAGTTTGTCAGTCAACAGGCTGACAGGGCATGTTCCTAGCCCTATGGACGGTGTTTAAGTGTAATCAGCTATCCTGGCTGATCCCTGGCCGCGAATGGTTAGCTGTAACCCCAGGGTCCTTTCCTGTAGCAGAGTCAGATTCATTCCCCAGGTTTTCCCTCTTTCCCAACAGCCAGAATATTTTTTTAAGGATTTTTTTTTTTTTAATGAAGCCCTAGTTTCATAAGCCCAACTTTTGCAGTGAATACTCCCTTGTTTCTGGCAATTAGGGAGCCCAGCCAGAGGACGAAGGTAGAATTGCAGACTTTGTATTCCTATTAAAAGATAAGATAAACCCCCATATCTTTTCCTTCCTGTCTCTCTCTTTCTTTTTCAAGACAGGGTTTCTCTGTCCTGAAACTCACTCTGAGACCAGGCTGGCCTTGAACTCACAGAGATCTACCTGCCTCTGCCTCCTGAGTGCCGGGATTAAAGATGTGCGCCACCACCACCCAGCCGTGTATCTTTTCTTTCTTCAATACAACTAGACATTTAAAGTGGGCATCAGTGAGCAAAGGTCAAGGTGAATATGGGTTGCTGTTTTGTAGTCATAGCAGTTAATATCTTCCCTGTATCTGTCTTCCTCAGTTTCCAGGTCTAGGCCTGCAGCCCATAAGGGTTGGACCATGATCCTGTGTTCATACCAACCATAAGTATCAGAAGGAGGTAGAGGAGCAGGGAGTGAATGGGCCCAGGGCCCAATGAAGCCTTGATTTCAAAGGGTCCATAGCCCAGAGGCAGTCCATTTGGCAGCAACATCTGTGGCTTCTGCTTTCTTGACCTAGGTGTGTTGGATCCATGGTGTAAGTCGGCTACCTTAGATTATCACCTTGTAGGGTCCTATTTAGGTTAGTTTTAGCACCTCTTTGGCTATTTGCTTGACCCAGACAGTATCAGACCCTAGACTTGAACACGAAGAAACTGTGGTGAACTCAGAAGTCAGCTGATCTCTTAGTCCACTGGAATAGCCTGTATGGGGAACTGGAGGACCTATAGTGACTTGAGAAAAGAATGTTTAGAGAGTTTTGTCAAGTACTGGTGTCTGGGCCTGGCAAGCATTTGGGGAGGGTAACCACCCCCGTGTGGGGTGCAGAGGGCTGAAGCAAGGCAAAGGAAGGAGGTCTATTGTCCTTTGGTGGAACTCTGAGGTCTATATGCATCATAGAGTTTTTAATCTATGTCTAAAGCTTTAGCTATTAATTTAAAGCCAGGCCAATGTCAGACCCCATTGCTAGGGGGAGACCAAGTCAGGGAACCAGTTCTTGAAGGAGCTGATTTTCTTTCTTTTCTTTTCTTTTCTTTTCTTTTCTTTTCTTTTCTTTTCTTTTCTCTCTTTCTTTCTTTCTTTCTTTCTTTCTTTCTTTCTTTCTTTCTTTCTTTCTTTCTTGTTTTATTTTGTTTTGTTTTTCCAAGACAGGGTTTCTCTTGTAGCCTTGGTTGTCCTGGACTTAATTAATCTTACAGAGATCTACCTGCCTCTGTTTTTCAAGTGTTGGGATTTTAAAAAGGCATGCACCACCACACCTGGCTCAAGACATAATGTTTTAAATAATCTTTTTCCCAGTGATGAGAAGCCCTCTTTCTCTATAGATTGTACTGTGGACATGTCTGGTACTAAAGACATAACAACCAATAGTTGGTGTATATAGTAGTGGACTTTTCTTTTCCCCAACTGAGAGCCTGGGTCAGATCAATCAGTTCTGCTCTCTGGGCTGAGGTACCTGGCTTGAGCCCACATTTTTTTCAGCTAAAGTAACTATTGCAAGGGCTGAAGAGGTAGCTCAGAGGTTAAGAGCACTGGCTGTTCTTCCAAAGGTCTGAGTTCAATTCCCAGCAACCACATGGTGGCTCATAACCATCTGTAATGGGATTTGGTGCCCTCTTGTGGTGCGCAGGTGTACAGGTAGGCAGAACACTGTATACATTAAAAAAAAAAAAGCAACTACTGCAGCTTCCACACACCTGGTTTCATCTTTCATCACATGACAGTCATGGATGAGCACCTGTGCGTCATCATCAGGCAAAAGGGTAGCAGGACTGATGGCAGTGGGTTTCTCAAACTGGACTGAAGGGTGGGCCAGGAGTAGGGTCTGGTACTGGATCACACAGTCATTAGAGAGACAGTGTTCCAGTGTTCCTCAGAGGAGGGCCTCAACTGTGCCATGTGGTGCTGTGAGTATAAGGTCTTGCTCCAGAGTTAACTTGTTTGCTTTCTTTCATTAAACGAGCATTAGCTACCACAGCTCTTAGATAGATTGGGCCATCCTGTGGCTACAGGGTCCAGTCCTTTTGACAGGTATGTCACAGGGTGTTTCCATGACCCCAAAAGTTGGGTTAAAACCCCTTTTGTCTTTTGTTTAGTCTCAGTCCGGGTTAGGGGCTCAGTGCCCACCCACCTTGCTATTTCTACAACCTCTGGTTTCAGAGGCAGTACTGTCTGGTTGCATCTGTCTCTCACACCTTAAGCTCTCAACCCTATCTCTTAGTCTTTGGAGTTGGGAGGGCAGCAACCCTGCAGGTTCCTTTTGCCTCCTCTCAGCCAAGATACATAGCCGTAGATGTACAAACATGGACTCTCTTAGCTCACATTTTGTAGCCAAGATCTGCAACTCTAATAGCAGTCCCTCAGTGACCCTTTTATAATCTATTTTCAGGATGTCTGCATTCAGTGTCTTTAAATCCTGGTCCAGGTATGTTACCCACTCTAACCTCCCCTGGGTCTGTCTACATAAAAGCAAAGATGGGTCGACTCACCTCAGCCAATGGGAGACTGAAGAACATGTCTTTCAGGTCCAAGAAATGTGCCCCTGTTTCCCTGGAAGAATCAGGCTCATGAGAATCAGAGGTCCTGGGTTTCTTCACAGATAGGAGAGGTGTATACCAGGGTGACTGTGAGAGGACCAGGATGCCTGTCTCTTCAAGCCAGGCAATACAGACCGCACCTTCCCCTTTTGTTTCCAGAGTCATTGGGTATTGTTTAATCTGGACAGAGGTGGCTGAACTGGTTAGTTGAACAATTGTAGAGCTTGGTGTTGGGCCAGTTGTGGAGGGTTGGTTTCTCCTGACACAGGGTGAGACAGCCTTTTGCTGGGTGTCTGTAAGTCTAACTGCATCTCATCATTAGAGAATGTGACAGTGGCTATCAGTTTATGCAAAAGGTCTCCCTCCAATCGGTTCTCTTCTGTTAAACACCCTTTAAATTGCCACCGGAACCTGGGACCTACTTACAGCCTTAAGATTTTTTACTTTTATAACTTTTTGCTAATATCTGGGGCTGACTGGGTGACAAAGAAATTATTTTTAGCAGCTGTGTTTATCTCTTCAAAAAGGATCAAGTGAGAGCTGTTTAAAGTCCTCAGTGTTGGACAGAAGGGGAAACCCGTTTCGTCCAGGCTGTGCTGTCTGGCAGTGATCCCCCTGCCCAGCTCAGGGGCAGGTGTTTGTTTTTTTTTCTTTTGTTTTTCAGAGAATGGCGGTGTTTTACAGGTCATTGATTTAAAAGGAGACATAAGTCATAAAAAAGAAAGGAGTAGAAATTTCTCTTTTCTTCAAGCCCAGCCGAGAGGAACTTTGCCCCTTCCCTGGGGCTGCTTGGAGCAAGCAAGAAGTAGGGCAGAGGGAGTGCTCACCTGTGGGAACCATTTCAGTCTGTGTGCATCCTGCTTTGCCTGCAAGGGGACCTGTGTGAGAGGCCTGTCCCCGCCTCCACACAGGAACCAACCCTGACCATGAGCAGGGAGCAAGGCAACAGGCAGAGGGATTTGGGTTTCTCTGGGTGACCTGGTAGAGCCAAGAGGATGGGTCCCCAGTGGGATGGGGCAGAGGTCTAAAGCCAGGGGGTTCTCACACCAGATAGAGTCACTGGTCAATACAGAGAAACAAAACTGAGAGAAACATAAAAGGCCACACAGACACGCACCGAGACATCCAGGGCCACCACACATCCGCACACCTGGACAGAAGGATCCTGTGACAGTCACGTGGGTCCCAGACACTGGATCAGCAGCTACATCCTACCTCTTCCACGTGTCCGAACAGAAGGCGCCTTAACCAGACTTACCTCTGGAGGTGGCAGACCATGCAACTTTTTAATTTGTTTTCATTTGGGGAAGGTGTCAGCCCCTTCTGAAGCTTTAGGCAGAGACTAAGCAAAGGAAGCCCTGGGGACCTGGAACAGTCCTCTGACCAACCACCTTCTTCTTCAATCCAAGGGGCTCTGAGACCTTCACTGTCTTGAGGTCTTTGGGGACCTCCAGAAATATTATTAGCAGGCTGGCGATTACACTGGGTGTCTGGGATCCCAGTGTAGCACTGAGCCTTTCTCAGGGTGAATGTTTAAGCACAAAAATCATATTCTGGGTTGACATACTTTAGTTAACAAGAACAGTTAGCCAGAAGCAGAAAGACAGAAGCTAAAAAGCCAGGTTAGTTCATTTTGAGACTTTCCCTGAACCGTGTGGACTTTGATAGATTAGGTCTTTGTTTTGTTTTGGCAGTTTTAACACATAAAACTTTATGTGTTAAGTTTTATAGCCTGAATGGTACTTCCATCATGGTGTCAGTTGTGCTAAGATCTGAGGCCCAGTTACACAGTGTGAGAAAGGATTCAGAGAAGAGGCTGAAAAGTCCTCCCACCCCCAAATCCCTTTGTTGTTGTTGTTATTACTGGCCTGAGATTGGCCTTTGCTAAGAGTAAATGAAGATAAGTAATGAGCAAAAGAATGTCAGGTGACAAATATCTCCTATGGCCAGTCATTACCAGGGGTGTTTATGGGTGGAGTATGGCAGGAATCTAGGCTTTAGTTCTAGAATGCTAATTATGTGGGATTGTCACCCTTTCAAGGGAATGAAAATAATTTCTTATTTTGTTTTATCTATTTGTCTGTTTGTTTGTTTGTTTGTTTATTTATTTATTTATTTTTCAAGACAGGGTTTTTCTATGTAGCCCTGGCCATCATGGAACTTGCTCTGTAGACCAGGCTGGCCTGAAACTCAGAGATCCACCTGCCTGGTCTGAGTGCTGGGATTAAAAGCGTGTGCCACCACCACCTGGAAAGAAGTTTTTAAAGTGGCAAGGTCATAGTTAGCAATGACCCTGAACCAGAGCTCTAGATTATATTGGTTGAACAGCATGGGCTGGAGAGATGGCTCTCCAATCAAGAATGCTGGTATAGCCTGGCGTGGGGTTGAATACCTTTAATCCCAGTGCTCAGAGAGCGGGGGCAGGTGAATCTCTGTGAGTTTGAGGCCAGCCTGATCTACAAAGAGAGTCCAGTACATCCAAGGTTAAAGAGAGAAGCCCTGCCTCAAGAAAACAAAACACAAAACAAACAAACAACAACAACAACAACAACAACGAATGCTTGCTTTTCTTGTAGAGGAAGGACCTAGCTTGAGTTTACAAAAAAACTCATCTTGAAGCCATGGGGATCACATGACCTCTTCTGGCCTCTGTAGGTATCTGCACACATGTGATGTGCTTAGCAACAAGCAGGTACACAGCTATACACATAAAATAAAGATAAAAATGAATATGCATTTTAAAAATAAGTAGTCTTGGGCTGAAAAGATGGTTCAGTGGTTAAGAGCACAGGCTTCTCTTGTTGAGGCTCAGAGTTTGATCGCTGGCACCCATACAGTTGCCCACAAGCATCTGTGGTTCCAGTTCCAGCAGATCCAACACCCTTTTCTAGCCTCCTTCTTTAGAGAAGATCTTAGCACTTCTTAGTCTTTTGGCTAAAATCAAACATAAAGACAAGGTTTTGAACTTGAGATCTCACCTTTACTGTTAAGTATTGGTGTTCTGAGCATGAGTCACCACACCCAGCTCCAATATTCACCTTCCCTCTCCCAGGACCATCTCTTCTATTCAGTCTTTCAAAGGACAGCTATAGTTAAACTTTCTGAGACTCTTCACACAAGATGTCTTGTCCGGTGGCAGTGGCACACTCGTTTAGAACCCAGTACTTGGGAGGCATGGGAGGCAGGTGGGTCTGTGTTCGAGGCCAGCCTGGTCTACAGAGTGAATTCCAGGACAGCAAGAGCTGCACAGAGAAACCTGACTCAAAAACCAATAAGTAAAATAAAAGATGTGTTTACTTCTTCTGACTTACTTCTTCAGTTAGAGCTGGAGGCACATTATGTAGACTTGTCAGGCCTGGGACTCACTGAGATCCATCTGCCTTTGCATCCTGTGAGCTGGGATCAAAGGCTTGTGTGCACCGCCACGCCCAGCTTTGCTTCCATTCTAAATAATAAAGCTTCTTTCCAGGCTTGATAAAGAATGTCTCAGCTTGGTTTTCATTTGTTTGTTTGTTTTCATGTTTTACATTTATTAATTTTGGGGGCAAGCATGCCACAGCATACATGTGGAGGTCAGAGAACAACTGTCATGAACTGGTACCCTCCTTCTACTAAAGGGGTCTCTGGAATCAAACTCAGGTCCTGAGTCTTGGTTGGCAAGTACTGCCCTATCCTGCAGGCCCTTCTGTTTTAGTTGTTGGTTTGTTTTTGTTTGCTGTTGATTTTGGTTTTGTTTGGTTTATATGTATGAGTGTTTTGCTGCATGTAAGTCTGTGTGCCACGTGTGTGCTGTGCCCATGGAGGCCTGAAAAGGGGGTCAGATTACCAGACTGGAGTTGCAGACACTGTGAGCTGCCATGTAGGTGATGGTACTCAAACTCCTGTCCTCTGGAAGAGTAATCAAGTACTCTAACTGCTGAGCTATCTCTCCAGCTCTTAGGGGTTTTGTTGTTGTCATTTGATTTCACTATGAAGCCCTGGCCAACTTGAACACACTATGTAGACTAAGCCGGCCTTGATGTCACAGAGATCTGGCTTCTGTGCTCCAATTGCTAGAACTAAAAGCATGTGCCACCATGCTCCGCTTGAATTTTGTTTTTATCTAGGGTTTTTCTTAAGGTTTGACAAGAAGGACGACTGAGGGTATTCTATGTCCTTCTAGATGCTTCTTAGCAAATGGTGGATAACTTTGTTTTATCCACTACCAACGACCTTAATTTTAATCATTTACTAAAATGGAATTTATCAGGCTTCTTTACTAAGAAGTTAGTGTTTTTCTTAGTAACTCATGTTTACTTTTGCAAAGAAAAAGTTTGCTTTTGTTTTTTGTTTTTTTTTTTTTTGTGTGTGTGTGTGTGTGTAGTTCATTTAGGTTTAATGCATTCTCATTTGTTTACATCTGTCAGATGTCTTCCTTGACTACTCCCCACCTTTTTGAGGGGTTGGGGGAAGTAGCCACCTGCCATGTCCACCTGAACTCATAGAAATCAGGCTGCCTCTGTTTCTTCCTTTGGAATGCTGGGATTAAAGGTATGAATCTGCTACCTTATTTTTTGAAGCAGGGTCTCTCTCTCTCTCTGAACCTAGAGCTCATTAATTCAGCTGGGCTAGTAGCCAGCAAGCTCAGCTCAGGAATCTAGCTGTCAATGACACTGCCTCCCTGTATGTGTATGTGTGCTCCTGTGGTGGAGTTACAGATAGATGCACACTGCTCTATTCTATTCTGCTTTTACAAGGATGCTGGGCCTCAGAACTCATGTTTGTGAAATAGCACTCACTCACTGAGCCATCTTCCTAGCTCTACAGATGAAGGCAGCTGAAATTATGTAGATGTGACATTCTTCATCTAATTTCTGATTTTGTTTTTTTTTTTTTAATCAATATGAGTTCAGGATTTCCACTTTACTTATTTAATTGGTTATAATCTAATCCTAGCTATTTTTCTGCTATTACACCTGTGGATTACCACACCTGGATTTTGTTGTTTTGTTTTCTTCATGTCAGAGTTTCTCCGTGTAGCCTTGGCTATCCTGCAATTCACTTTGTAGACCAGGCCAGCCTTAAACTAGAGATCTGCCTGCCTCTGCCTCCTGGGTGCTCAATGCTGGGATTAAAGGCCACCAATGCCCGGCACCACACCTGGTTTTGTGCGGAGCTAGGAATCAAACGAGGAGCTCATGTGTGCTGGGCAAGCACTCTACCACCTGAGTTAACACCCCAAGTCTGACCATTTTAAGGCTTGGATTGTCCCAGATTTTGCCAGTTGGCCTTTCTGTCCCTTTGAGATGATCTTCTCAATCATTGAGAAATACTTAGCTTTCTTGCACAAGATATTCCTGGTACAGCTAGTGCTTTGCCTCCAGCCGAAAATAATCTATTTCTCCAGCCAACTGTTGTCTTCATTTTTTTTTTTTTTAAGACAAGGTCTCTCTATGTATCTCTGGCTGTCCTCAAACTCTATGTTAACCAGGATGAACTTGAACTCTTAGAGATTTACCTGTCTCTGCCTCCCAAGTGCTGGGATTAAAGGCATACACCAACATGTCCAGCTTCTTGTTTTTGTTTTTTAGTGTCAATGGTATTTAGAGACCAAAAATCTAGGCATAAAGTGCTTATTGTTATTGAAGTGCCACTGTTCAAGGTCTTCCCAACAGAATTCATTTCTACATGTGTATAGCAGATGCTAATAACACCGCCTGTTCCAATTCACTTCCACACATTTGCCTTTCTCTCTCTCTCTTTCATTCTTCCTTTTTTCCTTCTTCATTTATTTATTGAGATAAGGTCTCATATAGTCCAGACTGGCCTCAAACTTATCATGTAGCTGATGATTATTTTAAGATTTATGCATTTTATTTTATTGTAAAGGAGTGTTTTGCCTGTATGTGCATGCCTGATGCTGGAAGAGGCCAGAAAGAGCATCAGATCCCAAGGGACTGGAGTTGCAGATGGTCATCAGTGCTGGGAATCAAATCCAGTTCTCCAACAGCAACAAGTGCTCTTAACCATTAAGCTTGTCTCCTGCCCAGTAGCTGATGATGTTGACCTCTTCCTAATCCTCCTACCTCTGCTCTTCAAGGACTGAAACTATGGTGGTGTTAGGGCCTTGTGCTTACTAGGTGAGCACTCTAGCAACTAAACCACATGCCCAGGCCCTGGACTTCGCTCTTGCTTTCTCCTTTTCCATTTATCTAATAACTTTCTCCAATAGAAAAAAAATGTCTTGTACTTTTCTTATTGGCTTCTCTCTTTGTAGTTAAGCCTGCATCATGGGATCTTGCATCTGTGCTCTGTTCAGGCCTTGAAACTGCACTGAGCCACCACTGCGTGAGCAGCCTCTTCACCACGGGCTGTGACAGGAGCTTGAGGCTACCTCCACAGGGAATGACCTTACTCACTTGGGCTGTGCCTGTTCCTACTATAGAGATGTCGTTCTCACTACACCCTGACCGCAGCCACTCCTTTGCATGCACTTTCTCTTCATCCCTTCCAGTCTGTGAGGGTGCCTTCCCAGACTGTGACCTCACTTCCGTCTTACTTGTCTTACCTTAGCCCACGCCACACAGTCACAGCACACAGTGTCCTTGCTCTGATCCATAGAATGGTTTTATTATTAAATTATTAAGAAACTAGAAACTAGGAAAGATGGAGGAAGCTCCAAAAATGTTAACTACAACCTGGCATGGTGGTGCACATGTACAGGTCCAGGGAGGCTGGGGCAAGGGGAGTTCAAGTTGAGGCCAGCCTGGACTAAACAGAGACTTTGTATCCACTTTTTTTTTTTTTTCTGAGACAGGATTTTTCCATATAGCCTTGGCTGTCCTGGACTTGCTTTGTAGACCAGGCTGGCCTCGAACTCAAAGCTATCTCCCTGCTTCTGCCTCCCTGAGTGCTGGGATTAAATGCATGTGGCCCAAATACTCTTTTATATAGAATGTTTTTTCACTGCACTGTACTTTTTTCCATGGAATTCTGATTCAAAAAAAATTTTTTTTATTTTTTTAGACAGACTCTTACTGTATAGCCCAGACTCCTGAATGTTGAGATTACAGGTATGTGATACAATATCCAGTGAAATTCTGGTTATAGTAACATATATACAGGCTAGGCAGTAGTGGCACATGCCTTTAATCCCAGCACTCAGACAGAGGCAGGCAGATCTCTGAGGTCAAGGTCAGTCTGGTCTACAGAGAGAGTTTTAGGACAGCCAGGGCTAAACCAACTTTAAAAAAGAAAGAGAAACCCCAGCATGGTGGTGTACACCTTTTATCCCAGCACTCAGAAGGCAGAGGCAGATAGATCTCTTTCATTTTGAGGCCAACCTGGTCTACAAAGCAAGTCCAGGATGGCCAGGACTATTACACAAAGAAACCCTGTGTTGAAAAACAGAAGAATAGAAGGAGGAGGAGGAAAAAGAAGGAAGAAGAGGAGAAGGAAAGAGGAGGAGAAAGAGAAGGAGGAGGAAAAAGGAGGAAAAGGAAGAAAGAGGAGGAGAAAGAGGAGGAAAAAGGAAGAAGAGGAGGAGAAGAAAGAGAAAGAGAAGGAGAAGGAGGAGGTGGAGGGAGACTGCAGCCTTCATGGGCTTCCAGTAAGGTCCCGTCCCAGTCAATTCTGCCCTACCCACGTAGCACCCACACTTGGCTGAAGTTGATGTCTAATGACATGAAGTTGCTATTTACAAACTGGTCAAGAAAGGCCGACTCCCTCCAAAATCACTGTGGTCCTGAGGGACTCATATGGTTTAGCACAAATCCATTTTGTGGCTGGTAATAAAACCTTGAGAGTCCCTAAGTCCAAAGGCCTTGTCCTGGATCTCTCTAGATCAGCACCGTTTAATCAAGAAAGCAGTTGCTGTCCACAAGCTTCTTAAAAGAAACAGAACAGAGAAGGATGCTAAATTCCATCTGATTCTGATGGACTTCACTGACTGGCTTGTTATCATGAGACTAATCAGGTTGGGTCCTCCTACCAGCAATGCTGCTCCTACACAAACATTTGTATTATGTACTCAAGCAATAAATCACTTTAATTATCTTATAAGAGGAAAGACCTGTTGCTTTGGCTGTGGCAAGGCAGCTGCAGGGCACAGGCTTGCATGGGAACAAACTGCTCACCTCACAGAGGCCAGGAAGCAAAGACAGGGCATAAGCTGGAGTTTCTTTTAAATGCAATATTCCCAGTGACTTAAAAATCCTCACTGAAACTCCTACAGAAACCATTTGTTTGTCTGACTGTTTGAGATAGGGTTTCTCTGTGTAGCCATGGCTCTCCCTTTGTAGACTAGACAGGCCTTAAACTCGAAGAGATCCTCCTGCCTCTGCCTCCCAACTGCTGGGATTAAAGGCATGCAACACCACCTCACAGCTTAAGCTTTTTTGTTTTGTTTTCTCATTTATTTATTTTATTCACTTTATATCCTTATAGCCCTTTCCCTCCTTCCCTCTGTTTTTGTTTTAAAACAGGGCACAATTTAGTCATGCATGCTTTTAATCCCAGGAGTTGAGAGAGGCACACAGATCTACAACAGCAAGTTTCAGGATGGCCAGGGCTATAGAGAGCGATCCTGCCTCAAAACAAACAAACAAACAAACAAAAGCTACAAGTCTTGCCTTGCTGAGCCTCAGAGAACCTCTGTGTGGACCCTCTTAGTCTGAGTTTCCCTCTGTCCAGCAGTGTCAAGGATAGTCCTAGAAGCCAGGCTTGATGACTCTGCTGCATTGTCTCAGAATCCTGTGCCAGGTTCTGCAGTTCACAATTGGTCCATTTCTTTTCAGACATATTACTCTGTATTTGCCTAGAAGACTAAACAAAAACACACAGGGATCAAAACTTAAAAGAAACTAAGGCCCAGCCAAGTGTGGTGGTGCACGCCTTTAATCCCAGCACTGGGGAAGCAGAGGTAGCCAGATCTCTGTGAATTTGAGGCCATCCTGGTCTACAGAGTTCTAGGACAGCCAGGGCTATATAGTAAGACCCTGCCTCAAAAACAAAAACAAACAAACAAAAAACCCAAACCAAACCAAACAAATAAAATAAGGACCTAGGAGTTGAGGTTAAAATGAGATCCAGGTTTTATCATCATTGCACAGATCTTCCCTTGGATGGTACCCTAGAAATCTAGCTTCATCTAAGTCTCTTTGAACATCCTCCAAGACCTGAAAGTTTGCAAGAGTGGAGACCCTAAACCTTTTAATGAAGGCTTGGAGGTCACTGATTTGGCATTGCCCCTCCCCTTAAGATTAAAAATGCTGTATGAAAGAAAGGTGGAAATGTCAGGGTTTACACTGAGGTCCACTAAGGGAAAACTACTTCCTGCTTAAAGGAATAGTATTGGGGCTGATATGGCTCAGTGGTTAAGAGCACATGCTCCTCCTACAAGGCTGAGTTCCCAACATCTTCATGGATCATATGTAACTCCAGTTTCAGATTGGATGCCCTATTCTGACATTTATTTGGTACATTCATACACATAAAATAAAAATAAAGCTTATAAAAAAAGAACCTGGTCTTAAATAGAGACATAACATTCTAATCTGCCCTGTTTACAATGCTGTATACTACTGTCCCCTTCTTTAAGAGTTAATGTAACTGGTCTTATCTCCTGACCAGGAGGTTTCCTCTGAAGAGCTGATTTACCTGAAGACAAGTTAAGGAGACTTGAGGATTATCCCCTCAATGAGATAATGCACTTTGAGACCTCAGAAGCTCTTACAGATTCCCACTAAGCCCGACTACTGTTCTGAATTCTAACTCAAAAACATAACTTTACCTTTTCTCTTTTTATTCTTTCTTGGGTATCAGCCAATATCCTAAGCACACTTGTCCTGTTGTTCGGGACACTCTTTCTCTGAAGCCCACTCTCCACTTTCTACATCTTAATACCTCCATTGCTGAGCCTTACTCAAAAGCATGCCTTTTTCTTTTTACATTTTGTTTTTTTATGTACATGAGTGTTTTTCTGCACATTTATGACATGCATATCTGGTACCTATAAAGACCAGAAAAGGAGATCAGATCCCCCTAGGAGTTATAGATGGCTGTGAACCATCACGTGGGTGTTGGGAACTGGATCCAAGTCCTCTGCAAGAACACCAGAGTTCTTGTCCACTGAGCCCTCTCCTGCCCTTTGAAGGCAGGAAGTGACTGCAGTCTGTTTGGGCATAAGCGTTGTTTCTCCAGATGCTGGCTAAGACAGCAGAAAGGGAGTGAAGTGATGCATAAAGTCACACATCTACAGTCCAGTCACTTGGGATGCTGAGGCAAGGGGATCATGTCATCTAGGAGTTTGTGGCCGGCTTAGGCAACAATGAGACCTAGTTCCTGTTGAGCTAAGTTCTGACCTGTGATCTTAGTGCCTCCCAAGTTCTGACATCACAGATGTAGTCCCCTACATGTTTTTTTTTTTTTTTTTTTTTTTTTTTTTTTTTTAATTACATGGGTATGTGCACATGCCATGGGATATCTTGGGGTGAGAGGACAACTTTCAAGAGTCAGTTTTCTCTATCAAGCCTGTCTCAGGCATGGAACTACAGCTTCACAGCTGTCTCACTAGCCTATACTTTTACTTCTCTAGCCAGGACTTGCGGTGGATATTGAGACACATAATGTCCTGGCCTGAGCTGTGTAGGGGATGGGACAGCATAGTCAGATCTGCCTGGCCCCGTGTCTCTACTGAGACATGTAAATGGCTGCTCTGAACGGTAGGATGGGGCCAAGCAGGGAAAGAGACTGAGTCTGGGAGGCATGGGCTATTTCAGTATTCTTCACAACACAGGCCAGTGCAATTTTTCCAGTTAATATTCTCTCTTTAGCCTCAACAGCAAATCTCAAAGCAGTTCTTGTGTTGACAACTGAGGTTGGCAGGTGATGGGATGAGACACTTCAAGAAGCAATGAGCCTAACTCTGGCCCCTCCCCTCCTAGCCACCTGCAGAGACTAGAGGCCACAAGGCCTCTGCCTCAGTAGAGGAAAACACCTACACAGAGATTTTTATCTTCTCCAGGGAACGGGTGGTTACTTGAAGGAACACAAATCCAAACATTAGGTCTAACAGATATTTTTATTCCCTAGGAACAAAATGCATAAGGAGAAAAATCCAAAAGGAAATAGGAGCACAGATGACAGAATGACACGAGGGTGCCCTGGCATAAGAGTTCAGAGGACAGCATTGCATAAGGGGCCAGGAGAGGGCCCTGTCTCTTAAGTACCACCTGAGGAGGGTTGGGGTCTGTGATGTAGAAAACGTGCACCTGCCCTCTACACAAAGTAGAGGGCTTTCTGTCTATTCTGGAGCCCAGCGACAGCAAAGCCTCCCTCTCAAGAATCAAGGTAGGCAGTAAGAGTGAAAGGGACTTAAGTATTTCAGATAACCTAAAAGTGACCACAAGGGCCCACAATGGTTGGGACAATCCAGGTTGACATGACAGTGAGGGAATCAACAGGTGGCCAAGGACTTCATGCTTAACAGTGGTGGAGCTGGTCAATTATGCTAACTGAACAGTTACATGAAATGCTGTTTCTACTCACTCCCAAGGATCCTGGCCATACTTAACCAAAAGCCATCCTTTTTTTGGTATATTCATTTATTTCCCCACAATAATATAATTCTCTATCTTGCAAACCTGATCCTAAAAGACTGGCAAGGGATAATAAAAAACCTTCTCACCCTTGCACGCAACAGCTCCCATGGAGATAAAGACATTAAAGATCAAGGTCCTTTGCTGTGGGCTAATTCGTCCACCCCAGCACTGCAGAACACATGTAGTGACTCATCCAGGCACTACAAAATAGCCTCTGGCTGCTGTCATGCTCTGAGGGCAGACTGGAGGCTTGTGTTCCCATCACAGGTCACAGGGAGGTCTCCTGGACAATGTAGGTAGGACTGCATGGCTGGTGGACAAGGCCATCTTCAGCCATACTCTCTTTGCTGTCCTGCAGCACTCCATTCCTCATCTTCTCTGGGAACAGGCTGGGGATCACGGGAATATCCTGGGGAACACAAAGAATAAGGGTGAGGGTAGGCAAGGGCAGTTGGAATAAAGGTGAGACTGTCCACTTCAGAGCTTCCCAGGAGGGAGCCAGGCAGGCCCAGGGGAGAGCAGCAGATGAAAGGGTGAGCACAGCAGGCGCAAGGAGAACAGTGGAATGTGACATGTGACAGCAGGTCTCACCTGGCTGTGGCTTCTCCAGCAAAGCCGCTTCTGGCAAGATAAGGGGAGGAGTGCGAGGAGCTTTGGCAACACAGGGTAAATGGTTCCGGGGTTCAGGGACCGGCCCCGCATTCCCCCTGAAGGCAAAGGTGCTTGTCAGTCAGAGGCCCCTCAGAGCAGCAAGCATTCTGTTCTCCCTGTACCAAGGTCCCACTCCTCCAGCCTACTCTGATGTCAGCAGGGAAGACTGGCTGCTACTGATACTCTGTCCCAAGGGCAGGGTCCTCCCTCTCCCTCCCCCAGACTGAAAAGTCTCTCTCAGCCCCTCATTTTTCTGGGTGGCAATCCCACGCCCTCACCAGTAAGCAGACTGACAATCAGGCCCACTACAATGACTGTGGTGGAGTTGTGCGCACTGTACCATAAATAGGATAGGGAGTAGAACCGCTGCAGTCCTGTGGGCCTGGGATGAGAGGGTAAGGACAGTAAGCAGTGCTTTGTCAGGGCATTCTTCAGGTACTTCGAGCCACCCACCAACCTAACCCTGCTTATGACCCACAGTAACCCATCCCTTAGAAAGGATCCCATGAAATTGCTCAAAACTGAGCTACCACCCAAGGAGAAAGAGAGGAAACCCTGCCTCACTTGAACTGGGTAGTGGAAGGCATCAGGGTAGTCACAGTGGCAACGGTCAGATTGCTGGGCAGGAAGGAGCTGGACCCATTAATGGGAGAGGACGCCACGGCAGAACTCATACTGTTCACTATGCTCCCAATGCCAATCCAGAAGGCCATGGTGAGTCCAGCCAACAGGCCTATGATGGCACCCTGCCCAGAAACAGAGTCAACTCTCCTGTCACAGGCCAACCACACCAATCCCCAGAGCTCCTGCTGAAAGCCTCAGCAGCCCAATTCCATGCACATGCATATCTGGGGAGCCAGAAGAGTCACTCACAAGAGGGTTGGCACATGGAAAGAACATTCCAAGGCAGAAGAGTCCCAGCAGTGGCCCTCCAACCATGCCAAAGATGCTGAGTGCCGCCTGGGGTTGATGGAAAGAGAAAAGAACAAACAGGCCTGAGACCCTAGCCTCAATGTCCAGTGAGTTATCAGCTCTTGGTTTCTTCCAGGGCAGGAATGGCTGTGAGTATACACTCTGGGCTAACATTCTAGAAATGACATTGGGGCTTTCGGTCACTTGAGAGTCTGTTTATAGTTAAAGGCTATCTAAGAAATTACGGGGCTGGTGAGATGGCTCAGGGGATGAAGGTGTTTGCTGTCAAGGCTCACACCTGAGTTCAATGTCCAGAACCCACATGGTACAAGCCAAGATCTAATTCCCACAAGTATTCTCTCACTTCCACCTGAGCAGTAGCATGTGCTACACAAGTAGCACACAAGAAATGAATAAATGCTTTTGCTTAAACAGGGGTCTTTGTGTAGCCCAGGTTGTCCTAGAACTAGCTCTGTAGAGCAAACTGTCCTTGAACTTAGAGATCCATCTGCTTACTCTGCCTCCCAAATGCTGAGATTAAAAGGTATGTACCACTACACCCAGATTAAATGTAATAATTAAATCCCTATCAAAACAGCTGTCTTCATTTCCTGTTTCAAACTATCCCCTATTCCCTGCCAAGAGTTTCTTTCTCCTCTCCACAGTCATTACCTGGAGCACTGATCCCAGATGAGAGGAAATATAGGCCATTCCCAGGCAAAGCAGTCCATAGGCAAAGGCTGGGGAGAAACACAGGAGGAAATAAACTGAGGAATAAACAAGAATGGGAGGGGTAACACTCTTCCAACCAAACTACCACTTCTGAGCCCCAGAAAGACATATTACCTCATGCCCCAGCCCCAGCATTAGGGCTGCTGCTGTTCTCAGACAGAGACCCAGACCCTATATACCCCTGCTCTTCCCTGCATGCAATACATGATGGGTGAAGGCTGAGTGATGCATGAGGCATGTGCTGAGCCCAGGACAAACATAACCTCAGAAGGCTGATGACATGGTCAGGGTGTTATCTTAGAAGACTTAAGAGCAATTCTACCAAGGCTTCGAGAAAGCATGATGGCACGAGTGTCGGTCAACTCAGGGAACCAG
Organism: Psammomys obesus; assembly: GCF_907164565.1. Lineage (NCBI taxonomy): Eukaryota > Metazoa > Chordata > Mammalia > Rodentia > Muridae > Psammomys > Psammomys obesus. The sequence continues at coordinate 34,177,117 of NW_026585644.1, forward strand.
GGTTGAATCAGGTCTTCCATTGTGACGGTTGCCAATGAATTGAATGCAGAGGATATGGTGCTGAAAAGGAGGGAAAAAAGACGAGCTCTGTGGGGTCTGAGAGCCAAGAAAGGGAGAACTAAGGGCGTTACAGAAGGATCAGAGGCATAAGGAACCACCCTGTCCATATAGCCCAGGCTACATCAAAGGTATGAAGGCAAGCCTTTTCTGATGAAAGTACAGGTTTGATCAAGTAGACGACTGATATTGTTAAACAAAAGTGTGTCTTGGGAGAGGCTAAATTGTGTCCTGCTATCCAAAACAGATGGGTACACTGTTCCAGCAGGGGCAGGTACACCACATCTAGGGCAAGCTGTAGAAGGGAGTACCTGAGGGATCCACTGAAGAGGCAGGCAACGAATAGCCCAGGCAGCCCTGGTATATCCTTCAGGAGGTCCATCACAAAGTAGAGGACTAACTGCAAGCAAACAGAGCACTCAGAAAAGTGTCACCTCCTGCTTCTGTGTGAAGCCCCTGGACGCACCCTTGGTAATCTAGAGCCTGGGTGCATCAGAGAGGAGAGGCAGACACGAAGGCATCTGCCTCAAGCAGTGAGAAAATGGGCTCTGAAGAGCAAGCCACCTCTGATGAGCAGTGTGATGTCAGCATGCTGCCTACCTCACCAAGCCCGTCTTCTGTAAAATCAGGCTATTGGGAAGCTTAGATGAGAACAGACATGTAACAGTTTCCAACAGAGCAGTGGGGAGTTGGTATCAGTTGGTTGACACCCATCAAATGGGATGAGCACTGATTAGATACGCTGGAGACTGGGATCTGACATGCTAGACAGCTGGGCCTTCAGGACAGCAAAGAACTATTTTCGCATTTTTTTCCAATTCAGCCACACAAATACTCTGCTTAGGGACCCAGACCAGATTCCCACAAGCACAGGAAGGAGCCAGAGAGGCCATCTCACCTGGTCAGGGGCTGCCTGCTCTTGCTGGGGGCTCATATTATATTTCTTATAATAGGCAAACATGACCAGACCAATGAGGCTACTCATGCAGAGGGCCACTTGCTGGCAGGGAAACACTGCATAGCAGGAGCTGCAAAAGACAGAGATGGCACTCTTACACATGCCCCCTTGAACCTTCAGGAAGTCCCTAATAAGGGCGCAGGGACCCTGAATCCTATCCCACCCCACTGTCTTTAGGGAACCCCTTTCCAAAGTGTCTGTTCCAATACTTCCCATCCCTGCACTCACAGCATAGCAGCCTTCTCTGAGTGGGAACTGAGGTAGCGCTGCACCTGAGCCTGATTTACTCCATACAAGGAGAGCATCATGAAGACACCCCCAAAGGCCAGAGTCCAGAATGTGTGACGCACAAAGGGGTCAGGATTCAGCCTGCAATAAGAATACTACTTGGTGAGACAGGCTCCATGGCACACACCTGTAATCCCAGCACTAGAGGAGGCAGGGAGTCCAGGACAGCCAAGGCTACACAGAGACCCCTGTCTCAAAACAAAGACAAAAACAAAACAAAAAACTAACCAAACAAACAAACAAAAACAAAACTCCTTGGTCACTACCACAGCCAAGATGCCTATTTTTCTCCTAAGACAGGTCAGTGAAAAACAGAGCAGAGCCACCACCTCTAGGCCAAAGAATGACAGAAGGCACAGAATGAGGAGAGTCAAGATATAGTTCCATTTCTCTAAAACTAGCCTCATCTCAGGCATGCATCAAGACACTATCTAGGCCTTCTATAAACACCATCCAGGTACTCAACATCACCTTTCTTCCATTTGGTGTTGCCAGCTTTCTCTCTGCTTACTAAAGGCCTGAGACCAGGCTCTGAAATAGACTTAGCCCCTAGGTGCTGTAGACATCAGCCAGGGGGAGCACATACTTACTCGATTCCAGAGATGAGGTTATACTTGGAAGCCACATCCCATACATGCCCCAAGCCACCAACTCTGGCCGAGCCTACAATGATAACCACCAGCTGCCCTAGGAACATGACCAATGTTTGAAACACATCTGTCCAGATGACAGCCTTCAGTCCACCCTATAGGGAAAAACGTGTTAAAAATGTCAGATCAACCAGAGAGGGTGGACACTACACCACTAACAAAGCCCCTGCACAATCCCTCAAACTGTTGGAGTATCCCACTTTCTGCTTTTCATAGCAGACACTTATCTTGTTCCAACCTGCCCCACCCTAGTTCACCCATTTCTTGTCTCTTTTTATGCTATCCCTTCTTTTCCTTTCCCTGTCTTCCTGCCATTGCCCTAGGAATTACTGAAATTACCAGTGCAGTGTAGATGTTGCAGACAATTCCTAGAGCCAGCACTGACAGCCATAGATCAAATCCAGTCACTGTAAACAGATAAAAGTCACACACTCCTCTCTTTGGAACGTCATCCAGGGTAAGTGTAGCTGCTCAAATCATGGAGACAAGCTGGCTGTGGTCCCACACACCTTTAATCCCAGCATTCTGGGAGGCAGAGACAGGTCGATCTCTGGGAGTTTAGTCTGGTGTTTATAGCAAAGTACCAAGACAGCCAGGGCTACACAGAGACCTCGTCTCAAAAAAACAAACAAAAACCCACCATAAAAATGAAGCAATTAGTCATTAAAGATGAACTAAAACATTTTCAGAGCTCCACCAAAATGCTGACTAACCCGTTGAGGTGTGGCATGGTAATGTTTGACCAGCTTTCAACTGAAGTTAAACAGGTCTACTTTGACCTCTGGAAAGACCAAGCCAAGAGCCCAGTCAATGGGTCAGCTCTCTCAAGGTCACATTGTTTGTAGTACTCTACCCTCTCTGCCCCTCCTAAAGCATCTTCCCAGTCTGCAAAGGCCAGAAGTCAAGGACTAGGACCCCTCACCTGCATTGAGGGCCAAGGATGGTGCATAGAGAGCAACTCCCATGTAGATCACCTGTAGGATATGGGAGAGGATGTGAGGGAGAAGACATGCAGGTGGAAAGACAGTATCCCCAAGGCTTCCCTTCATTTCTCCCAAAACCTAGCTTGATACCACTGTTAAATCTGCAGTGGCACTGGAGAGAATGCCATCAGGGACTTGGCCACATTGTCACTCATAGGGATTTTAACTCTGTCACTTGGAGAGCAGGGAAAACTCCAACAGCTTCTGAAGGCCTGAGTTCAGCTCCCCCTCCCATGTCCCAGGCTGTTTCCATAACATTCCACTTACACTTACCATCTGAAAGATGAAGGTCACAGTCCCACAGATCCGCACTGCTTTATTAAACCGGAGCTCCAGGTACTAGAGAGAAGCACAAAGAATTTATATATCCTTTATGGCATGGTATTTCTGGACTCCAACCCTAATAATATATAACCTCTTTCCTCAAGAGGCCTACTAACACAAGGAGATGAATATCCAAAGCATATATTCTAGACCTCCTAGGCATGGCACTCCCCTGTCCCTTCCCCACCTTAACTCCTCCTGGGAAGAACTGAGAATAACCGGGAAGCAGTTACTCTTTAGGTGGAAGTGTCCAGGGTCACAGCCCTCTTGGGTACTTTCTCCCCTTCTCCATCCCTGGGTCTGGAAGTCACCCTCTCCTGCTTACCTCATAGGCGCTGGTAAGATGCAGGCGGTAGAAGACAGGGATGAAGACGTGAGCAGGGATCAGTAGTCCCAGGAAGTAGGAGCACCCCAAGAACCAATACTGGGTTCCAAATCTGTAGATCTCAGCTGGTGCCCCCAGGATAGCCACAGCTGACTGGAAGGTGGCCAGTAGGGACAGTGCCACAGGAAGGCAGCCCATTTTGCGGTCTGCCAACAGCAGCTCACCGACAGTATGGCGGCCCCAGCCACGGCAAGCATGATAGAGACCGATGACAAGGGAGAGAAGCAGCAACAGGCCAAATACCACATAGTCCACAACAGAAAAGGTAGCAACACTCATGTTGGTGTCTGAGGTTGTGTGGAAGGGAGCTGCAGTGCTCTCCCCTGCACTCATCCTCACTGTGCCTGTGTTTTGCAGCGACTTGGTACTCCTGGGCTCCGAGCTGTCACTTGACTGAGCAGGTACAGGCAAACGGTTCCAAGCTGGTTCCTGACTCAGTCCCACAGCATGCTTCTTCCACCCAGTGACATGGTTCAGGGGGAGCTGTAAGAATTCATCTCTCAGTCAAGCCTACCCTGCCATCATGGCTGCCCACCACAGGCTTTAGACATGTCATGGCCAGACTAGCCAGCCAACACAGTGGTGAATGCCTAGAAGGCATGGGGTAGGTTTGTTAGATGTTAGGGAGGGAGGAAGCAGCAGAGCTGAGACAGAAAGGAGACAGTAACTTGGCCAGGACCTTTGGGTGTGCAGTTATGAAACTCAGGACCTTTCTTGGGTCTCCACCCAAGTAATAAAATAAAAAGTCAACTCTAGGCCAATTTTCTTCATACAATCCCCTGCTTCTATTTGCAGGCACAGACCCAGTCACTACAATGTACTTAGCCAGCAGAGCCCAGCCTGGCGCCACAGCCCAGCAGAGAAGAAATGGAGACTAATGATAGCAGGGTTTTCCCTGTTCTCCTTGGCCTCAGTTCCACCTCTTTTAGGTGTTATCCCCTCACTGACTAGTGAGCTCATCTCCCGACAGTCTCAAGCCCCATTCAAAACATCAGCAGGCCAACCATTCTTCTTCTTTTGGGGTTAAAGGCATGTGCCACCACTACCCAGGTGTACTCCTTTTTAATATCCCCAATATCACTAGAGAAACCCTACCACTGTATCTCAGCTCCTGTTAGACACACCAGTCAATAGCGGACCTGCTCAGAGAGGTAGGATTGAAAAGTGAGGCAGGATCTGGAGAGGTGCTCAGTGGTTAAGAGTACTCGCTCTTATAAAGGACCCAGGTTCTGTTCCCAGTATCCACATGGTGTTGCCCAATCACCTGTAACTCCAGCTCCAGGGGATCTGATGCCCTCTTAGGCCATTTGTGGCATCAGGTACAAACGTGGTACATACATGCAGGCAAAACACCCATATATATAAACAATTCTTAAAAACAGCAAGACAGACAAGGTGACAGGACACTGCAAAACAGCCAAAAGATTCAAAGTTAGGATTACAGGACCTCTGGAAAAGACAGTCAGAACTACAAGTTGAACAGCAAGCAGAGAGTGAGTGATCCCATTTATCCTGCTGAGAACAGACATACCTGGAGAAGCAATCCCTCTACTGAGGCAGAGCTGCCTGGAGCAGGACAGAGGTAGAGGCTCCAATTCTGTAAGTAGCTGAGGAGAGAGCAAAAAGTGAAGTCACAGAAAAGCATAGATGCTCTTTGTTTTGGGCTCCTCAGGGAACCAAACTGTGTCCAAATGGCCCTTATCACCCTATGTCCCCAGACTAAATTCTAAAAGCTCCAGAATGGAGAGCAGAGAGCTCACATTCAACAGCATTCTTAGACGGATTAGACTCTAGCCTAAACTGTTCTTGGCACTCTGTGTGCTAGACAGAGTTAGAAAGGAGTTGCCAAGAGAAGACTGGAAAGTTACTTTTCTAACTCTATGTACACGAAAGTAATAATTCTAAGACTATGCCACAGCCCTTTAAAGAACAAAGATGGGCTCACGCTATTCAAAGTAAACCACTCTTCCAGCCTCGTCATTTTACACAAATGCATACAAAGGCCCAGATCATTCAAGTTTACTTGTTTTCCCTATGGGTATGTCTGTAAGCAGATTCATAGATGAACATGAGAAAGCTACGGGCTGCTATCAGGTATCTTCTTCAGTCATTTTCCAGGAAGGGTTTCCCAGGCCAGCTTACAGAGATCTACGGCAACTACAATGTTGGTCTTCATACTTAGGTGGCAAGCCCTTGATCTACTGAGCTACCTCCTTGGCCTTTCAATTAACCCTTCTAAAAGCACAACTAACTAATTAACTAACTGTCAGAGGCAGCATTAGAACCCACACCTAGGGATTCCTCATCTTAATCTCCAGGTGTGTCAGCTGTCTTCAAAAGCAATCCCCTAGAGGTACTCACTGGAGACACTAGAGAATGCTACACATTTAAACAGCCAACTCATGACAGTTAACATTCTCTGAACACACCCAGGCGTGATGGCACACCCCTATAATCCCAGCACTGAGGGAGGCAGAGGCAATCGGATCACTTTGAGTTCCAGGACAGCCTGGTCTATAGGACAACCAAGGCTACAGTGAAAGCTGTCTTGGAAAAACAACCCCCCCCCCCAAAACAAACCCCTCCCAAAACCCAACAACAAAAACTACCAAACAAAAATTCTCTGAATACCTGCTATGTGAGCAGTAACTAAAGTGCCTCATTGTCACTAGTTCAGATTTTTGCCTTCAGAGGAATCAGCCACATCTTAGATCCTATCTACTACCTTCCCTAGGTGCTAAATTCCCTGCTTATAGCAGTTTAGGTAGGGTGGCACAACAGACTCTTACAAAATAGATTACAGTTCTTACCCTAGTAAAGGTCACTACACTTTGAGACCCCGCCCTTCTAAATCCAAACACCCTCCCTTTAATTTGTATAAACACAAGCAACTTCCTTTTCTTGTGTGTTGGTTGCTGTAGAATCTTCCTTCCCAACCTCCTGCATGGAGAGTACAGGATGCTCCAGTTGAAGTCTGTCTCAGAGCATCTCTCTACAGAATCTGTGGAGAGTCTTTCTGTTTTGTTTTTTTTAGATAGGATCTCACCATGTAGCCTTGGCTAGCCCAGAACTCACACTATAGATTATGCTGGCTTTGAACTCAGGTACTGAGATTAAAGGCTTATACCACCACACCTAGAAAAAATATCTATTATAGGGGCTGGAGAGATGACCCAAAGGTTCAAAGAGTTCTAACTGCTCTGTGGAAGGCTCAGGTTTGGTTCCAAGCACCCACATCAGTTAGCTTGAAACCACTTGTAACTCCAGCTCTGTCACTCCTGGTCATCCCAGAACCCACATGGACAAACACACAGTGCAAAACAGTAAAAAAGGATTTTTCAGAGGTAATTCACTAGTGATCCAACCTCACTATTCCCAAGACTAGGAAAGGAGCAGAGTGCAAACTATAGTCAGTCGTTCATGGAACAGTGTAGATTTCAAGTAACCCAGGGACAGATTAACACATCCTGCCCACCAGACCAGAGCATCTCCTCCTGCACTGCATTCAGACACACTCGGGCACATATTGCCTGGCCGGCAATGTGCAGTTCCCACAGACTAAATAAACCTGAACTATAAACCTCACAGGACAAAGACAGGGTCTAAGCCTGGGTCACATGTCCTACTGTCACAAATGCTGGTCTTCAGATCAAGAATCCCAACAGAGCACTCTGGTTTAACCTAAAGATGCCCCAGGTCTTGGTATATTGCAACACTTTGGCAATCTGTCACTGCTATGAGATGATGAAAACTATAGAATAGAAGGGTGGTGGTGGTGGTGCCAGCACACACCTTTAACCCCAGCACTAGGAGGCAGAGGCAGCCAGATCTCTGGGTTCCAGGCTAGCATGGTCTATAAAGTGAGTTCCAGGACAGCCAGGGCTGTTACACAGAGAGTTCCACCTGCTTCTGTGCTGGGAGTAAAGGCATGCACCATCACCCCAAAACCAAACCAAACAACAACAAAAACCACCCCCCCCCCCAAAAAAAAACAACTCTATAAACTAATCCTATAATCCTAGCACCCAAGGGGCAGAGGCAGGTGGCTATGAGTTCCAAGGCAGCCAGAGCTTCACAGTGAGTACCTATCTCAAAATAAAAACACCAAGGGGTGGGGGACAGTAGGTCCCTGTACTGACTGGGTCCCTCTACTTATGGAGTTTCCTGATAAGTAATCTGCGTGAGGCACCAAGAATCATCTAGGATGGAGGAAGAAGAGCTAAGCAGCCAGGAAAATGCCAATCCAGTAACGCAGCCTTCATTTCACATGATCCAATTCTAGGAAAAGAACAGTGGCTTTCTAAAAACTCCACTGGTTCACACCAACGAACATGTCTATCTCTGAGTGGTAGCCAAAAGAAAGCCAAGTTATTTCACGAATAAAAGAGACTTTTTAAAAAGTCTCACTGTAGTCACACACTGTACTGGATTTAACTGCGGGCAAAAAGTACTGAGGGTTTGTGGGCTTGTTTCTTGTAGTACTGGGGACCAAATGAGCTAGGAAAACACTAGGTGAAGGGCCAAATCCTCACCCCCTTCCCCTTTGAAATGTAAGGGAACACCTGCAGGGCCAACTGCCACCGAGGTCTAGGGTTTAAAATTCCTCAAGATCTGAATGGCCGTTCTCACTAAAATGTATTAAAAAATGTAAATTCAGGATTTCCAGGCAGACACCTGAAGCATGTGAAAAGGAAACAGGCAGGATACCTGTGATGAGCTCAACTTGTCTTTGGAGGGTTTTTGAGGGATCCTCACCCTTAGGTGTGATGGGTCTCCCCTTCCAGTCAGGGCTCCCGACACTGCGGGAGAGCTACGTTGCCTTGCGTCGGCGGTTCGGCCAGGACTACCAAAGTTCCTCCGTTCTTTCCGAAACCAGCATTGTTCTATTCCTGGGAAGGCAGAGAAAATGAGTCAGGGAAGCGTCGTTCCCGCTTCACCTCGGTGCCCGGAACGCTGCGCAACATCAAGGTGAAGGGTTCCCAGGCTCGTGTCCTCCTTGCAGGCGTTCGCCCTTCGCCCTCCATCCTCGCTCCTCCAGCACCCTTACCCTCTTTCGCCTCAGTTTTCCTCTTCTTTCCACACGTGGCGGACCCACCACTTTGCGCTAGTATTTGAGACCGTCCCCGAGACCCACGCCGAGCCTCACCCCGCCCCGCCCCTCCCAGCTCCGCCTCTGCCGCCCGAGCTGGCCGAAACCCAGCCTCTCGGCCCCTGCCCAGTCCCCGCCCCTCCCGGCCCACCTGCGAGATGGCCACACGTGGGTTGCTGGCCCGCCGGCAGGTCCGGCCGGCAGCGGCCGGCTTGCTGACAGCGGGACCCCGCCCCCAGCCCGCCCAGGTCGTCGCGCCGCCATGTTTACTGAGGGCGGATGGACCGGCCCGGGCATCGGCACCGGGAAGAGGGAACTTGCAGTAGGCTCAAGGCAACTAAAGCGCCGCCTGGAGAGGCCTGCGCTCCATGAAGAATGGAGAGGTGGTGGGTCTGCCCACCGCGAACAGGGAAAGGCGAGCGAGGACACGAGCCCACCAGTCCGCCAGCCGCCCCGGGGCTCTGGCAAATTACGCCCCGCCCCGCGCGCCTGCGGGCGGCCGATTAGGCCACGCCCCAGAGTGACGGGCTTCCAAAGGCTGGGCCACGCCTCAAGGCGGAGGCGGGACGCGCTGGGGGCGGAGCCTCGCGCTCTGCTCTCGCGAGCTGTCAAGGTTGCTCGAAGTGGAAAATGGCGTCCCGGGAGCCGGGCGGTTCTGTGCGCCCGATAGTTTGGGCTGCTGCCCTGCTCCTGGCTCTGGGCACGGAAAGGGCCGTGGCTCTACCTGAGGTACAGAAGAAAGTTTGAGATCTGGATGAACACGGTCGCTGGTCGTCAGCCTTGTGTCGAGCTCGCCCGCCGGTGGTTGTCCCCTCGGCCAGCCCGAAGCTCAGAGTTGGTCCCTGGAGCTTCCCCTAGCCCTGTCCCTGCTCCTGAGTACTCACTCACGTAGCGCTGGCCACTGGCACCTTAGCCCTGCCCACATTCAGAGACCTTTGAAATTTGACCTTGCTTTTGAATAACTAAGTGTTCTTCCACTACTGAGTCTCTTCGTTCTTCCGTCATTGGACGAATGCTGTGTGTGGTGCAATGGCAATGTATTTTGTGACGCTTGGGTTCGTGGTGTACCTGCAGCCCTTTAACACTTTCCGAACACTCCTGTCAGGCGGAGGAGTCTCTGTAGATGGTATGCTGTAGTCAAGTAATGATTCGCAAAGATGAGGCCCTTCGCTCGGCAAGGACTTGTACAGGGCGCTGATTCGATGCCCGGTTGTAAGGGAAGAACTGGGTTCTATTTATAAAAGCCACCTTTCCGCTCTGTATTATAGGAATTCTGGATAGCACACCGGCGCTCTTGATCTTTGTTCGTTTCTCTTTTTTCTTTCTCGTGTCTTAATAATGTTTCTTTTTTTCTTCTGCAGATATGCACCCAGTGTCCGGGAGATGTGAAAAATTTGTCCAGAGTAGCTGCTTACTGTGAGGCTACATCGAAGCTAATGCAGGCCCGATGCTGTCTAAATCAAAAGGGCACCATCTTGGGGTGAGAGAGAAGAAGACATCCTTGGATATTCAAAAAGACCAGATTGGAGTCTGCAGGCTTGCCCAACTAGTTTTGGGGATAAATATTGGTACCTAACTGGAGGCGTCTAATGCTTGATTCTGAAATGTTTAAACTTGATATAGTATTTTTAGATAGGTAAACAATATTTTGCTATTTTTTTCTGGACAAGTGATAGGGTTTTTTTTTGTTTTTTTTTTGTTTTTTGCCATTTTATAGGCTTTTGTGGCATCATCTAAAATAGTTTTATTATTAAGCCTTTGGATTATTTTTTTTACTAAAATACACTTAAATTTTTCTTCATTTTATTTTTAGTGTGTGTGTGTGTGTGTATGTGTGTGTATCTGTGTATCTGTACGGGTACATGCACTTGAATGCAGGTGCTGGAAATGTCCAGAGACCTTGGATGCCCCAGGATCTGAGAGTGATAGGTAGTTCTGAGATGCCGCATATGGGTGCTGGGAACTGAACTCAGGTCCTCTGCAGGAGCACTACTCACTCTTAACTGCTAAGCCATCTCTCCAGCCTTTTACTTTTTATATCTTTTGTTATTGTTTTGGGGTACTAGGTAATGAACCTAAGACCTTGTGCATGCTGGTAAACTACCTTTTTTCAGTTTAGCTTTTCCTTTTCTGTTGTTTCTTTGGAACAGGGTTTCATTATATAGTCCTGGCTATCCTCATACTATGTAGCACAGGATGGCCTCAAATTCGTATCAATCCTGCAACAGCCTTCTAAGTTCTGGGATTACAGGACTGAGCCATCACACCTGGATCCTTTCAGTGTTTATCCATGTTGACACATGATCTCACTGAATTGCCCACACCAGCCTTGAACTTGTGATCCTTCTGCCTCAGCTTCCAGAGTAGCTGGGATTATGGGCTTTTGATACCAGGCCAGATGCTAAATTACATGTTATATAATGCTATAATGTTTGTAGTCTATAGGTACTCAGTAAATGAAAAAAAATAATGTGTGGAAGTACTTGTTTGGTTGGTTTTTCAAGATAGGATTCTTCTGTGTAGCCCTGGCTGCCCTAGAACTCATTCTGTAAACCAAGCTGGTCTCAAACTCAGAGATCCACCCATCTACCCCTGCTCCCAAGTGCTGGGATTAAAGGTTTGCACCACCACCACCACAACCACCACCATGACCCGGCTTGAAGGCTTTAAGTCTCCAATGTATAGTCATTTACAGTTACCTGTGATAGGAAATGTGCTTTGGAAAAACTTAAGTCATTTGACTTTTTTTTCCCTTTTGTTTAAAACCTCTAGGGCAGCCAGGCAGTGGTGCATGCCTTTAATCCCAGCACTTGAAGAGGCAGAGACAGGCAGATCTCTGTGAGTTTGAGGCCAGCCTGGTCTACAGAGTGAGTTCAGGACAGCCAGGGCTAAAACAGAGAAACCCTGACTGAAAAAACCAAAAATAAATAAATAAATAACCTCTGTGGCTGGGCCTGGCATGCATTTATAATTTCAGTACTTGGAAGGACCAACCATTCAAGGGAACCCTCAGCTACTTAGTGAATTTGAGGCTAGCTTGGGTTACTCTGAGATCTTGTCTCAAAAAGAAATGATCTCCTTGGGGATGCTGAGCATTGTCATTCTTGTCTCTAATCCCAGCATCTGAGAAGCTGAGGCAGAAGGATGGTCACAAGGTTGAGACCAACGTGGGCTGTAAGAGTGAGACCGCATCTCAAAACAGTCAGCTGTGTGTGGTGGCCTTTAACCCCAGGACTCAGAGGTGGAAGAAACGAAGGTGGATCTCTGAGTTTGATGCTAACCTGGCCGACAGAGTGAGTTCCAGGAAAGCTAGGGCTACACAGAGAAACCCTGTCTCAAAAAACAAAACAAAATTTCTGTAGAGCAGTGGCTATGGCTTCATGATTACCTCAAATGCACAAGGCTTTGGGTTCAATCCCCAGCAACAACAACAAAAATTTCTGAGTCTGAGAATCACAGTATGAGACCTGCTAATCATGGAGGGGGAAAAAAAAAACCCACAAAGTTTCTTCCAATATTTGCACCACACATAGCTATACTGATTGCAACTGTGTGACCCAAAAGAAGTTTCTGTTGATCCAAGTGCTCCATATCAGTACTGAGCAGCACAGGAGCCATGGTTTCACACATGTCTGAAGTGTTGCTTGTGAGAATGAACTTGAATTTTAGGCAAATTAAAATGTCTACATGAAGCTAGCGCTAAATAGATTGGATAATACATGATTACAATGTCTACTACCATAGCCTTACTCTTATAGTTCTGAAAATAATGATGTTCCATCAATATAGCTTACATGGGTATGAAAAAAGGCATAGTAGGTGGCACACACCTTTAATCCCAGCACTCAGGGAGGCAGAGGCAGGCAGATCACTGTGCATTTGAGGCTAGCCTGATCTACAAAGCAAGTCTAGGACAGCCAAGGCTACACAAGAAACCCTGTCTCAAAGAAAAAAAAGCATAGTTAGACTAATTACTTTGTTTCTTCAGGCTAGATCTCCAGAACTGTTCACTGAAGGATCCCGGTACAAACATTTTTCAGGCTTCTACTGCTGTTATCATGTAAGTGGTTATGAATTTTCCTGCCCAAAAGGTAACTATGGTAATGGAAAAGTCTTTGGAGATAACTTTTTTTTTTCTCTGTGTAGCCTTGGCTGTCCTGGACTTGCTTTGTAGTCCAGGCTGGCCTTGAACTCACAGAGATCTGCCTGTCTCTGCTTCCCTGAGTGCTGGAATTACATGTGTGCATCACTGTGCCCAGCTAGAGATAACTCTTTAAAAGATAGGTTAATAGTACCTAAATCTTTAGGTCTGTGGATAGCGATTGGACTAATAGCCCAGGAAAGTGTGTATAAAAATATAATAGCATGCTCTTTTTTTTTTTAAGATTTATTTATTTATTTTATGTAAATAAGTGCTCCATCTGCATGTACACCTGCATGCCAGAAGGGGGCATCAGATCATATTATAGACAGTTACGAGCCATAATGCTAGGAATTGAACTCAGTCCTCTGGAAAAGCAGACAGTGCTCTTAACCACTGAGCCATCTCTCCATTCCCCAACCCCTTTTTGTTTTTTTGAGACAGGGTTTCTCTTGTGTGGCTTTGGCTGTCCTGGACTAGCTTTGTACACCAGGCTGGCCTGGAACTCACAGAGATCTGCCTGCCTCTGCCTCCCAGACTGCTGGTTATACAGGCATGCGCCACCACACCCAGCAGCATGCTCTTCTAAACAGAGTACTAACAGTGTGTACTTTGCAGAGACCTTCAAGCAAATCCTCTCAAGGATGATTTGGCGAGCACCTTCCGTGGTTTTACTCAGCTCCAGACTCTGTGAGTAATAAACAGAGTGGGGGAAATAATCAGAGATGTGAGCTGCTGCGTGCTCAGCAACATCAGAGTTGCCACTGCTGGTACGTGTGTGCGTGTGTGTGTGTGTGTGCACTCGAGTAGTGGCCATATGTGTCTGAGTGGGATTGAACCACAGCTCTGTGTATTGCTGAAGGTTTGTTTTACTACCAAGCTACACCCTAACCTCTTCCAGCTGTGCATTCATGAACACGTGTATTGTCTTCAGGATACTACCACAGGATGTCACCTGTCCTGGAGGTGTTCATGCCTGGGACAGTGTTACCTCTTTCACGGACAAGCAGATTTGCCAGGGGCAAAAGGACCTTTGCAATAGCACTGGAAGCCCAGGTATGCTGTAGTATGGCCACTTCACTGGGAAATCCTTTTCCTTCTTTCTGAAGTTAAGCTATTCTGTACTTTAGAGAAATAGAGATGCTAAAGGGCTTTTGTCCAGAGTTCTCTGTTCCCCTGAAAAGGCTTCGTTTGTTATTGTTGTTACATTCTGATTATAACAGTTCTTCCAATTTTTGTTTTTGTTTCTATGTTCTGAGACAGTCTCTCTGATCTGGAACTTGCTGTGTACACCAGAACCCACAGAGATCTCCCTGCCCCTGCCTCCAAAATGCTGGCTGGGATTTAGGTGTTTGTCACCATGCCTGGCTTTTTCCTCTGCTTCTGATCTAGAAATAATTAAGAGAATCTAAGCAGATATTTGAGAAAAATACCCAATGAGATCCAGTGATAGCCTTCCATACAAGTACCAGTCAGGCCCATCCCTGTTGAGCTTCTGAGATCAGAGGAGGCTGGCTCCTCAGGGACCTTAGTCTCCAGTGGCTCTGTTTTTTCTCTTACTCTCAGAAATGTGTCCTGAGAATGGGTCTTGTGCGTCTGATGGCCCTGGCCTTTTGCAGTGCCTTTGTGCTGATGGTTTCCACGGATACAAGTGTACGAGGCAGGTGAGGAACTGGACCTTTTAGAAATAAAAATGCATTAGGCAAGAACTTCTCAAAGATACAAGACAAGGAACTGATGCCAGTTGCTGATAGGAATCTACAAGGGACGTGCCCAAAGTGAGGGGATGAGTGACTAAGAAGGAACTAGGTGTTAGAACATGGCCCTGTGCATATATACTGCTGTGACTTGTTTGCTATTCTCACAGGGCTCCTTTCCACTGCTTATGTTCTTTGGGATTCTGGGATCCACCACGTTAGCCATCTCCATTCTCCTTTGGGGGACCCAGCGCCGAAAGGCCAAGGCTTCATGAACCACAAAGGGCTTCCTGCCCACTTGAGAGCACCCTGATTTATCGAGTCCCTGCCAAGAAGATTTGCTTCGTTGACAAACATTACCGGCCAGCGAGTGGCTCCTGCTCGAGGCTGAACCGGCTAGAGAATGAAAGGTGTCACTAGGGGACACTAGTGGACCCACTAGTCCAGAGTGGACGAGTACTAGTTTGTATTATTGGCTACAATAAACACTTTTCCCCCGTTGTTCTAGGGAGTACTGCCCTGCCTTTGCGTGTTTCTTGTCTGACGGACTGATTTGGGAAGAGTCGGGTTTCCCGGGTCTGCACGGTTTTGTTCGGCGTTGATGCTGTGCACCCACCCCATGGTCCCGCCCCTTACGTGCCCGGCCCCGCCCCTCACGCTGCCGGCTGCCTGCGCCGTCGCAGTCGTGTTTCAGCTCAGTACGCTTAGGGCTCCCGCTTGCCGCGTCCGCCTGCTCTCCAGCGCCCCGCGCAGCGAGCCACGTGGACCAACTCCGGCGCGCGGTGTTCACTTGGTTCCAGTGGGGCTCGCCGCGCCTCCCGCGTCTCGGTGCTCGCCCAGTCTCAGCTCCGACCCCATGGCGGCCCTGGTGTTGGAGGACGGGTCGGTTCTGCAGGGCCGGCCCTTTGGGGCCGCTGTGTCGACTGCTGGGGAAGTGGGTAAGCAAGCCCGGGCGGGCTGCCGACCTCATCCCACTCTGCTTAACCTGTCCACCCCGCCTGCACACTCCCCTCCCCGATTCGGTGTCCCAGCCCCAGCTCCCTTTCGCCACTGATGACCGAAGCAGTCATCTCCTCCGGGATTTACTGCGCTCGGGGTGCCTTTGCCAGAACTCAGCCCTGCCTTTCTTCAGTGTTTCAGACCGGCATGGTTGGCTACCCAGAGGCCCTCACTGACCCTTCCTACAAAGCTCAGATTTTAGTGCTAACGTACCCACTCATCGGTAACTACGGCATTCCCCTAGATGAAGAGGACGAGTTCGGCCTGAGCAAGGTAGTCACACCCAGTGCTTTCTCTACATCCCTTCTCAGATAAGAAGTTAACGGTGAGGTGACGACACTGACACACCGCTAGACATCCTGGGGAAAACAGCCACATGGACTAAGGCGACCCTGGTTGCAAGGTTTTTAGGTGCCTTGAAAGGCAGAGAGCTGGAGCCCTCAGGAGTCACCCCTCTGAGAGTCTTGTGTGTAGTGAGCTCATGGTCCAGGGAAATGGCGAGGGTTTTTGGGAGTTCCCAAAATTGCAAGAGGTGTGAGTTCTAGTTATTTGTAAGGAGCAGCAAAGGTGTTTTTTTGTGGTTTTTGTAGCAGAGTCCTAAGAGTAAACAGCCGCGACTCTTTAATACAGTTCCTCATGTTGTGGTGACCCCCAACCACAACATTATTTTCATTGCTACTTGAGAACTGTAATTTGGCCACCGTTGTGAACTGTAATGTAAATATCTGATATTTCCGCTGATCTTAGGTGACTCCTGGAAAAGGGTCATTTGACCCCAAAGGGGTCGAAACCCAGAGATTGAGAAACACTGCTTTAGGATTATGTAAATTGGTGAGAAACTGGAAACAGGGATCATACATCTTCTAGTACTGATGGCTGCCAGTTTATCTACATATCAGTGACATTGATCATCTGCTTGCCTTACTTGGCCTTGTTTCATTTTCTGCTTTGCAATAGTGTTTACCTCTAGATAAAAATCTCAAATTTTCTCAAACAGTGAGCCCCTACACCCTCTCTGTGAAATCTGGAAACGAAGCTGCCTCTGAGAGCTAAGTGCAAACATCAACATATCATTAAGATAATAATAGAAGTCACCATAGCCTACATGCAGTATTTCACACTGCTTGCTTAAGTCCTGTTTCCAGTCTTACAGACTGCTTTTGGATAATGTAAATTGGTGAGAACTGTAAACGGGCGTTACACCCCTCTAGTGCCAAGTTTATCGATACACCAGTGACACCGACCACCACCTGGACTCCTCCATATAGTCTCACTGTGTAACCCGGGTTGTCCCGGAGTTCCCAGTGAGCTACCGCCTTGGCCTCCTGAGTTGTGATATGAGAAAGGCCTTTTAGGGGCTGGAGAGATGGCTCGCTGGGTAAGAGTACTGGCTGCTCTTCCAGAGGTTCTTAGTTCCTACATGGTAGCTCACAACCATCTATAATGAGATCTGGGCCCTCTTCTAGCATGTGGGTGCACATGCCAGCAGAACACTGTATATATAATAAGTAGTAAGTAAATCTTGCCAGACACAGTGGCTCACACCTGTAATCCCAGCACTCCAAGAGGCAGAGGCAGACAGATCGCAGTTCGAGGCCAGCCTGGTCTACAAAGTGAATCCAGGACAGCCATGGCAATGCAGACAAACCCTGTCTTTTAAAAACAAAACAAAACTCCACAAATAATAAATAAATCTTTAAAAAGAAAGAAAGGCCTTCTATACTATGGCCAACAGAGCCTTTAATTCTTTGTTTTTGGTTTTCAAGACAGGGTTTCTCTGTGTAGCCCTTTCTCTTCTGGAACTCACTTTGTAGACCAGGCTGACTTCAAACTCAGAGATTTGCCTGCCTTTGTCTCTCTCCTGAGTGCTGGATAAGGACACACTAATTGTTATTCCTAGAAAGGACCCCTCAGCATAACCTTGTCTCACACTTGTCCCAAGACAGGGTTTTTCAGTGTAGCCCTGGCTGCCCTGGAACTTACTCTAGACCAGGCTGGTCGCCAACTCTGAGTTCCAATTAAAGGTGTGTACCATCATGCCTGGCTAGCTTTATTTATTTATTTATTTATTTGTTTATTTATTTATTTATTTATTTATTTATTTATTTTAATCTTTGTTTTATCATAATGTCCTGTGCAAATATCTTATTTGTTTTTGTCACACTATATAAATTAGTGTCGTGTTCTATTTATATTATCTTGTTAGTTTCTGGCTCCCTGAGTTGGAATTTTACCCTGTAAAGACAAGGGGCCGTACCTTTTCATGCTCACTGCCTTTTTCTTGACATCTGTTACAAAGCCTGCACCTAGTGAGCATTCAGTAAATACTTGAGGATTTAGGCTGTCAGATGCAAGTAATAATCACAACACGTTGTCAATAGCAAGGAAGAAGTGCAAAGAAGGGTCAGTCCCGGAAGGAAGCTGGCTTGCAGTGGATATGTAGGAGTGGGGCGATCAGGGAGAGGTAGATTTGTGAGCTCCCTTTTGGACAAGGGAAAGTGGTACTTTCCCTTCTCTTGGACACGCTGGACCCATGTTCAGTGTTTATATGGGACAATGCAAAGTTACTAAAAGGACTGTGTAGAAGCAGGGAGTGTGTCGTGTTTTGTAGGAAGTACTCACTGTCCTGTGTGGCTGAGCAGAGGGTCAGTGGGCAATCTGTGGAGGGACGTAGCCCTTACGGTCTTCTCTCTCCCCCTGTAGTGGTTCGAATCCTCAGAGATCCACGTGGCAGGACTGGTGGTGGGAGAGTGCTGTCCCACGCCCAGCCACTGGAGCGCCGCCTGCACCCTGCATGAGTGGCTGCAGCAGCGTGGCATCCCCGGCCTCCAAGGTATGACAGCGCAGGGGATGTCCGGGTGGAGTCCGATAAGGTCTGTTTAGTAATGCAAAATGTGCAAAGCTCAGATTGGAGGAGAGCCTGAACCATCGCCCAGAAGGAAACATTCTGAAGAGAGCAAACTCTGCTCCTGCTTCAGCCATTTAAATCTGACTCTCAGGATTTTCTAATTGTTACATTGCACTTGGGTAACATGTGTCTGAAAGGCAGCTATGTTCCAGCTGGATCATCAGTGCAGATGTCTGTTAATATGTATACAAAATGCAAAAAACTTTTTTCTTTAAGATAATTATATAGTCTCTTTTTGTGTGTGTTGGGGGAGGATGTTTTTTTTTGTTTGTTTGTTTTGTTTTTTTTTTTTCAAAACAGGGTTTCTCTGTGTAGCCGTGGCTCTTCTGGACTGGACTTGTAGACCAGGCTGGCCTCGAACTCACAGAACTCCATCATTGCTAGGATTAAAGGCATGGGCCAACATGTCCAGCTGGTTTTGGGCTTTCCCGGAAGCGCAGGCTTGCCTCAATCTCACTGTGTAGCCAAGGATGATCTCCTGTGTGCCACCTCCCAAGTGCCAAGGCTATAGACATGCACCACCTTGCCCAGCTTGTGCTCTTATTCTTTTGGGGTTATTTTCAATAGTTAGATCTGTCTAGATCATAGTTTAATTTGGGTGTGATATTTTGGACAAGCTTACTTCACGGCTGTCCTTCCAGCAGGGTGCTCCAGGATTCTGATGCCCATGAGAGCAGTTGTGTGTGAGTCAGGGCTGTGGAGCTGGAGTGTCCCTGGACATGTCCCCTCACCGATGACTGAGTGGGAGCTGTCCCCTGAGGCTGTGCTGTTTTGACAGGAGTGGACACTCGGGAGCTGACTAAGAAGTTGCGGGAACAAGGGTCTCTTCTGGGGAAGCTGGTCCAGAATGGGACAGAGCCTTCAGCCCTGCCATTCGTGGACCCCAACGCCAGGCCCCTGGCACCAGAGGTCTCTATTAAGGTACAGAGGGAGAGAGTAGGTCATGCTTGCAGGCAGATGAGGGGTTCCTTTTCTGCCCACGGTTGGGGTGAACTCAAGGATGTCAGAGATGGGGTTTGGTGCGGGCCTGTCTCACACTTGGTGATCCCAGCTGCCAACTGCTGCTCTTTGCTCCCCAGACTCCACGGGTATTCAATGCAGGCGGGGCCCCTCGGATCTTTGCTCTGGACTGTGGGCTCAAGTATAATCAGATCCGGTGTCTCTGCCAGCGCGGGGCTGAGGTTACCGTGGTACCCTGGAACCACGAATTAGACAGTCAGAGTGAGTATCTGGGGCCCATCCAGACAAGCGGCTTGGGTTGAGCGGAAGAGCTATCCCCCAGGACAGTTGATGCAGGTCGGCATGAGTTGCAGGAAGGAAGCCAGAGACCAGGGATTCCACTTTTTGTGCTCAGGGACGGATGTGTGTCTTTATTATACTGTTTGAATTATTGTAGTAGGGAGGTGCAGGTATGCGCCAGGGCACAACTTTCAGGAGCCACGTCTTGGCTGTCATGGGTTCTGGGGATTGGCCATCAGGCTTGCACAGTTGCTGCTTTTTTTCTGCTGAGCATTTCATCAGCCCTTGGGTGTCTTTGAAATTCTGTCTTACGTCAACCTTTTCTGCCCATTCCAGAATATGATGGTCTCTTCCTAAGTAATGGACCTGGTGATCCTGCCTCTTATCCTGGTGTGGTAGCCACACTGAGTCGAGTTTTGTCTGAGCCTAATCCCCGACCTGTGTTTGGAATCTGCCTTGGACACCAGCTGTTGGCTTTAGCCATTGGGGCCAAAACTTACAAGATGAGGTGGGGCTCGTGGGAGAAGAAGGAGCACGCGCTTAGCAGTCTTCTGAGACTTGGGGGTTACTGGTATGGAACTGTCGGGAGTGATGAGATCTTAGAGAGCCGAGTTTCAGGTAGTGGGGAAGAGGCCGGTGAGAGGGTTGTGACTCGGTGTCCCGCTCTCCAGATACGGAAACCGAGGCCACAACCAGCCCTGTTTACTGGTGGGCACCGGGCGCTGCTTTCTGACGTCTCAGAATCACGGGTTCGCTGTGGATGCAGACTCGCTGCCGGCAGGCTGGGCACCTCTCTTCACCAACGCCAACGACTGTTCCAACGAAGGCATTGTGCATGACAGCCTGCCCTTCTTCAGGTGAGCATGGGGGTGCAGTAGGGTGACAAGGGACCACGAGGATGGGAAAACAAGGCACAGCAGTGGGCGTGCTCCTGCCTGAGGCTACTGCAGCCATAGCAGTGATGTCAAAGGCTTTGTCATCCAATCTCTTCAATAGTGTCCAGTTTCACCCAGAGCACCGACCTGGCCCTTCGGATATGGAACTGCTTTTTGATGTATTTCTTGAAACTGTGAGAGAGGCTGTAGCTGGGAACTCAGAGTCCCAGACAGGTAAGCTCCTGTAAGAACCAGGACCTGGACAGAAGAACAGGGTTAGCTCCAGGATAAGCCTAAGAGGGACATACTCTAAAAGCTAGTTTTGGGAGGGGAGAGAGGCAGTGTGGGTACTTTGGTGGTTCTGTTTAGGAACTCTGTAGGTGGATCTGGGTTCTCATCCTCTCTCTGCCACTCTGTGCTTTTCTGAAAGCGAGGGGTCTAATCTGGGTGTCTTCCGGAGTCCCACCTTCATACTCCATGACTCTCATTGCATCCACAGTTAGAGAGCGGTTGGCTCAGCGCCTCTGTCCCCCTGGGCTTCCCATTCCTGGTTCTGGGCTTCCACCACCACGGAAGGTTCTGATCCTAGGCTCAGGGGGGCTCTCCATTGGCCAGGCTGGAGAATTTGACTACTCAGGCTCTCAGGTAAGGCATGTAGCCTTCCATCTGGATGGCTGGGTGACCCATGGAGTTGTAAGGAGAAAGAGTAAGGCATGAGTGTTGTTTGCAGGGAGAAAATGGATCAGGAGGTCTGCGGGTGTATAGATGGTTGAGGCAGTGACGAATAGAAGTCACTAAGGACTGAGAGCACAAGAAAGGAAAGAGGAGAAATGCTGGCCTGAGGCTTCTGTCTTCTGTAGAAGAGGCTGACAGGCCATTTGTATCCTATTAGGCAATTAAAGCCCTAAAGGAAGAGAACATCCAGACATTGCTAATCAACCCCAACATCGCCACAGTGCAGACCTCTCAGGGGCTGGCAGACAAGGTCTATTTTCTTCCCATAACACCTCACTATGTAACCCAGGTATGACTCAGATAAGGCCTGCGGAGGGGACTCTTGGTGGGCATTTTCACTGGCCACTCTGGTCTCCTCAGCTGCTTTCGTCTCCTCCCTCAGGTGATTCGTAATGAACGCCCAGATGGTGTATTACTGACTTTTGGGGGCCAGACAGCCCTGAACTGTGGCGTGGAGCTAACCAAAGCTGGGGTGCTAGCTCGGTATGGGGTCAGGGTCTTGGGCACCCCTGTGGAGACTATTGAACTGACTGAGGACCGGCGAGCTTTTGCTGCCAGGATGGCTGAGATTGGAGAGCACGTAGCCCCCAGTGAAGCGGCAAATTCTCTTGAACAGGTTTGTCAGGTGGTTGGGTAGAAGTGGGATGATGTCGTTTCCTCTGGATCTTATTTTCTTCGGGTGCAAGAGCCCTCTCTGGGCAGTAGCCAATGGCTTGTCGGTTCTTGTCCTTCCACTCCCTACAGGCTCAGGCAGCTGCTGAGCGACTGGGCTACCCCGTGCTGGTGCGAGCAGCCTTTGCCCTGGGTGGTCTTGGCTCTGGCTTCGCTTCCACCAAAGAGGAACTCTCAGCTCTTGTGGCTCCAGCTTTTGCCCATACCAGCCAGGTGCTAATAGACAAGTCTCTGAAGGGCTGGAAGGAGATTGAATATGAGGTGGTGAGGGATGCCTATGGCAACTGTGTGACGGTGAGTGTGGGGCGCAGGGTGGCCCAGACATTCTGAACTTTTGGAAGGACAGAGGTCTCTTCAGAGAGTTCTCTGTCGTTTGGACCCAGGGTATCATAGTTCCAGACGTAGTGCCTGGGGACGTAGCCTCAGCTGCTCTTTTGACTTCCTTTGTTGGTGACCTCAGTGACCCCCTTTGTAGGTGTGTAACATGGAGAACTTAGACCCACTGGGCATCCACACTGGTGAGTCCATAGTGGTGGCTCCAAGCCAGACACTGAATGACAGAGAGTACCAGCTTCTTCGACGAACAGCTATCAAGGTCACCCAGCACCTGGGGATTGTTGGAGAGTGCAATGTGCAGTACGCCTTGAATCCAGAGTCCGAGCAGGTGAGGATGTGAAGCTGGCCCTGCAGCCGTTAACCTTGGTCTTTGGGCCTCGAGGTTAAGGGGGTTTTTGGCCCTGCTCATCCTGGAGTGAAGCCAGGATTGTCTTGGTTAGGATTGGTCCTCTCATTCTCCGCCTCTGTTGAAGAAGCGATGGGCTTTCCTCGTGAGCTCTTTTCTAGGCCGGTACCATGACTTTCTCTGTTCTTCCCATTTGCAGTATTACATCATTGAAGTAAATGCCAGGCTGTCCCGAAGCTCTGCCCTGGCCAGTAAGGCCACAGGCTATCCGTTAGCTTATGTGGCAGCCAAGCTAGCATTGGGCATGCCCCTGCCAGAGCTCAGGTATAACGGGGGTCCTGGTGTCCAGGGGAGGGAGGAGTTGAAAACACTCGCAGGGCAGAGCCTGTGAGAAGGACTGAAAGCTCACCCTATTTTCTGTCTTTTTGGCACCCTGACTTACTAATGCGCAGGAACTCTGTTACGGGGGGAACGGCAGCCTTTGAGCCCAGCCTGGACTACTGCGTGGTAAAGATTCCTCGCTGGGACCTCAGCAAGTTCCTCCGTGTCAGTACGAAGATTGGGAGCTGCATGAAGAGTGTTGGTGGGTTTCATACTCCCGTGGGTCCTGCTAGAACCAAGGGTTCTACGCCTTTAATCCCAGCACTTGGAAGGCAGAAGCAGGCGGGTCTCTGTCAGTTTGAGAGCAGCCTGGTCTACAGAGCAAGTTTCAGGCCGTTCCAGGGCTACATAGAGAAACCCTGTCTTGAAAAGCCAATAGACAGACAGACAGATGGGGTTTCTCAGAGTTAATGGGTACATTTCAGGTTAGTTATCTTCATCAGGAACAGGGGTCAAAGTCCTCTGGAAACCTGTGGGATCAGATTACTTGATGTCTTATTTAACAAACTAGTGACTAGAGGGGCCACAGGAGGAAAGTGACATGGTTGAGGGCCCCCCGAAGAGCCGAATGCTGCTGGTTGTGAGCCCATTGTTCACTGCCCCCATTATCCTTGAGACACTTTGTCCTCATGGCGTCTTATGCACAGCCTCATGGTTAGGTTGATAAATGCCAGTGACATTTTATTCACTGTTTAAGTATTTATTCAGGGGAACAGTTACTGTTGCTTTCCTGTGAATCCTCTTAAGTCTTAAATTTTGTTATTATTGTGCTTGTGTGGGTGATATATTAGAGGGCGGGGTGTGCATGCCACAGTCAGGGTGTGGGAGTCAGGACAACTTTAGAGTTGGTTCTTTCCTTCCACCTTCTCATGAGTTCCAGAATTTGAACTCAGGTCACCAGGCAAGCTCCTCTCAGTGAACCAAAATGAGCATGGGGCTAGCCATTCTCAGGGCATCTTCTCCTCCGGCATTTTGTAGGAGCTTTTAAAAATGTAATTGGCCATGGGTGGGTACAAAGAATAGTAGGATCACCTCCCTGTCATCCAAACTTTTTAATATTCTAATGGACAAAACATTCCAGATGGTGTGATTAAAGCAAGCCAAATAGCTGGGCGGCCACCAGAGGTTCAGACTGTTGCCATAGCTGCAACAAGTTCCAGTATCTACAATGGAATTTTGTTTTGTTTTAACACAAAGTTAAGATCAGAACAAGATAACAAAGAGCTTTAGCACTTGGGAGGAGTTCAAGGCCAGTTTGAGTCCAGGACTATAGCAGGGAATTCTGTGCTAACCCAAACCATAAGGGTGAGACCCTATCTCAAAAACAAAACCCCACCAGACTGTTTATGTGTGCGGTAGTAAATCAGGCTGGAATCCAGCAGGTGTGTTTGCAGTCCTGTAGTTGACTTGTCGGAGAGAAGTGTGCCTGTATGCCAGCTCAGGTGCCACCGGCTGATTTGGATAAGGGTGTCACCGTGCTCGAGTCTCCATTTAGAGCAGGGGTGGCTTTTAAACAAGTAACTGTGAGCTCAGATATTATTTCAGAATTTTTAGAAATCCTACAACACTGCCAAGATGTTCCTTCTGGAGATGAATTTCTGTTATATGAAAATTATAATAAACATGGGAATGGAGCCATAATTAAATCATGGCTAGAATAAGTGGATTGGAAATAGGACAATCAAAGATTGATTTTCAGCTGACACTTTGAAATGTCTGACACACCCTCCTGTCTTCTGGAAATGCCATCTTCTTCCTGCTAACCTTTTATACCTTTCTTTGTTTTTGTTTTTGTCTGTCTGAGATGGGCTCTAGCTGAGTGTCTCTGGCTGGCCAGCTAGCCACTCTGTAGATGAAGTTGGCCTGGTAGTCACTGTGTAGCCCAGACACTGTCCCCAAACTCTTACAATCCTCCTGCTTCGGTCTCTTGATAACACTCCCATCCCCTCATGGCTGTAGACAATATCTCACTGTATAGCTTGGAACTTGCTATGTGTAGAACAGTTTGGCCTCCAACTTAGTGATTCTCCTGCCTCTGTTTCACAGAGGCTGAGATTACAGGGGTGAGCCACCCCACTCACCCTTTAAGACACTAGGGTTAGCAAAAAAAGTCATCTAAAAGTGCTCCTTCGAGCCTCTTGGGAAGTTGGCTGCACTTTATACTTTGTATCTAGGACAGGAGCTTCTGTGGTGAAATTGGTACTTAAAGTATTTAACAAGGGCTACATAGTTGCTCTTACCTATGGCCCTTGGACTTCTGGGAATCTTTTCTAAGAAGTAACCTAAAACACAAAAATACCATAGGCTCCCTTAACAAGGATCAACACTTAAAAGCTAAGTGTCCTTTAGTAATTCAGCAGTTAAATTATGGGAAAGCATACAAGAAAGGAAGAGCGCTGACAGGGTTATGTAGCCATCTGGGGAGATGCTTATGATGGGGGGGGGGGGGTCAGCGGAAATTGGTACGTATACTATTGTATGTAAAACTTACATAGGGGAAAAGTCCAGGGAGAAAAACTCATGCTGTCTGGATGTGGGTTTGGGGGGGGGGGGACTGGTATGAGCAAGAGTGTAAGGAGGCCAGAGGACAATCTGCCCCCCACCACCCCTTTTTCTTTTTCTCTCAAGACTGGCCTGAGGCTCTTTAAAGACTGGCTAGGCTGGCTGGCAGGGTCTTTCTACATAGTCCTGGCTATCCTGGAACTTGCTTTTTAGAGCAGGCTGGCCTCAGACAGAGATCCTCCTGCCTTGGCCTCCCGAGTGCTGGGATTTAAAAGTGCGCACCATCCGTGGGCGTTTAAATGCCATTGGCCGTGGATGGTTTCAGGAACAGTGGGATCCTTTTCCAGACTCTTTTAATGTTTCTAGGATGAAACATTCCAGATGGTGCAATGATGGTGTGATCAAAGCAAGCCAAATAACTGGCCACCCATCAGTAGTTTGGGCTGTGGCTGCTAACCAACAGGTTCCAGTCTCCACAGGCCCGTTGTAGGTGTGCCAGTTCCACACTCGCACACAGCGAGGTCTGTGCTGGTCTGTGAAGATGGTAGGAAAAAGAGGCTGCTTTTAAGGTTCTCTTAACATGGAGAACCCTGAGTGCCACTGTCTTGAGTGCCCTGAGAACCTACCAAAGATTGAACTTAAACCCATGAGCGTGTTGGGTATCCACACATACCCACCCTCACCCCTCTGAGCCCTCCCATCCTGTGCCTGCAGGTGAAGTCATGGGCATTGGACGTTCATTCGAAGAGGCCTTCCAGAAGGCCCTGCGGATGGTAGATGAGAACTGCGTGGGCTTTGATCATACAGTGAAGCCAGTCAGCGATGTGGTAAGCGAGTCTCTTCTCCGAAAGCACCCGGCCGTGGGCCCCTCCACAGCACCCCTCTGCCAGAGCGTGACAGCAGCGGCGGCGGCAAGCTTTCCACTTCCCTGTCCTGCATCCACCCGTCTGTGCTCCTCCCCGACAGGAGTTGGAGACGCCTACAGACAAGCGGATCTTTGTGGTGGCTGCTGCCCTGTGGGCTGGCTACTCGGTGGAGCGCCTGTACGAGCTCACCCGCATTGACTGCTGGTTCCTGCACCGCATGAAGCGCATCGTGACCCATGCCCAGTTGCTGGAACGACACCGCGGACAGCCTCTGCCCCAGCACCTGCTGTACCAGGCCAAGTGCCTTGGCTTCTCAGACAAGCAAATTGCCCTTGCAGTCCTGAGGTCAGAGACGGTGGTGAGGGTGGTGAGGGCCTCGGGCCAAGAAGTGTGGGGAGGGAGCTCTTGCATCAGGAGGGCCGTTGGTGGGGAACCTGGGATGTTTTCCCTTTTATCCCCATCCCAGCACTTGCTTCGTCAGCTGGGCTATACCCTGTTCCCGAAGCCCGTATTTCTGTTCCTTTAGCACAGAGCTGGCCGTTCGGAAGCTCCGGCAGGAACTGGGAATCTGCCCAGCCGTAAAGCAGATTGACACGGTTGCAGCTGAGTGGCCAGCGCAGACAAATTACCTGTACCTGACGTACTGGGGCAACACCCACGACCTCACCTTTCGGACGCCTCACGTCCTGGTCCTCGGCTCTGGCGTCTACCGCATCGGCTCCAGTGTTGAGTTTGACTGGTGTGCCGTAGGCTGCATCCAGCAGCTCCGGAAGGTCAGAGCCTCCCTGTCTCCTCGATTTCCTGCTTTCCGTGCTGGGTGCCTGTCCGCCCACATCGATCCTGGGTCTTCCTGTTAATAGGAGTGAATAGAAGCCCTATAAAAACAGCCTTCTGTTGCAGGTTTGGGGCTAGGGACCTTCCTGAAGCTCTCTTGTTGCCTCTCCTGCTGCCTGCATCTTCTCCCCAACATGGTGCCTACCTATATAGCTGTCTCACGGGAAGCAGGCAGGCCGGCGTGTTGCAGTGGGGATGTTGGCTCAGCCTCTCTCTGCGCTTCCTCCTAACCCCTAACGTACCCCGCTCCCTCACGGCAGATGGGTTATAAGACCATCATGGTGAACTACAACCCAGAGACCGTCAGCACCGATTATGATATGTGCGACCGACTCTACTTCGACGAGATCTCTTTTGAGGTGAGAGCGGGGAGGGTTAACCAAGGCACCCAGGGAATGACCTCGACGGGCTGAGCGGCCCGGCTCTTTGGTACCGAACTAGCTTGAGGGTAGCGTAAACAGGAAGGCTTCCTCCAGCCCGTCCGTTGCCTTTGGTTCCTTCCCTGTGCTACAGGTGGTGATGGACATCTATGAGTTGGAGAACCCTGAAGGCGTGATCCTGTCCATGGGTGGGCAGCTCCCCAACAACATGGCCATGGCCTTGCACCGGCAGCAGTGCCGAGTGCTGGGCACCTCCCCTGAGGCCATCGACTCAGCTGAGAACCGGTTCAAGTTCTCCAGGCTGCTGGATACCATTGGTATCAGCCAGCCTCAGTGGCGTGAGCTCAGCGACCTCGAGGTAGGCCAGGAAGCCTGGGGCGGGGGGGGGGGGGAGGGATGTTGTTTGTGGGGGAGTGTGAACAGCCCCACTGAGCTCCCTGTCCCCCTAGTCTGCTCGCCAGTTCTGCCAGACTGTGGGGTACCCCTGCGTGGTGCGCCCCTCCTATGTGCTCAGCGGTGCTGCTATGAATGTGGCCTACACTGACGGGGACCTAGAGCGCTTCCTGAGCAGTGCGGCAGCCGTCTCTAAGGAGCACCCCGTGGTCATCTCCAAATTCATTCAGGAAGCAAAGGTGAGGCTCTCCCTCCTCAGCCCCAACCGCGGCCCTGCTGAGTCAGAGGCGCAGTGGACTAGGAGAAGTGGGTCGTGTCAGTGCTTTCTCACAAAGGGAGCTTCGGAGGGAAGGAGGGGGAACTGTGGCCCACAGCCCGCTGCCTATGTCTGCCTCCAGGAGATTGATGTGGATGCCGTGGCCTGCGACGGCGTCGTGTCGGCCATTGCCATCTCTGAGCACGTGGAGAATGCAGGTGTGCATTCGGGTGATGCCACACTGGTGACCCCCCCACAAGACATCACCCCCAAAACCCTGGAGCGGATCAAAGCCATTGTGCATGCTGTGGGCCAGGAGCTACAGGTTACAGGGCCCTTCAATCTGCAGCTCATTGCCAAGGTAATAAGTCGGCAGAGAGGCACAGCGCCTACAGTTCACCTACAGCTCGGAGCCCCGAGCTGTCTCTTACCCCTGTCCATGTAGGCAGCAGAGCCGGGGAAGGGGTGGTTTCCAGAGCTCACGGCAGTGTCGGGGCTGGGAACAGTCACCCAGTTGATACAGTCTCGGTGAATGGAGGGCGAGGGTGCGAGCCAAGGTTGATCAGGCAGTGTCGGCACGCCCGGGCTTCACAGGGCCTGACCTGGGGGTCTCTCCCCTAGGATGACCAGCTGAAGGTTATCGAGTGCAACGTGCGCGTCTCTCGGTCCTTCCCCTTCGTGTCCAAGACGCTAGGTGTTGACCTCGTAGCCTTGGCCACGAGGATCATCATGGGGGAGAAAGTAGAGTCTGTGGGGCTCATGACTGGCTCCGGAGTCGTGGGAGTAAAGGTAAGTCAGGGCCCGGGGGCCCTTGAACCTGGTGTACAAATCCTGTAATTGTTACAAAAAGCTGGTTCTTGGTACTGGGGAACACCTGGCTGCTTTATTTAATTTACTTTATATTTTTTGAGCTACGGGAGACTTGAACTCAGGGCCTCAGAGCATGAGGGGCAAGTGCTCTGCCGCCCTACTAAGGGAGAGCGCTCAAGGAGCAGGTGACCTATCATCCATGCCAAGCATTGCCCAACCATAGGATAATAAGGTGGTCATCATCTCTTAAGAGCTTACCCTGTAGGAGGCAAAAGAAGTTTGGTCCAAAAATAGCATGTTATGGAACAGTCTGTGATACACCTACATAGCCGAGTTATAAACCAAATGTTCAAGGAGCGTGCTCCCGGAAAGCTTGGGAGACAGGGTGTAGGGGAACCGAGTCTCAGGAATGGTGAGGCTGTTGGATTTCCTGTCCGTGTCCAGGGCCAGGAAACCCCCAGAGTGAAGGCAGTATGGAAGCAGCGGGGAGGGCCAGCCCTGCCGTATGGCTGTGATGGGCGCAGGGCCCCTTTCTGCCTCTTCTCCTGACACTTTGGTCCTGCTGCTGCTCCCCCAGGTGCCCCAGTTCTCCTTCTCGCGCTTGGCTGGTGCTGACGTAGTGCTGGGTGTAGAGATGACCAGTACTGGGGAGGTGGCCGGCTTTGGGGAGAGCCGTTGTGAGGCCTACCTCAAAGCCATGCTCAGCACCGGCTTTAAGATCCCAAAGAAGAACATCCTGCTGACCATCGGCAGCTACAAGGTACCGGGGCCACCCAGGGAGGGAAGTAGAAGTCACATGGCTTTGGCTTCCTTGGCTCACTTGCCTCCACTTGGTCTTAGAATAAAAGTGAGCTGCTCCCGACTGTGCGGTTGCTGGAGAGCCTGGGCTACAGCCTCT
Organism: Psammomys obesus; assembly: GCF_907164565.1. Taxonomy (NCBI): domain Eukaryota; kingdom Metazoa; phylum Chordata; class Mammalia; order Rodentia; family Muridae; genus Psammomys; species Psammomys obesus. Next base: position 34,207,119 of record NW_026585644.1, read on the forward strand.
ATGCCAGCTTGGGCACCGCGGACTTCTACACTGAGCACGGCGTCAAGGTTCGTAGTCGCCCACCACCATCCCCCCCGACAGGCCCCGGAGGAGTCTCAGCTTTTCCCCTTGCCCCGGTGTAGAACAGGTGTGCTGTGGGTGTTTGCTTTATGGTACGTAAATATGTTTTTGTTAAAATTCCAAGCTGAGGAATTTTACTTTGCCCACACCTGTTAAGTGTCTCATGCGGAACGTGGTCTCCGCCAGGTGGAGTTAGTTGAAGTCTGAGGACTTTGAGGGATATAAACATGACAACCCAGAGGAAGAAGGCGCGGCTGCTTGGAGGAGGACCGCTTGCTGCCGCTGCCATTTGCCGGCTACCTGGACTTCTGGGTCTCTGGATGACTGATACTGGTGTTGCCCCCAGAGAATCCTACCACTCTACACAGCAGGAAGTACCCATTGTGCCTGAGCCACGTTGGATGCCACCCCAACCTTGTTTGTTTGTTTGTTTGTTTGTTTTTTTAACAAACCTACTTTATTTAGGGTCTCTTCAATGCTTCTACCTCCCTTTCAAGCCCCAACACTGGGTAGGAGAGAAAGTAAGTTAGGAGGACAGGGGCGGAGTTCTCTCTGCTACCTCCCGCTGGGTAGGGTGTAAGGATTCTTTTGGGGGCAATAACAGTATCCAGTCATCCCGAAGTCCAGGTGACCGGCGGATTAGCAAACAGCAAATGCAGCAGCAGCACGAACCAGCAGCAAGCGGGCCCCCTCCACGTAGCTGTGGGCCATCTTCTTCCTCTCGGCCTTCTTCCTCTGGGCCATCATGTTTACACCTAAGTCCTCAGAATTCATCTAATTCCACCTGGCAAAGACCCGCTCCACACGAGACACTTAACAGGAGTGGACCTACTCAAATCCCTAACTTCGAATTTTAATAAAAACATATTTACATATCATAAACCAAATACCCACGACACAGGCATGAAGAAAGCAAAGACGGTTCTCGAAGGCTCTCCTGCACTGTTAACGTTCTTGTGTTTTTTCTTCCCACATCTTACACGTGTGTGAGCTCATACTGATGTTAGGGACCTGGCTTCTTTGACATTGTAGAAATGCTTTTTCTGTTGAGAACTGTACCTCGCCAGTAGCAGAGAGAGGCAGTCCCTAGTCCCCAAGCCTGTGGGTTCTCACTCTCATCATGGGCCAGACAGACCCTTTGAGTCGGGCCTTCCCCCTTTGCCGGGATGAGGTTGGCCTTGACCTCAGTTCTGGGCTGGCAGGTAACAGCTGTGGACTGGCACTTCGAAGAGGCCGTGGATGGCGAGTGCCCACCGCAGCGGAGCATCTTGGATCAGCTGGCCGAGAACCACTTTGAGCTAGTGATTAACCTGTCGATGAGAGGAGCTGGGGGTCGGCGCCTTTCGTCCTTCGTCACCAAGGGCTACCGTACCCGGCGCCTGGCTGCCGATTTCTCCGTGCCCCTCATCATTGACATCAAGTGCACCAAGCTCTTTGTGGAGGTAACACAGCCCCCTCGGGGCTGGAGCTTTGTAGCGGGGAGAGTGTGCTGGGAGATGGTGCTGTGAAAGGACCGTGCTAAATGGGACGGCTTTGCGGCTCCAGAGGCAGTGAGGTGGTATGGAGAGGAAAGAGGATTGTGGAGAAACTGGGTGCCCACCCACCTCCCGGGCCGCTCCTCCTTTACATCTGTCCTGACGGTGCTCTCCACTTGCAGGCCCTGGGCCAGATTGGGCCAGCCCCTCCCTTGAAAGTGCATGTGGACTGCATGACCTCCCAGAAGCTAGTGCGGCTGCCTGGTGAGTGAGTCTCATGGGACACTGATAGCAGCTGCCTAGAGGCTCCTGGGATGCTAAATACAGCTGCAGGACTGTCTGCCCCAGACTGTACAGACTGAAGGCCTGAGAATCTATTGTTCCATGGTGCCCTTGACTGACTCTGATCCCGTCCTCCCCCCTACCCCCAACTCACTCTCCTAGGATTGATCGACGTCCATGTGCACCTTCGGGAACCAGGTGGGACACACAAGGAGGACTTTGCCTCAGGCACAGCCGCCGCCTTGGCTGGGGGTGTCACCATGGTTTGTGCCATGCCTAACACCCGCCCTCCCATCATTGATGCCCCTGCTCTGGCCCTTGCCCAAAAGGTGAGCGCTAAACCCCTGCCTTCTTGAACCTCTTTCCCTCTGTCCTGCGTGTGACCCACGCCACAGGTACCTTGCTGACTTGTGTGGGCGTGGATGCCCATGAAGCTTACCTCATGTGTATCCCCTCTAGCTGGCAGAGGCCGGTGCCCGCTGTGACTTTGCCCTGTTCCTTGGGGCCTCATCTGAAAACGCAGGGACTCTGGGTGCTGTGGCCGGGTCTGCAGCGGGCCTGAAGCTCTACCTCAACGAGACCTTCTCTGAGCTACGGCTGGACAGTGTGGCCCAGTGGATGGAGGTGGGCAGTCTGTCACCACATTTGCTCTTGGCCAGAGACCTCATCTGCGTGGGCTGCCAGCAGAGGATGGGGGTTTCCGAGGGCCCTGGACACTGGTGAGCACTGGGAATTCAAGGCTCATCATCTACCCTCATCAATGCTTTCTGTCCCCAGCACTTTGAAACATGGCCCTCCCACCTCCCCATTGTGGCCCATGCAGAGCGGCAGAGTGTTGCTGCGGTCCTCATGGTGGCTCAGCTGACCCAGCGCCCAGTGCACATATGTCACGTGGCTCGGAAGGAAGAGGTGAGAGTTTATCAGAGGTCCTGGTACCCCTGTCATTTTCCCAGTGAGACCAAAGGTCACCAGAGTCCTTGGAGGCAGAAACGGTCGGGAGAGCCTTCATCAGTGGTACCCTTGACCCATTTGGCCCTCCATGTTCTGAGAAAGAATGCCAAGCATGGAGACTTTGTAGGGCAGGGCATGTTGGGGCCTCCTGTGGATTGCTCTACTCTCTCCGAAGATCTTGCTGATCAAAACTGCCAAGGCTCAGGGCCTGCCAGTGACGTGTGAGGTTGCACCCCATCACCTGTTCCTAAACCGGGAAGACTTGGAACGCCTGGGACCCGGGAAGGGAGAGGTCCGGCCTGAGCTTGGTTCCCGAGAGGATATGGAGGCCTTGTGGGAGAATATGGCTGTCATCGACTGCTTTGCCTCAGACCATGGTAAGAGGGCCCAGTGTGCATCTCTACCTCAGCATACTTGTGCCCCAACTCAAGCCTGGGAGGCAGCCCTAGGAAGAAGGCAGCAGCCAAGCCCAGACCCTGGGCTCCATGAGCTCAGGGACTCGGTACTTGCTCTGTGTATAGGTACTTGACAGGTACTGCTTGAAAGAATGAAGAGAAGTGCGGTTGTAAATGAGAAGCTTTGTGTGCAGGGACCAAGCACCAGAGGAGGACAGCAGGGAAAAACATGACCCCTGGGGTTGGTAGTGAGCGCGGCATTGCTCAGAGTGAAGAAGTCTTGGGATAAGGTGACTGAGCCTGCTTCCCAGAGTGATAGCTGCCTTCCTTATAGCTCCCCATACCTTGGAGGAGAAGTGTGGCCCCAAGCCTCCACCTGGCTTCCCGGGGCTAGAGACCATGTTGCCGCTGCTGCTGACAGCCGTGAGTGAGGGCCGGCTCAGTCTGGATGACGTGCTACAGCGGTTGCACCACAATCCCAGGCGGATCTTCCACCTGCCCCTCCAGGAGGACACCTATGTAGAGGTGTGGGGAGAAGGACTTGGAGTTGGGGAGATTTCCGTCCTCAAAGCTGCACTCTGTGTGACCTTACCCTTGTCCCCCTCGACCCTTCGGGCAGGTGGATTTGGAGCATGAATGGACAATCCCTAGCCACATGCCCTTCTGCAAGGCCCGCTGGACCCCGTTTGAAGGGCAGAAGGTGAAGGGCACCATCCGCCGTGTGGTCTTGCGAGGGGAGGTGGCCTATATCGATGGACAGGTATGTGTGTGGCCCTGGCTTGACCTTTTGGGCACCATTCTCATTTTACCTACTGCCCTGTCTCCCAGTGACATTTTGTTACTGGCGCCTGCTTCTCTGAGAGCCCTGTGTGCACTCCCTGTCCCCTCATGCTCCTTGGCTTCTGTGTGCAGGTGCTGGTACCCCCGGGCTATGGACAAGATGTACGGAAGTGGCCTCAGGGGACGGTTCCCCAGCCCCCTCCTTCAACTCCTGCCACCACAGAAATAACCACGGTAACCACTCTGCCCCCCAAGGGCTGGATCTGGCCATCAGCCCAGAGGGGCGTGCCCTAGGGCTGGGCTAGCAGCAGTTTCATTGGTGGAAAATGCAGTACCTGATAGTTGAACTCGCACTACCTGCCTCCCTGTCTACTGCAGAGCGGACTTAGCTTTCAGTTTAGGAAGCCAACCCTGAGAGGCACAGGCTGGTGTTGCTGTGTCTGCCCAGGCCTTGTTGCTAGATTGGCGCAGACCTGCCGGCCAGTGTGTCTCCCTGCTGCTGACAAACATGTTGGGAGGCTGCAGCAAGGCAGAGGTGGCGTGGGGTGGGCTCGGTGCTGAAGGGACCACCGGCTTTTCCTGAGGCGTCGTGCAGGGGCCACCACGGGTCAGCGGCTTTTCAACCTGCTGGGCCATCTCCATTGCAGACACCTGAGAGACCACGCCGAGTCATCCCAGGCCTTCCTGATGGTCGCTTCCACTTGCCACCCCGGATCCACCGAGCTTCTGACCCGGGTTTGCCAGGTAAGAGGGGTTCCTGGGGCACAGGGTGCAGGCTCCTTCCTGCTGACTTGTATAGGGATGGGTACAATGCCACGGAGCATCCCTAATGGACCAGGGTTGGGGGCTCAGTACCCAGGAATTGATTCAGCCTCCTCTTCTCAGGACTCCTTTATCCCCTTACCTGCCGTACTCTCCTTCCCTTGCTCCTAGTCTGATCCACTGTACCCTCCTTTGGCTAAAATAGTTACTACAGCATGAAGTAAGCGAGCGTCCCATAGCGTCTTCTCACAGGCATCTTTCTGTTGTGGGCAGCTATGTACCTCCGCCCAGGAGCTGGGATCTCATGGGGCAGCCGAGCATGGGGTAAATCCCGCTTGCTGGTTGGTGTGAACTTGGCCACTCCTCTGCCTCAGATCCTTTATGTCAGCTGGGAAGGCCCCGGGAGGGCACACTTGGCCAATACAGCACAGCGCCACAGGGAGGCCCGGGTCCTTCCCCATAGCTGCTGCGTCCTTCCTGCCCTCCCCTAACCTGCTATAGCTCCTGTGATTTGAGGTGGCTTTAACACGAGCGTCGGGAGCAGAGGTCGTTGTGATTTGGGCCCACCGCACCACGGCCCCCAGGTGACCTCTCTCCTGTTATTTGCAGCCGAGGAACCCAAAGAGAAGCCATCCAGGAAGGTAGTGGAGCCAGGTGAGCCCACCGGATGCAGCCACCTGGCGGCCTCTGTGCTCGGATTCAGGTACGGGAGCCTTCTGACTAGCCTGTTCTCGCCACCCCTCACTGCAGAGCTAATGGGAACTCCTGATGGCCCCTGCTACCCGGCACCACCCGTTCCTAGACAGGCATCACCCCAGAACCTGGGCTCTTCCGGCCTGCTGCACCCCCAGACTTCACCTCTGCTGCACTCCTTAGTGGGCCAACACATCCTGTCTGTCAAGCAGTTCACTAAAGACCAGGTACCTGGGGGACGGGACAGTGACACCCAGGGCTCTTGAGGATTTGGCGAGTGGGTGGCGGTGTCTGTGAGACTGACTGGAGATCTTCCACAGATGTCTCATCTGTTCAATGTGGCACATACACTACGGATGATGGTGCAGAAAGAGCGGAGCCTCGACATCCTGAAGGTCAGAGCTGTGGTTCCCAGCCGGCGCCGGCCCGTCGGGAGGGCTGTCTGGTGGGCAGCGGGTCTGCCTGGTGCTCCGCCCGCCTGGTCGCTTCATGGATGCATACAGGCTGCACCGTCAGCAGCTCTGCTCTGGAAGGTCCCTCCGGTCTGGACCAGCAAGCACCCTTGGCTTCCTCCCAACAGTGACTGACCCCACATATGGGGTCATCTGCTCTGCTTTGGGGTAGCCATGGGAGACCGCTGTGATAGTCTCTCTTTGGGGTCATACCCACAGTCGTGGATGGCTTTAGTTCCGAGATGCTAGTATGGAAATGTCAGGCTGTGACAAGTGTCAGAGGAGGCTCTCGGCACCCCCTGTTGTGAGTGGGGAGGCGAGTGCCGCCCTGTGCGCATTCCCACCGTGCACTCATACACAGCCCTTCCGCTTTGTCCTTTTCCCAGGGGAAGGTCATGGCTTCCATGTTCTATGAGGTGAGCACCCGCACCAGTAGCTCCTTTGCAGCAGCCATGGCCCGGCTTGGGGGCGCTGTTCTCAGCTTCTCGGAAGCCACATCCTCCGTCCAGAAGGGCGAGTCCCTGGCCGACTCCGTGCAGACCATGAGTTGCTATGCTGACGTTGTGGTGCTCCGGCACCCCCAGCCTGGAGCTGTGGAGGTGAGGCCTGCCTGGGCTCCGGGGTGGGGTGGCTGAGGCCGCACCCGGGAACACAATGTCCCTGCCTGCCCCTGTTCTCAGTGACCACAAGGCTTAGGTTGGGCTAGGTGCTGAAGAAGGGGTGCAGGAAGTGCAGGGTGCCAGCAAGGAGCAGCTGTCGAGCTGCAGAAGGCAGGGTTTTCACGCTGCGTCCCGTCTTCACAGCTGGCGGCCAAGCACTGTCGAAGACCAGTGATCAACGCTGGGGATGGTGTTGGAGAGCATCCTACTCAGGCCCTGCTGGACATCTTCACCATCCGAGAAGAGCTGGGGACGGTCAATGGCATGACGGTGAGGGAGAGGGGGACTGGAGTGGGAGGCAGTTCAGAAGGGGCGTCTCCAGGCCAGGGTGTGCCGTATCCAGGAGGCCCAGGACTCTGAACCGGCAGGAGCGACGCCTGTTGTGACTCCGTCTGGTGGTGGGGCTGTCTCCTTTAGATCACCATGGTGGGTGACCTGAAGCACGGGCGCACAGTGCACTCCCTGGCCTGCCTGCTCACCCAGTACCGCGTGAGCCTACGCTACGTGGCACCTCCCAGCCTGCGCATGCCACCCAGTGTGCGGGACTTTGTGGCTTCCCGAGGCACCAAGCAGGTGAGTTCTGGTGGTTCAGCCCACACCGGGGGCCTAGGGGCTGGGTGGTGAGAACTCGGCCCTGCACTCACCGGGGCTCCCCCTCCAGGAGGATTTCGAGAGCATCGAGGAGGCGTTGCCTGACACTGATGTGCTCTATATGACTCGGATCCAGAAAGAACGATTTGGCTCTGCCCAGGAGTATGAAGCTGTGAGTATGAGGCTTAAGGCAGAAGCCTGGGGCCGGGCTCTCGGGCATCTGTATGAGCGTGGGAAAGGGGCGCAGGCGGAGCTGTTAAGTTCCAGATGCCTCGGTTGCCTCAGCTGCCTCAGCTGTGCTCCGTGGCCATCTCTGCCCTGAGTCTCTAATGGGGTACCTGTCTACCTTACAGTGCTTCGGTCAGTTCATCCTCACCCCCCACATCATGACCCGGGCCAAGAAGAAGATGGTGGTGATGCATCCAATGCCCCGGGTCAATGAGATAAGGTGACGGCTCCTCTGTCCGGCTGCCCTTGGGCTGGCTGTGGGAGAGGCCTCCCCCTGAATAGGAGCTGTGCGGCAACGCTTTTCCTTCTCTCGCAGTGTGGAGGTGGACTCGGACCCCCGAGCAGCCTATTTCCGCCAAGCCGAGAATGGCATGTACATCCGCATGGCCCTGCTGGCCACCGTGCTAGGCCGTTTCTAGGCCCCGGCCTCCTCGTGCGCCTCTTCAGGCCCAGCTGCTGGGCAAGGAATCCCGACGCCCCCCACGGGGGCAGCACACTTAGCAGGCCTCCTGGAACATACAGAGAGCCCGAGCGCATATCATATAAACAGGGACCATGCTTTAGGCTCCAGACTAGAGTCCTCTCCGGCTCAGGGTTGCAGTCTCAGATACTGGGGGCCCCTCTGCCTCATCTCCGTTCTTACAGCTCAAATCTGTACAGTTACTTTTCTACTGATTATAATAAAGAGCAAACAGTTTGTGTTTTCTTGTGAGCACTGTGGGCAAGCAAAAGCTGTCTGGTAGAATGACAGACTCCCCCTGGGCTCTCTGGGGTTCGAGCTGACACTTGGTCCTCTTCAGCTTGCGTTCCCCTAACATCAAAGCTCTCCTAGAGACTCTGGCTGGTGTCCAGCCTAGTCTGGGTTAAGTTGTAGTCTGTGTTCTGAGCAGTGGGGCTTGGCCTTCTTGGGAGAACGCCTAGGTCCTGTTGAAAGGTAGGCTGTGTCCTGGGTGAGGACTGCCGAGATTCATTGTCCTCCAAGCGTTAAGGCTTCCTGTTTAGCCTGCCCTTCAGTGGCCTGGGTTGTCACCTCTCTTCAGAACCTTGCCCCGGGGCTCTTCAGCTGCCATCAGTATGAGGACCCCTCTTACCACCCCTGGGGACCACTGCCTGATGCCATGGAGAGCTGAGCAGCGTTTGTCCTGGAGCCCCTAGAGTAGGCGCTCAGGGGGACTAGCTCTTGTGCTGCAGGAGAGGGCTGAGGAGCCGCTGTTCTGGTCCGTGAACTTGAACAACAGACTTCACTTGGCGTGCCCTGGGCTCAAAGCACTGTGTGCAGTGCGAGGGCAGAATGAGGTCATTAACTCCTCGCATTTTACTTGTTTTCAGTTTTGTGGGGTTGGTTTGTTTTGAAACAAAGCTTTGCCATATCTCCCAGGTGTGTCTGGGATTGCTCTATAGCTCAAGCTGTCCTCAGTCTCCCTCCTTTAGCCTCCCAAGCCTGGGGTTGCAAGCCTTAGGGGTTAAAGGTCCTGGAAATGTGGCAAGAGATTTGAATCATAGCACCCACATGGCAGCTAATAACTGTCCCAACTGCAGTCTAAGGGTGAGAGGTAGGAGTGTGGCACTCTTGTGGCCTCCACGGGCACTGCAGGCATATGGTGGACAGACAGACAGGAAGGCAAAATAACTATGCACGTAAATGCCATCACATCTGGCCTGCCTTGATTTTCAGTTTGGGGTTATAAGAAAGGCATCTAGTCATCAGTACCCAATGGTCCAAGCTGCCTAGACGCCAAGAAAATGTCTTCCCTCAACAACAAGCACCAGCAATGGGAGAACCACCACCCTCTTGAAGGTGGTGCAAACAGAACCCTGTGCATATTTTCCTTTAATCTGAACAGCCGTCCAGCCACTTTTCCAGATGTGCAAACTGGCTCAGAGAAGCTGGTGGGTAACCACCTGCCTGACTTCAAACCTGTCTTCTGTTAGGAATGGCTTTCTAGTAGGGAGGAATGGGTCACTTCTGGCTTTCAGGATACCCCAAACCAGGAGAGACAGGTACACAGATCAAGTAGCCGAAGAGCAAGGCTGAAGCGTCCAAGATAGAACCAGTTTGAAGAGATCATGATTCAGAAAGTCCTGGTGGGCCGGGGAGGACTGGGTGAAAAAAAAAAAAAAAATCCCAGGTATACTACAACCTGGCAGAGTGAAAATGGTCTGCCACCCAGAGGGGAGCTGGGTCGGCAAAGGTTCCTGCTTGGTGGTGGTGAGGCTGAAAGCACAGCTGGCTGTGAGATTGGTTTATCAGTTCTCAAACATGGCTCTATAGCCTGGGTGGTGTTAGCCGGGTACATTTGTGTGTCCTAGAGAGGGCTGAGACAGCGGGGCCTGCTGATGTGAATTCCTTCCCACCTCGGGACGGGCGAGCTTGATGGGTTGCGAGTGATCCCACGTGTAGGATTCCTCCCCAGCACTTAGATCTGCTCAGACCGCCACAGATTGCTGCAGAACTTGGAGCCGTCCCTGTGTGGAGGCAGCACTTGCTGCCAAGTGGCAAGTCTATTCCCTTCAGTTGCTAAGTAGTGGGAGGTGTCTCTGTCCTGCCTGCTTTGGCTCTCCTAATCATAACACAGCCCTAAATTGAATAAACTCCCCTACCACCAGAAGTTAGGTCTTATTATACTGGGAGAGAAAGTGAAAGCGGCGATTAGCAAAGAAAACATTTTAGTAAGGCCATCGTGTCAGACTGAGCTTTTCCTCCATCCGCTGAGAAGCCGCCTTGAGTGATTCTCATTAACTGCCTCAAGTCAACTTCCTGGCCTCAATACTAAAGATGTTTGACCTATTTTGGGGGGACCAGTTAACAGTTCTGTGCCAGGTGCTGACCTAAGCACTTTGCAGATGCTAATATTCCTCTAGGTATTTCAGCTAAATCCCTCAAATCTATCCATCCTTTTGAAAGATGCCTTTTGTCATTTACCTCCGGTTCCTCACAATTTTGGTCTGGAAAATGGCCTGACAGCCAGTAGCCCTGTGGAGCTCTGCATCCTACCCCTAGCTGACCATCAGGCATGTCGACGGTTGAGACCTGTGGGGGGTGGGGTGGGCTTCCTGGTGTAAAGCTGGCAGGAGTCTGACCCTGTACCACTATCCCAGAGATGGTGGGGGCTGAGCGTGTGGGGAAGGCTGGAGACAGCGCCCGGAAAAGGTGGAGAAGCACTGTCCCACCACCGGGGAGATCAGTCAGGAGCTTGCAGTAAACGTAGATGGCAGGTGAAGATGGTCTGGGTTAAGGCAAGGCCGGGGTACCCAGGGGTGGGGGTGCACACCTTTAATTCCAGCAGGTAGGAGGCAGAGGCAGGAGGATCATGAGTTCAAGGCCACCCTTGGTTCTGCACCATTAATTCCAGCACTTGGGGGACAAGCAGGGGCACCTCTCTGGAGTTTGAGACATAGGAGTTCCAGACCAGCCAGGGCTACGTAGTGAAACCGTGTCTCACTAAAAGTACCCGGGGGCCGGGCAGACGGTTTATGGGTTAAAGGTCCTGGAAATCTGATAGAGATTTGAATCATAGCACCCACAGGGCAGCTAACAAATGTCCTAAACTGCAGTCTAAGCAGGGTGAGAGGCAGGGTGTGCGTGTGTGTGACACACTCTTGTGGCCTCCACGGGCACTGCAGGCATACAGTGGACAGACAGACAGGAAGGCAAAATAACTAGAGGCATAAGTAACACCCCCTTTTTGCAACTGGCTCTCACTGTAGCTCTAGCTGGTCTAGAACTCACAGAGATATGCTAGCCCCTGCCTCCCTGGTGCTGTGGTGAAGGATGTGCGCTACCACACCTGGCATTATAAATAATTTTTTTTTTTTTAAGATATGGCCAGGTTGGGGGTGGGCACTGGAGGGACGGCTCAGCCGTTGAGACGACTGCCCTTACAGGGATCCTAAATTTAGTTCCCAGCAGGCCGGGTGATCCACGGCTGCTTGTAACTCCAGCTCCGGGTGGATCCAATGTCTCTGACCTCTCTGTGGGCATCTGCCCTTATGTGTGCAGATACATACGCATAATCTAAAACAAGATCTTGAGCTGAAACGGTCTGGTTATGAGCACGTTATCCTCCCAGAGGACCAGAGTCTGGTACCCAGTGCCCACAAGGCAGCTCACAACTGCCTGTGACTCCAACTCCAGCAAACTGTCCACACACAGGGGACATCCATACATTCACACACGTACAAACATACATGTGTGATATGCCTTCACACACACAGGCATAGACATAATTAAAAATAATAAAAATTTGGGGCTGGACAGATGGCTCAGCATTTAAAGGCTAAAGGCTAGGTTGGCAATCGAAAATAAAAGAATTTGGTTCCCAACACCAATGGCTGTCTCTCCAGGCACTAAGTAATAATAATAATCATTATATTATTATTACTATAATAATAATATTATAATGTTATTATAATATTATAATCATTATATTAATTATATATTATTGATATATGATATAATATTATAGTAATAATATAACTATTATTATAAGTTATTATAGTTTAATATTTAATATAGTTAATATATTATTAACATATATTATTATTAAAGTATAGGATATTATTATTATATTTTTTTAAAGAAATGGGATGGACAATGCTGGGAAGGTACTTGCCTTGCAAGCATGAGGACTCAAGTTCCATCCCCAGAGCCTATGTATTTATTGTTGGTTTTGGTTTTTGAGACAGGGTCTCACTATGTAGCCCTGGCTGTCCTGGAACTCACTCTGTAAACAGGTTGTCCTTGAATTTACAGAGTTCCACCTGCCTCTACGTCCTAAGTGTTGGGATTAAAGGTGTGTGCCACTGTGCTCAGCCAATATCTGAATCTTAAAGAGTAGGAGAAGAACTGAGAAGAAAGCCTGGAAGAGTTGACACCCAGGGGTGATGGCTGGACAAGACGTGGCATCAGACTCTGGGATAGCCGGAAGTAAGGGCTGAACTGTTGTCAGTTGCCAGCTCAGCACTCTGTGCAGGGAAATTGGGTGCCAAGCTTCCCCTGGTTACTGAGGGCCTGAGTTAGAAGCTGGAGAGATGGCTCAAAGGTTAAGAGCACTGGCTGCTTTCCCAAAGGTTCTGAGTTCAATTCCCAGCAAACACATGATGGCTCACAACCATCTATAATGAGATCTGGTGCCCTCTTTTAATGTGAAGGCATACATGCAGATATTGTATACATAATAAATAAATAAATTTGAAAAAAAATTAAAAAAGAAGCTGCATTAATTGCAAAGAGACCAAGATAAAAGGAGCACTTGATGGAGCTGGGCACAGTTGCGCATGCCTGAAATCCCCACACTCTAGGAGGCAGAGGCAGGTGGATCTCTGTGAGTTTGAGGTGAGCCTGGTCTACAAAGTGAGTCTAGGACAGCCAAGTTTACACAGAGAAACCCTGTCAAGAAAAAGAGAAAGGAAGGAAGGAAGGAAGGGAGAAAGAAAGAAGAAAAGGGAAAGGAAAGGAAAGGAAAGGAGAGTACCGGAACTGTGACCTCAGATTCCCTAGGAAAGGCTGGGAGAACTTCAATGAGCCCAAGGCTTGTCACCAAACCTGTGGCAAGGAGAATCAGGGTCCAGGATGGGCCTAAGGAAAGGCAAGTCACCCAGCATGGAGCACAAGGTAATCCCTGAGGTATGGGGGGTGGGGGGCTCAGCGTGAAAGAAATTGGCTTATTGGCTCACCGGTGGGAGATATTGGGACAAAGCAGACAGTGACTGGCCGTGTATTACCCTGACAGCTGGGAATGGGCCAAGGGCTCCTTCCAAGGGCTCCTTCCATCCATTCATTCCTTCATCAGCAGTGCTGCTGAGCTCAGGCCTGGGAGGCAAGCCTCAAGCCAGCCTGCCTTCCTTTGGAGGACAGTTGCCACACAGGGCAGCCTCTTCACCAGCACCTCCCAGGAGTCTTGAGTGGTCCAGGTCTGGTCCGGGAAGGGTTTAGGGGAAGGAGGCAGGGCGCTCTTCAGGCACGGTAGAGGCAGGGAAAAGTGACTCAGCTACCCGTGGACTCTGAAGCTCCTGGTCTGGGGAAGCTTTTCCCTGGGTTTGGTCCTTTTGTTTCTCCCTGTGCTTTTGGCTGCAGCCCTTTTAAAATCGGTGCCTTATTGCTTGACATACGGAAATGGGATTGGGTGTCAGCGCTGTTTGAGTCAGGTCCTCTGAGGGAAATGCCCCAGCCTGGCTGGAGACAAGACTGACCCCTAGAGGCACAGGCTCCTTTAGCCCACTCTGGCCCTTCCTTCCCATCACTTTGCTCACACACTTTCTCACCTCTCAGCAAAAGGATCCAGTTTGTCTGTGGGATCTTGGGTGATCAGAACGGCATCTGTAGCCTCAGGCTTTGAGCCTTCTTGGCCTGCATCTTCTCAGCACCCTTTGGAAAGTGGTGCTGATGGGGTGGACTTGAGGTTCAGGCCAGGAAAAGTGAGGCCTGCTGAGATGGGTGAAGGGAGGCAGAAGAGTTAGGGATGAAGGGTCACCCACCTAAGAAATTACAGCACAGAGGCAGGAGAGGCAAGGGGACCTGCCGGGAACTGGGCAGCAGCGTTTTTTGGGTTTTCCATCCCACTGGATCTTGAGAATCCCTCTGGCTGCCCCAGCTGTCATGACACCAGCCGCGGGGGTGGGGGTGGGGGCGGGGGAGAGCACTGCTCCCAGACAGACTGGTTCCTGGATGCCAGTGTGCCATAGCACCCCTTTCTGACTAGTGTCTAGTGAAGTTCCTGAAAGGGGCTGGAGATAGATAAGGTTTTGCTGTGTTGATTTGTTCTTTTGAGACAGGGTTTCTCTGTGTAGCCATGGCTGTCCTGGACTCGCTTTGTAGACCAGGTAGCCTTGAACTCACACAGATCTGCCTGCCTGTGCTTCCTGAGTGCTGGGATTAAAGGCATGTGCCACCCCCACCCCCAATTTTTATGTATACAGATGTTCTGTATGCATGTACACCTATCTGCATATCATGAGAGGTCACTGGATCCCATGAGGCTCAAGTTACAGATGGTTGTGAGCCACTATGTGGGTGCTGGGGAGTTAGCTCGGGACCTCTGAAAGACCAGCATTATTAATTGCTGAGCCATCTCTCCAGCCCAGTGGAACCGACCATTCTAATGCTTCCTCTTGAGTCTGACAGACTGTCCTGTACTGCGAAGTCTCGACCTGTGGTTCTCAAACACAGTGCAGTGAGACTCTGAGCTTCCCAGTGAGAAAGGCAGGACCTGTCTTTCTGCCCTGGTGTCTCCAGTTCAAACTGTGTGGCACAAGCCTCTTAGATGCCACATCCTAGCTGCCTGTGGTCTCCAGGCTCCTTTCAAGACTCCTGGCTGCACTTTCACAAGCTCTGCTCCCTGCCTATGCCTCTCCCTCCTCCCCCCAAGTCACTCAGCTGCCTAGGGATGCCAGGACTTTGATGGACTGACTGGTCCTCCCCTTGCCTTGTGTTCTCTCTAGCTCCTCCCACCCCTACCCGCCCCCTCAGCTCCCTCACCTCTCCTCTCCCCCACCACAGATTTTATCAGCGGGAAGGGTACCTGGAGGAAGGGACTTGCAGATAAGCAAATGGGCTGAGGATAATAGGAAGGGCGATGGCAACTCTGCAGATAAGGGGTTTCCTGTATTCCCAGGGGAGGGAGTGATCATGAATGATGGAGAATGCTCAGAGAATAGCTTCCTGGTCTTGCCCTCTATCCAGGATGTAGCTGGTGCCTGAAGGAGGACAGAGAGGCAGAGGAAACGACCCTGACTCCTGCCAGCCAAAGCAAAGTTTAAATCTCAACTCTTTTTTTTTAAAAAGATATATTTATTTTACGTATATATTGAGTACAGCTGCAGGCCAGAAGAGGGGACCAGATCACATTATAGATGGTTGTGAGCCACCATGGGAATTGAACTCAGGACTTCTGCAAGAGCAGACAGTGCTAGCCATCACTCCAGCAAATCTCAACTCTTGACAGCCAGAGTTGTGTGACCAGCTTGGCCTCAGTTTCCTTATCTGTAGCTTGCAAATACCACTCCTTACTTCAGTCCTCTGCACAGAACTGAGACTCAATACAGTTAGTTCCTGTCTGTGCCAGCGTGCCAGGTCACTTTAGTCCTCTGCTTCCTGGGTTTTACTCCAAAATTTTTTGTACGTTTTTTTTTTTTTTTTTTACAAATGCCCTCCACACCCCAGGCATGCTTGCACCCACAGCGTCAGGGAATCCTTACGTCACCACTGGGAAAGCTGAAATTCAAGGGTGGCGGTGACCAAAATTGGCATAAGGTGACACCAGAACTGGACCTAGAGGCCCAGGTCTGGAAGCACCAGTGCGCTAAATCGGGGATAGCCAGTGCTTCAAGGGTTTGGGGTGAGACAGGAGGCTAGGCTGAGGTCCTACACCATCACCGGGTCACAGGAAGGTGACCCCAGGGAGTCCCTTCAGACCCTCTTGAAGGGTATAGGCTGGCATCCAGTCCGTACGCATAGTCTCTTCGTGTCCTGAGTATTTGGCTCCCTCTCCTGACCTGGGCATCTCAGGCGGCAGTGGATTCAAGCTGTTCACAGGGTCATTCCATGCCTTCCCTACCCACTGTTTCTCTCTATTTCCCCTCCCGTCCCCACCCCCACTCTGCCACTTGGGGCCTGTAATCAATGAGACGGAAAATGAGAAAGTGTCAGGAGCCAGCAAAGCGTGGAGAGCAGCTGGGGCAGTCCCTGCGGCGTGCCTGAATGGGTGGACCCCAGCCCTGCATCCTCCAAGCTCCAGCTCCAAGCCAGCCATTGCTGCCATCCACTGAGTGCCCAGCCTGGCCAGGCTCCCAGCTGGATGTCAGTGAGGGAGCCTGCTGTCAACACGTCCAAAAGCCTCTTCTTAAAAATTGTCATGAAACCCGAGTGTTGCTGTGGGAAAATGTGTCCAGGATGCAGCATGGTAATCAAAGCCACTGACACCACCACGGCTCCTATAAAGGAATCCCATTTATGTTATTGTATAGATACTGGTGTGCACACGAGGTGGGGGGTCTGGGTAGCAGTTACTTCTGGTAAGTACAGAAAATACTCACTTCTCCATTGTTGAACCCCAACAAGGATATATTGCTTTTATAATTAAAAAATAATTTTAAGATAAAAGTATTTCCATTATGGAGAGAAAGGCTCACAGAAACATGAATGGACCAATGACAATGACCAAGGCCTGAGCTTTGGGTTGGAACTGTATCAACCCAGGGAGGAAGGGCCAGCTAACTCCTGCTGCTGCTCCAAAGCACAGGCCTACAACCAAAGCATAGATTTTGCTTTTTTTAAGGGCTAGCAGGATGTGTGGCTCAAGACTACAATTCTAGCACTTGGGAGGCAGAGGGAGGAACATTAAGAATTCAAGGTTAGCTACACAAGTGAGAACCTCTGTGTGTGTGTGTGAGAGAGAGAGAGAGAGAGAGAGAGAGAGGCAGAGACAGAGAGAGAGAGATGAACACACACACTGAAGATGTAGCTCAGTTATTTGACTTCTTGCCTCACCCACATGAAGCCTGGTTTGGATTCCTACTTCGTGCCTCATAAAAACGGTAGCCTGTGCTTGCAATCCTAGGGTTTGGGAGGTGGAGACAGGAGGTTTAAAGAGTTTAAGGTTATCCTCGGCTACACAGCAAGTCCGAGGCCAGCCTGGACTACATCAGTTTAAATAACGACACAGGTGTAAAGTAGCTAGCTGGTGCCACACACCTCTAATGCCAGCTCTGAAGCAGCAGAGGCAGGAGGATGTCTGAGTTTGAGGCTAGCTTGGTCTATAGTTCTGGGACAGCCAGGGCTACAGAAAAACCCTGACTGGAAAAAACTGAAAGGGGGGAGGGGCAGAGTGGGGAGTTATAAGAATCTGATAAAACATATGGTTTTTAAGACAAGAGAATACATTTTAAAAAAACTGGTATTCATAAACAGCTCACAACTGGTCACAGGATTTGCTGCCTTACCTGGCCCTGCTGATAAAGTACTCAGACCAAGCCTAACGGCCTTGCAGTCTAAGCCCTTTCCCCAAAGGGTCCAGTTTCCCACTAACAGGAACATGTCCTGCCTGCTGGAGCTTTTGAGTGGGAACGGCTCCATAGCCTTGCTGGGGTCACCTCCTGCAGCCTTGCTCTGCTCACACAGGGACTCCTCTGAGTCGAGAGCCAGGGCTGGAAAAGCTGGGGGAAGCTACCCACGGACAGGGACAGAAGACAGCCGAGAGGCCCAGGAGGGCTGTGGGTCGTCACTCCAGGGCCCACTTCGGAGGAGGCAGAGTACAGAGATGCAGTTAGATACAAGTTTATTGGTGGAGCTGCAGTGGTGTCCCCCCTCCCCCTGGGGGAAAGCTGAGAACACAGCACCAACAGAGGGATGGACAGACAGATCCCTAAATGGACACACGGGTGGAGCAGACTCACAGACACCAGCACAGGCACACGGGCACAGGAACACACAGGCCACAGAACCAAAGAACACACACACGACAGACAACGCCACAGTGGTGGGGCACACAGACAAAGTGCAGGCTTTGGGGCCCCTGCATAGACAGAGCAAGGATCACATAGGGAGGGGGCCCCTGATGACCTCCCCAGGCATAGGCACACGAACAGCACAAAGACAGGCAGATGTCCCCAGCTAGCCAGCCAGCCTGCCACCAGGACACATGAATTGCACGGGAAGGACAAGCATGACTCTCCAGGCCGTGTGGAGCACGGATGGTGGGGCTCCCACACACCCCACACCCCTGAGCTGCTCCCAGCTATTCAGTCTGATCCTCCCTTCCCCCTGTTGCCCTCCTACATGCTTTGGTCTTGACCACCAGGGCAGGGGCTGGGGTGTCTGGCAGGTGAAACATGGAGAGAGAACGGTCCTTTCTGTGATTGTGGAGGCAGGTGCGAGAGAGTCCAGGGCCCGGCCTGGGCCCGGCCTGGGCCCGGCAGTGGGGTGAGGTGCGGCTGAGGCTCAGTGGCGGGGCTCCCGGCAGTGCTTACACCGGGCCATCTCAGACCGATATTTCTCCACCTGCAGGGTGCAGCTGGCGATTCCAAACTGGGAATAGAGCCGGGATGAGGCTTCAGCCAGGACAGCTTCGGGGTCAGCTGTGGAGTCTGTGCAAGGGCGATAAGAGGCAGCTCAGTCTCTGGGGAGTCGGGCACAGCCGAGGGCTGACAGGAGTGAAGGGGCCCATGCACAGCACATCCCCAAACGCCTGAATAGGGGGGTCTTGATTTTCCTTCTGCGATATATGAACAGCATACGATTGTAAAGAAAATGTGAGAGAGACTCTCTCCAAATGACTGTGATAACAAATTAAACTGTGCCCAGCCACCTATTTCTTCTGCCTTTGAACGTCAATATATGGCTATTTGAGGGGCCACATCTTTCCAGGACAAGCCAGATGGAAAGGATTCTGCCCTACTGCCCCCCTTGAGTTAACATCCAACATCCCCCAAGTTATGATATTTTGGGCATCCAAATTGCATGCCTCTGATTGCTTCTTGCATCTGGGAGAAGCTCAAAAACCCTTTGTCAGCTCATGAGTCACTGTATATATATTTTAATAGTTGAATCATAATGTAGATATAATTTATATTCAGCTTTTTTTTCCCCTCAAGCATTATACCACAACATTTTCCCTGGTTGCCATACAGGCTTCATAATCACCACTTTAAATAGCAATGTGATACCCTACAGAGCAATGCAGATCACTGAACTACATCCTGGAAGTCATGGTGATGCTTTAAAGGCGCTACGTTCCCCATGCTGTTTCAGAGATGGGATTGCAGTGCCCAGGCGTCCTTGTCTCCAGAGTGTGTACGCGTAAGTAAGCACACAAACATGCATGTGAGTGTGTGTGTGAGAGAGACAGAGACGGAGATGGAGATCAAGAAAACTGAAATAGGCCAAGTGTTTCATACATGTAATCTCAGCACTCAGGAGGCTAAGGCAGGAGGGCCTCAGGGACAGCCTGGGTACAAAGTGAGACTCAGTCCCAAACAAACAAGACCTCAGTACCCCAGGCTGTCCACATGTGCAAGCAGAGGGCCTGGTTCGGAGGAGGTGCCAGCTGGGGGGTGTTGACTCACCAATAGCCAGGTGTGCAGAGGCAACATGGTAGGAAAGCGTCAGGGCCCACAGGTGGAGCTCATGGGTCGCTCGGACTCCTGGCACTGACAGCAAGGCATCCCTCACAGGCTCAAATCCCACGGTTTGAGGGGCACCTGCAAGCAACACTGCCATGTTGCAGCCAGGGCCCGCCCTGCCCAGAAGCAGCCCCGACACACTCCACTCTCCCCAGTCTCTTTCTCACCCACCCTGCTGGCCCTGGGCCTCTTTCTGGCAACAGCCAGAAAGAAGGAGCCAGACTTCTTACACTGTTTTAGAGAAGGGATGGGAACTGAGGGAGGGCCCCCCGGTGGGGGGGCATCAGTGTTGAATTCACCTTCCATGAGAATGCGGAGAACATCTCGAAGGGTAGGGGCTGTAGATCCAAGGGCACAGATAGAGAAGAGGAAAGTGCTGATGGGGTCAGCCACCTTGTACTGAGGCTGTAGAGAGAGTGATAGCTCAGACTAAGAAGTGCTGATCTCTCGGAGGAGGCTCTGGGGCCATCTTTGCAAACAGAACCTGATAAGACCCTGAGAATCGCGCAGAGGGGGAGGGACGCAAGCTGGGAGAGGCCCTGGGAAGCTAGAAGCTGAAGTGAATGTGGGAGGCAGAGGGTCCTAGGAGGGGTGGGCTGCAGAACAGGGCAGGAAGGCTGCAGGAGCCTCCAGCACAGTACCTTGAAGTAGATAAGGATGGAGGCGACCAGGACCCCGATGCTCTGAACGAGGTCCCCCAGCACATGAACAAAGGCAGCCCGGACACTGGTGTTTCCCAGGCGCAGGGGGTGGGGCTGGGAGGGGGAGTGGGAGTGGGATCCACGGCCCTCCTCCAGCGGTGCATACTCTGTCCCCCTAGGTCCATGGCTGTGGGAGGAGCCAGTCTGGTGCAGCATAAAGG
The DNA here is from genome assembly GCF_907164565.1 of Psammomys obesus. Classification (NCBI taxonomy): domain Eukaryota; kingdom Metazoa; phylum Chordata; class Mammalia; order Rodentia; family Muridae; genus Psammomys; species Psammomys obesus. The sequence continues at coordinate 34,227,426 of NW_026585644.1, forward strand.
CCATCCTGAAGGAGGAGAGAGCGGTTCAGCCAGCTCTCGGCCTCCGCTCAATTCTCCGACAGTACCCACTTCCACCTAGTTTTCCAGCCCAGAAAGAAAAGAGCATTACCTAACAGAGAAAAGTTATCCTGTCAGGAACAAAAGAGCCTAGACACAGGGCCCGAGATGGGGACTCAGGACCTGAACCGGCTATTTAAACAGTCATTTGTCCCCCCTGGTAATATCTTTTACATTAACAGGAGATGGGAGGGAAATTAGCACTCATGGGTTGAGAGACTTTAATAAGACCATACTAATAAAAGTACCTGAGAAGGGCCAGTATACAGGAGACCCTCAACAATTATCTCCTAGCTGAACTGTCTCTCTCCCACTCCTTTTCCAGGAACACCCAGTGAAGACAATGGAGCAGTGTGTGTGTGTGTGTGTGTGTGGAGAGAGAGAGAGAGAGAGAGGGCTCTCTACCATCCTGGAGGAAGACCCTCTCACCCTGGACCCTATGGTGCCCACTCCACACTGGGACGTACAGCATATTGGCACAGACAGCAACGCTGGCAGTCAGCAGCATGGCATTCCCCTCGATGTGGTAGTCGCTATGCATCAGGCGGACGAAGGCCAGGTACAGGAGGATGCCAGTGACCATCCAGAGGGAGACCACAGAGGCCAAAGCTCCCAGGGTCTCTGCAGGGGAAACACGCTGTCAGGTCAGGGCCCCAAGCTACCGGCAGGGCTGGAGGGGCACCAAGTCCTGCAGGCGCTTACCTGAGCGGTGCCAGCCAAAGGTCATGGTGCGGGTGGCTGGCCGAGAAGAGAGCCAAAGGGAAAAGAGGCTGGCCACCATGCTGCCTACATCTGCCAGCAAGTGAGCGGCGTCGGTCATAATGGCCAAGCTGTGTGCCAAATACCCACCTGCAAGGTGGGAATGTAGAGCCTGAAATTCTAGGGACTATGCAGTATGTGTGCGCAGGTATGAAAAAGAAAGAGGGGGACAGCAACAAAAAATTGGAGGCTTCTCACGTGATAAGGTGCCCCCCCCAGATTTCCCATAACAAGAGAACAGAGCTTTTAAAAGGCCAGTTCCCAGAGGGCCTTGGCCCACACCCCTCGTGCTGGTTCACCTTGAACCCCCTAAGTGCTCCAGCCACACCAGCCCGTCCCTGCCTTTCTCTCTCCCTGCTTTTCCACCCAGGAAGCATAGGTTTCTTGGTGAAGAGTGGCCTAGGAAGAGCAGAACATGGGAGAGGAGGGGTGCCCCCAACTTACCGACCACCTCGCCAGCCATGAAAACGCAGCACACAGCACAGGCGGCATACAGCTGCCTCTGGGCCTTCAACCTCTCTGGAGAGAAGCCTGACTGTGGCGCGGGGTGCCTATGGCAGTGGGCCATCCCCTCGAGCGGGGGCTCCTCAGGGAGGGGCTCTGAGGGCTCTGTGAAAAGACTGAGGCAGGCGACACGTTCACCCTTGGGCCTGACCCCAGAACCGACCTGGCCACTCTCGGGCCGACAAGCTGAGGGCCTGCCTGAGCAGACGTTGGAACCACCTCCGCCCCTTCGCTGGACCCATCATGCCTGAAACTTTGCGGGCCTGTGGGACTCAGATGAACAGTCAGACCCAGCCTCTCTCTCCTTCCATATACGAGGCCATAGAATTCCATACCTGGAAAGTATCTTACAGCAGAGTGGTCTAATGTTTTAACAAATGAACATGAAATGAAAGGCTCGGAGGAGGCAAGAACTGGCAGGGGCCACACAGCTGGCAGGTGGTGGAGCTGAAACTAGACACTGACCAAATTTCTACACTGTGAGAGGCAGCCCAGGAATGCAAACCGATCACTCTTCCTGAATGATAAGGGTCCTTAGTGAGGGGAACAGATGTGGACCTGACACTGGGGAACACGGCGGCAGGCAGATGTTGCTGCTGGAGGAATTCGGCTGTTCTCAAGTGAGCTCCAGTGGGGAGACGCCAGGGACCGCATGAGAAAGGCCTTGAGAAATAGGGGAGGATTTTGTCAGAAATGGATCAAAGTGCCAGAGAAACATGAAAGGAAGCTGTAATGTGAGCATGGCGCCCACAAACAGGCCTCAGCACACCTCTCTCTCAGCCTTGCTCCAATGCCTCAGTTCCCAAACCCTGTCTGCCCCCTCCTCTCAAGACAGGGGCTGCAAGGGAGGTCCTTTGAAAGGGCAGTGGAACTCGTGTGATGACTCATGCCTGAAATCCCAGCACAGAGGAAGCTGAGGCAGGAGGATGAGGAGTTGAAGGGTAGCCTTGACACACAGAAGGCCCCCTCCCATCGCAACAAAACGAGAGTGCACGCACAGAGCAAGCAGGGTTGTCATGGAAAGAGGTTCCTGCCCGCTGCAGCCGAGGAGGTAAGGGCACGAACCCTGGATTCGGAGGAGTCAAGCCCATGTTGCCTGGAGCTTAGTCTGCCTACACACTTTGACAATAGGGCTGGGTCCTACCTGGGGACACCACAGACAGGGCTCAAACTAACTGTGTTTTGGGGGTCTAGCCTATCCCAGTTCTCACTGACCCCACTGTCCTTCCTGAACCCCCGCAAGGAAAGAGCAGAGTAAAAGAACTCAGCACAGAAAAGGTCCTGAAATACAGGAGTAAACAGGATCCCTGAGAGAAGATGACATTCTAGATCATACAGATCCCATCAGAAAATGGGGGGAGGCTGGGGGCCACCTGGCTGGAGAGAACACCGCTAAAGGGGTGAGCAGAGGCTGGGGACACCCAGATACCAGGAAACTCAAGAGTAGGGAGGCAGGTTTATTTCTTAAATGAAAAGCCCTTTCCTAGATGGAGAATGAGTGTGCATGATTCTGGTGTTCCCAGAAGAGACAGGGAGATGAAGGTGGGTTCAGAACCCATCCCTATTTGGTCCCCAGAGCAAGGAGCCCAATCTAGGGGGAGACAAATGTGTATGCCATGACTTCCTCCAGGGAGAGGCTGAGGTGGGTCTGAACAAATCACTGTGGGGCAAAGGGAGGGAGTGACTGTAATGCGGATGAATGAGGACGCCATCATAGGAAAACACAAGCCTAGAAGACACTCTCGACAGGTGGAATTGTGATGACAAGGTTTGCAGCCTGGAGTTTAAGCGGGGTGCTAAGTGAAGGGTGAGGAAAAGGGTTCAAAGGAAGGAAAGAAGAAACCCAGTGGCTGACAGAAAACATCTAGATGTTGAAATGACCTTGACGGTAGAAGGGGAGAAAGAGGGCCCAGAGGAGAAAGAGGGCCTAGAAGAGTCTAGACAGAACCGGCCCCAATGCTCTGCCAGGCACGGCAGCAGAGAAGGGTCAGGTAAACAGGCAGAGCCTCGGGAAATCCTGCAGGATTTGGTGACTAATGGTCATATGAGGATGAAAATGGCCCAGGAGATGAAGACGCACCCTGAAGAGGAAACAGGAGCTGGGCAGTTTGGGGGCTGTAGCCAGGCACCTTCCCCAGGCCTGTAAGGTGCAACTAACCCAGCCATCAATGCGGCTACCCATCAACAGGCTGCCTCCTTTGTTCGGCATCAAGTGGGCACGAAAGGGCTTCTCTGCTGGGGTGCGGAGGTGAGGCTACATTTTGTCTAGGACCAGAGGCTCTTTCCTTCACTGGCCACAACAAACAACAAAATGATACAGCGTGGGGGAAAACAGTGAGGCCTGGGGTATTCATTCCTTGGGCAAGTTGAGAGGGATGCCAAGCCAAAGGGTATGGAAAGAAATGCCAGGGCCACAGCCGGAGCCCCACAGCTGCCTGCCACTGCAGCACCCTGCAGGAAGAACCCTTCCTCCCCTTCTGCTCCTCCATTCCCCCACCCACTCGGGCTTAAGGCCCCCTCCCAAGGAAAGAACTGGAGACACAGACACACAGAAGACCACATCAGAGACAAAAGGAAAGGACCGGCCGGGAGAGAAATAAATTGAGGGTGATGGGAGAACAGGGAGGGAAAAAAAAAAAAAAAAAAAAAAAAAGCCAGAGACACTATCAAATTCCAGAGACAAACGGACGGTCGGCACCCAGACAAAATGGCCAGCGGAGGTGGCCAGGGAGGGCCTGGCGCGGGGGCCGCTCCGAGATGGCAAGGCGGACGGAGCCGGCAGCGGGCAGCGGGCAGCGGGCGCGGAAGGCCCGCAGGACGCGGGGGAGGTTCCGCCGCCGCCCCCGGCCCGCTGTCCCGGCCGCCCGGCGCCTCATTTCACACCTCGCCGCCCCCGGCCCCGTCTGTGCAGAGCCGGGAATACCCCCCGCCGCCCGGCCCGCACCTGCTCCTGCCTAGCCGCCCCCTAGCCGCCCCCTCGCCGCCCGCCGGGTCCCGGACGCCCCCCGGGGCCGCGGCCTGGATGGGGCGCCCGGAGGCCGGCGTGCGGAGGGAAGGGTCCGGGGCCGGGGGCGCGGGGCGAGGCGGACACCGCCGCACCCGGCCTGCTCGGTCCGACGGAGCGGCGGAGGCGGCGCAGGGTTCGGGGGGCTCGGGGCGCCGCGGCGGGGGGCTCGCCCCGGCCGGCCGGCGGCGAGGGT